>NW_026596046.1:24112337-24114888 GCF_907164565.1 Psammomys obesus
AAGAAAGAAAGAAAGAAAGAAAGAAAGAAAGAAAGAAAGAAAGAAAGAAAGAAAGAAAGGAAGGAAGGAAGGAAGGAAGGAAGGAAGAAAAAAAGAAGGAAAGAGATAGATAGATGATAGGTAGATATAGTTAGACAGATAATAGATATAGATAGATGGTAGATGATAGACAGACATAGAGATAACGGATACATAAATAGATATATAATTAATCAGTGGTTCTCAGTGGTATTTGAAGATTGTGCCATCTCTTCTACAGTTCAAGGTTTAGGGACATTCTAATATGAGAGCAAGTGCAAAATTTGCTGTGTACATGTGTGTATTTGTGCAGGTGTGAATACATGAATGTGTGCACAAACACAAAAGTTGAAGAAGAGTTATTAGGCATATATTATTTGGTCATTGTCATTACTACCTAACATTCATAAACAAGAGCTAACCTCAACGCACATGTTAATGAGGATACTGAAGCTATGGTTTTCTAATCAAGGGCTGAATTTTAAGTATTCGCACAGATTAAAAATGACATATTATGATAAGAAGTGCTCACACCAATGTTTATCAAGCATTAAATATAAAGGAAAGGTATGCTACTAAAATCTCCTGATGAAGCTAGTATTAGTATAACACCAAAAACTAGATTTAAAAAAAAACTGCAAAAAATGATGTACATAGATGCTAAAATTCTCAATAAAATAATTACAAGGTGAATCTAAGATCACATCACAAAGATCAGTCACCATGAGTTGTTTTGGCAGCACAAATAATGAAAGTGAACCAATACAGGGATTAGACAGAGAAAGTAAGATCAGTCGCAATTTATGTATGTTGAACCATATGTAAATCAGCAAATGTGATACACCACTTACATAAACTCAGGGGTAGAAATCATTTTTGATCCTCCAAACTGATGCAGAAAAAATCTTTAATCAAAATTAGCACCCTTTGATGTAAAGAAAGTCCCAAAGGAACTAGAAATAGAAGAAGCATGTCTCAATATATTAAAGACTACCATGCCTAGCGCGGTTTAGGCGTGGAACTTGACTAGAGTGATAAAGAAGAAAACACATAGAAAGACAGAGAGAAAAGCCAGGACAAGTGAGTGCACTGGGAAGACTGTGACAGAGTGGTGTCAACCGCTTAATAACTGGGAAATGTGGCACTTTTATTGTACACAACATGGAAGGAGGGGTGTAATGGTTTGGATAAAAATGGTTCCCATAGTGCTCCCATTTTCTGAGGAGGAGGGGAGAAAAAGGAAAGAAAGAAGGGTGGGACTGGGAGGGGAGGAGGTAGGGAGCTACAATAAGGATGTAAAGTAAATAAAAAAATTAAAAAATGAATTAAATTTTTTAAATGGCTCCTATAGGATCATGGTGAGTGACAATATTAGGTGGTATGGTCTTGTTTGAGTGGCTGTGGCTTTGTTGGAGGAAGTGCATCACTGAGGGTGGGAGAGGTGGGGACTTTGAGATGTCAAACGCTCAAGCTAGGTCTACTATGGCATTCACTTCCTGCTGGCCACTGATTCATATGTAGAACAATCAGCTCTTTCTCCAGCACCATGTCTGCCTGCACACTGCCATGTTGACAATAACTGACTAAATGTCTGAGCTGTGAGCCATTCCTAATTAAATGTTTTTCTTTATAAGAGTTGCCATGGCCATGGTGTCTCTTCACAGCAATAAAACCCCAAGACAAGGGGTTAACCAATCTCAGTGGGAGGTCTATGAAGGGAGCTTCTCAGCCTGTAACATCCACAAGAAAGAAACTGCCCTCAATTCTTTCAGTGCACTCAGCCAACATTTGTGAAAGGAAGAGGAAGGTTATGCCCAGTCCCCATGGGTCTGAGGCAATATTGCTTGGCATGGCTGTTTATGGGTGTTTATGTCAATAATACAAACCCACTCAAGACTTCATTTGTTTCTTACATTGTCAAACTTCCACTAAGTTTGAAGCAGTCCTAGTAAAATCATAAATAGGACAAAATTGTCTGCTTTCTCTGTTATTGGATAAATATGGTTGTAAAGTCTTGACTAGAGCAATTAGATAAGAGGAAGAAATAAAGAAAATACAAATAGGAAATTGTCCCCATTTGCAGATTATATAATACTATATATAAACATTTTCAGTGAAGGGGCATGATAGATACAAAAATCAGTAGCATATTGTATTCTAATAACAACCATACTGGGGAAGAGAAGGCAACACTGTTGAATAAAAATTCAGCACTACCTCAAAATACTCCTATAGATAAATTTAGCCAACAAAGTAAAAGGTCTCTACAAAGAAAATCTAAAATGTTGAAAAAAGAAATTAAAGAACACCCTCATAATTGTGGATCAGCAGAATTACTATTGTAAAAATTGGCCAAAATAGTCTACAAATTTAATGTAATCTCCATCAAAATTCCAGTATAATTCTCTTCAAAATGGGAAATACTTTTTAAAATTCATATGGAATTACAGAAGGCTACAAATACTCAAATAATCCATAGCAAAAGCAAGAAAGAAAGAAAGAAAGAAAGAAAGAAAGAAAGAAAGAAAGAAAG
>NW_026596046.1:24114898-24181354 GCF_907164565.1 Psammomys obesus
AAAGAAAGAAAGAAAGAAAGAAAGAAAGAAAGAAAGAAAGAAAGAAAAGAAGGTAGCTATACCACCACACTTGACTTCAAACTATATATTATGAAGTTTTGGTAACAAAAACATTATGCTATTGGCACAAAACAGACATGTAAATTCTGGGGTTCAATATAAAGCTCTAAATTCATGTAGCTTACACTCACCTAGTTTTTTGTAGAGACCAAAAATATACATTGGAATAAATAAAAAATGGAACAAATGGTGGTAGAAAATTTGGACATACACATGTGAAAAAAAATTCTTGTCTCTCACCGGCATGAAAATAAACTTCAAATGGTACAAAGACTTCAATGTAAGATCTAAAGTTCTGAAACTGCTATAGGGAAAAAATAGACCACTTCAAGATGTAGGTGTAGGCAAAGACCTTCTGAAAACAATTCCCATTACTTAGGAACCATTGCTGAGAACTGACAGAATTTTATAAAATTAAAAACTACTGACAGGATGAAATATATGAGAGAAGAAAAAAGAAGCTGTTGCAAAGCAAAGAAAATAGGTCTACAGAACAGTAGAAAATGTTTGCTAATTTTACACCTGACAAGGTATTAGAATCTATAACATGCAAATAGCAAGCAAAACTAATTAACTAAGAAACCATACAACTCAACCAGTAAAAGGGCTACTAAAATGAAGAGACAGTCCTATTTATTTGTTTGTTTATTTTAAATTTATTTTTTATTAATTTCAGTTCATTCATTTTGTATCCCACCTGTAGCCCCCTCCCTCACACCCTTCCAATCTCACCCTCCTTCCCTCTTCTCTTCTCATGCCCCTCCCCCAGTCCACTGAAAGGGGAGGTCCTCCCCCTCTTCCATCTGATCCTAGTCTATCAGGTCTCATCAGGACTGGCTGCATTCTTTTCCTCTGTGACCTGCTAAAGCTGCATCCCACTAGAGGAGGCTGGTCAAACAATAGGCCACAGAGTTCATGTCAGAGACAATCACTGTTCCCATTACTAGGAAATCCACTTGGACACTGAGCTGCCATGTGCTATATCTGTACAGGGGTTCTAGATTGTCTCCATGAATGGTCCTTGGTTGGAGTATCAGTCTCAGAAAAGACCCCTTTGCCCACATTTTTTCCCACCTTGTGGAGGCTGGGTCATGCCTCTCGGATGGCAATTGGGGTTGCAGGATATCATTAGGAATCATTTCACTGATTTTTTTTTCTTGGTTAATTGTGTTTCCTTCTCTTCTAGGTCTCTTAGCTATTCAGCCTCTGGGTCCTAGCCTCTAGGCAGTGTCAGGGTTGGGCCCCTCTCATTCTATGGGTCCCTAGCTGAACCTGTTGGCCACTTTGGCAGATTCTGGGCTGCTATTATCCCAATACATCTTGTAGGCAGGACAAATTGTAGGTCATAAGTTTTATGACTGAGTTGGTGGCCCAGTTCTTCCCCTGGAAGTCTTACAAGGTTATAGGAGATGGCTGGTTCATACTCTCCATTGCTAGAAGCCTTAGTTAGGGTCACCATCATAGATCCTGAAAGTTCCCACTGCACTAGGTTTCTAGCTCATCTCTGAGATGCACCCAATTCCAGTTGTCTCTACTGACACTCTTTCTCCATTTTCCCCCAACCTCACCCCTCCTGTTTCCATTTCCCACCCCCACCATCTACCTCCCATCCACCCATGATGTTTATTCCATTTCTCCTTGATAGTGAGATTCAGACATCTCTGCCTTCAGCGTTCCTTGTTACTGAGCTTCTCGAAGTCCGTGGGTCATAGCATCATTCACTCTTTACTTCACATGCAATATCCACTAATAAATACTTATTGGCACAGGAGACAACTTCCTGAACAGAACACCAACATCTTAGACTTTATAATCAGCAATTAATAAATGGGACCTCATGAAATCGAAAATCTTTTGTAAAGTACGGACACTGTCAACAGAACAAAACTACAGTTTATAGACTGGGAAAAGATCTTCACCAACCCCACATATGACAGAGGCCTAATATCCAGAATATATCAAGAAATTACACACCAACAAACCAAACAATCGAATTAAAGAATGGGGTACAGAGCTAAACAGAGAATTCTCAATAGAGGAATACCTAATGGCAGAGAAACACTTAAATAATTACTCAATATTCTTAGTCATCAGGGAAATGCAAATCAAAACGACTCTGAGATTCCATCTTACTGCCATCAGTATGACTAAAACCAAAATCTCAAGTGACAACACATGCTGGAGAGGATGTGGAGAAAGGGGAGGACTTCTCCATTGCTGGTGGCAGTACAAACTTGTACAACCACTTTGGAAATCAATCTGGTACTTGCTCAGAAAAAAATTGGGAATAGTGCTACTCAAGATCTAGCTATACCATTCATGGGCTTATACCCGAAAGATGCTCCACCTTTCAGGAAAGTCATTTGCTCAACTATGTTTATAGCAGCTTTATTTGTAATAGCCAGAAACTGGAAACAGCCTAAATGTCCCTCAACAGAAGAATGGATACTGAAATCGTGGCACATTTACACAATGTAATACTACTCAGCTATTAAAAACAAGGAAATCAGGAAATTTGCAGACAAACGGATGGAACTAGAAGAGATCATCCTGAGTGAGGTAACCCAGAAGCAGAAAGACGTGCATGGTATATACTCACTTACAAGTGGACATTAGTTATATAATATACGATAACCACACTAAAATCTACAGACCTAAAGAAGCTAAACAAGGAGGAGGCCCTAGGGAGGTTGCTTAAATCTCATTCAGAATGACAAACAGAATAGACATCAGATGTGGTGGAAGAGCAAAAACAGAATGGGAGCCTACCATAGATGTCCTCCGAGAGAGACTCCACCCAGCAGAGATCAAAGCACATGTAGAGACTCAAAGCAAACTTTGGGCATATTGCAGGAAGTCTTATGAAAAAAAATGGGAACAGAAGGACCCGGAGGGGCAGGAGCTCCACAAGGAGACAAATAGAGCCAAAAAATCTGGGCCCAGTGGGGCCTGCAGAGACTGGTGTACCAACCAGTCTTGCATGGAGCAGATCTAGATTCCCTGCCCAGATGTAGCCCATTGATAGCTCAATCTCCATGTGGGTCCCAGACAAAGGGTGGCAGGGGCTGTCTCTGCCATTTACTCAGTTGCCTGCTTTTTGATCACTTCCCTCTGGTGATGAAGTCTTGCTTATGATGAGTCATCATAAGGTAGTGTCAGATGGCAGGGGAAGAGGACTCCCCCTTTCAGTAGACTTGGGGAAGAGGATAAGAAAAAAGAGGAAAGAAGGGTGGGACTGAGAGGAAATGAGGGAAGGGGCTACAGTCGGGATATAAAATGAATAAATTGTAAAATGTATACATGTGTGTATACATGTATTACGTATGTATGAATGTAAAGTGGTTGGAGCTTCCTCCTGTAAAGCTTTTCTCTATCTACCCATTGAGTAAATATGTATATATATGTCTATCTGTCTGTATGTCTTTCTATCTGTAGTATTTATGTCTATATGTCTGTCTATTGTATGTATGTATGTATAGATAGATAGATAGATAGATAGATAGATATAGAGATAAATAAGAAATAATTTCAAAGTCATAAAGATGTTGTCTTCTAAAATGTGTCCATCTTTGGTTTGTTTTCATTCTGTAAGGTAAATCTCTCCCAGATCATGGCTACTGAAAATTAATTTGGTTTTCTGTTTCCCTTTTTTTCCAGGAATCTTTTCTATCTTAGGTGATAATTTTTCATTGCAGTATATTTAAGAAATAAGAAAAGAGTTCAGTCATCTCAGGATGGTCCTTTGATTTGCAGAATGGAGTGAAAAATTCAATGGGTATTAAAGTATCACTTTATTTAACTGAGAATAGCTGTGTATATCTGAAAGATATATTCAACACACAGATTCACAGACATTTCTGTGAGTCAGAACTTTGGGGTTGGTCCATGTCCTTTGAGTCATGAGGCAATTTTAACATAGGGGATAGACTATTAAATCTGTTTTAAAATCTATACTTTCCTGCACACATATAATATTAGTTCTAGTTTAACATTCTTTTATAAGTGAAAATATAATTATGAATCATCTGGTTTCAGCAAGGAAGGTTACTTTGATTTGGGAGATCTTTAATCATTCCTCAAGGCTTAACAATTGAAATTTCCACTTGAGAAGGACTGTTGAAGTTGAAAACTGCTGAACTGGGATCATCGCATGGGCAGGAGAACTGAGAGTGAACTTGACGTTTCTGCAGTAAGTGTCAAATGTTATATTTCAGGGCTCAGTGTTAAATTATGTTTCTTGAGACTTCTCAAAACCCTAAACTCATCAGGTCAGACATTATTACCTCAGATTTCAAGGGCTCAGAGAGGGCTACATTTTCCCTTACATGTTCATAGTTTCAAAAGTAAGGCAGAAACATACAGTGGAAATCAATACAATTTAACAAGGTCTCTGGCTGATTCTCTTTAAAGTTTGAGAAGTGCCTTGTTATGTAACCTCTGTGTGGGACTGACTACATCAGGCACAGTTTATGATTAAAAAAATCATTATAATGAAGAGATCTTTCAGAAGGTGAATTGTTACCCATAACCTAACAAAGTCAGTTTGGGCACTGTTTTCAGAGAGAGGAATTTCCAGGTAACCCAACAGTCCCATATCAGGTAAAAGAGGAAGAGACACCTCCCGCTGTTGGGAGGCCAACAAAATCCCCAAACTAAACAACCATAACATATACGCAGAGGACCTAGCTCCGAGCCCTGATCACCTGCTTAGTTGATAGTTGATTCTGTGGGCTGTGTTCTCATGGTAACTTTGAGCCTTCAGTCTTCTAGTATCCTCCCCACCTCCTTCTGCAGGGTTCCCTAAACTCCACCTAATGTTTGGGTGTGGGTATCTGCACTTGCTCTTACCAGTAACGGGATGAAGCTTCTCTGATGACATTTGGGTTAAGCACCATTCTGTGGGTGTAGCAAAACATCGTTACGAGTCCTTTTTCTGACTATTTTTATGTAAGTTGTGTTTGGTTCTATTCTAGGTCTTTGATATAGCCAGCCTCTGATTCGTGGCTATCCAGGTACTGTCAGTCACCGTCTCCTTCTTGGGGTGTGGGTCTTACGTTGGACCATTCATTGGTTCTCTCCTCTCACAAATTCTGTGCCACCATTAATCCTTAACATCTTTCAGGCAAGAAAAATTATAGGTGGAAGGTTTTGTGGCTGGGTTGGTGTCCCAATCCCACTCATTGCAAGCCTTGCTTGGTTCCAGAAGATGGCCAGTCCAGGCTTCATATCCCCCTTACTAGAAGTCTTCCATAGGTCATCCTTGTAGATTCCAGGGAAGGTCCAATGTAATGGGTTCCCACCTCAGCCCTCAAATGCTTTCCATTCCAGTTGTCTCTCCAAGTACTCTCTACCTCTGCCAGCCCACCTAATCCCTCACATACCTGCCTTCCCCAGTCCACTTACAAAATCTATTTTATTTCTCCTTCCCAGAAAGATTCATGCATTCCCCTCTTGAGGCATGCTTGTTACTTAGCCTCCCTAGGTCTTCGCATGTGGCAGGATTATTCTATACTTAACAGCTAAAATTGGCTAATAGAGAGAACATACCATATTTGTCTTTGAGTCTCCGTTACTTTGCTCAGGATGGTATTTTTCTAGTTCCATTCATTTTCCTGCCAATTTCATGATGTCATATTTTTAAGAGCTGAATAATACTCCATTGTGTAAATGTACCACATTTTCTTTATCTATTCTTTGGTGAGGGATATCTAAGTTGTTTCCAGTTTCTGGCTAGTATTAATAAAACTGTTATGAACATAGTTGAGAATGTTCTTGTTGTATGGTAGAGCATCGTTGGATCCCCAGGAGTGGTATAGTTGGGTCTTTTTAAAATTCTTTTTTTTCCACTATTATTATTATTATTATTATTATTATTATTATTATTATTATTTACACTTTATCCCAGTTGTAGTCACCTCCCTCATCTCCTTCCAGTCTCATTCCTTCCTTCTTTTCCCCTTTTCCCTCTCTCCAAGTCCACTGGTAGGGGAAGTCGTTTTCCCCTACTATCTGATCCTAACTTATAAGATCTCATCAGGACGGCATAGATCCTCTTTCTCTGTGGGCTGGCTAGGTCGCCCTGCCAGCTGGGTCTTGAAGTAGATAGATTCTCAATTTTTTGAGGAAACCCCACATTTCTTTCCAAACTGGTTGTACATGGTTGCACTTCTACCGCAATGGAGTGCTGCCCTTTTTTTCACATCCTGACCAGCATAAGTTGTAACTTTCATTATTGATCTTAGTCATGCTGACAGGTGTATGATGAAATCTCAAAATACTTTTGATTTGCATTTCTTTGATCACTAAGCATCTTGAACACTTCTTTAAGTTTCTCTTAGCCATCTGAGACTTCTTCTTGAGAATCCTTTTTAGCTTTGTATGCCATTTTAATTGGATTATTTGGTTTATTGATGTCTACTTTCTTAGATTCTTTATATATTTTGGAATCAGCCCTTTGTCAAGTGTTGAGTTGGTGAAGGTCTTTCCCCATTCTGTGGCTGGCATTTTGTCCTGTTGATAGTGTCCTTTGCTTTACAGAAGCTTTTCATTTTCATGAGGTCCCATTTATTGATTGTAGCTCTTATTGCCCTTGCTATTTGTGTTCCATTCAGGAAGTTGTCTTTTATGCCAATGCTTTTAAGGCTATTTTCTACTTTCTCATTTAAGAGGGTTCTGTGTATCTGGTTTTATGTTGAGGCTTTTGATCCACTTATACTTGAATTGTGCGCAGTGCGATAGATGTAAATGTATTTGCATTCTTCTACATTCAGACATCACTTTCAAAGAAGGAAACCATCCATTTTCCCTTTGATCTTACATCTTTCCACAAAAGCTATGATTTATCAGAATATATTTCTTCTCATTTGCTTTCTTTTTTAATTTTAATTTTTTATATTAATTACAGTTTATTCACTTTGTATCCTAGCTGTAGCTCCTTCTCTCATTCCAGTCCAATCCCACCTTCCTTCCTGCATCTCCTCCTATGCCCCTCTCTAAGTGCACTGATAGGGGAGGTCCTCTTCCTCTTCCATCTGACCTAGCCTATCAGGTCTCATCAGGACTGGCTGCATTGTCTTCCTCTGTGGCCTGGTAAGGCTACTCCCGCCTCAGGGAGGAGGTGATCAAAGAGCCAGCCACTGAATTCATGTCAGAGACAGTCCCTGTTCCCCTTAGGGAACCCACTTGGACACTGAGCTGCCATGTGCTATATCTGTACATGGGTTCTAGGTTATCTCCATGCAAGGTTCTTGGTTGAGGCATCAGTCTCAGAAAATATCCCTGGGCCCAGATTTATCACTCCATAATAATTTTCTGAGTATTTACTCTGTGATCATTGGGTTATAAAAATGAAGGAAATATATTTTGTTGTGGTGTGATGGGGAAAGAGGATAAAGTAGAGAAATAATTTTAATAAACAGTCATCTCTTCTTTTACAGCATGGGAGAACATAATATTGATTTTCAAGAACACAATCTTCTATTTTCTAGCAAGGGATAAAAGAGAATATTCAGTTAGTTCTAGCTAAATAAAACCCAGACAAAAACATTTATGAGTTCAAATCTAGCTGTCACAATGGAAAAGAATATCTGTTCCAGTGTTAATTACTAGCTTTTCAGTGTTTGGAGTAAAAAAAAAAAATGCAAGGGGCAATTAAAAACAAACAAACAAACATGGTTTACAGAATGTGCCAGAGTAATGGAAATGGATCCTTTTCAGTAAATAACTGACCAAGTACATCTCCATATTGGAACTTTCTGGGGTTTTCCGGTAGCATGAATCTTTTATTCCAGGTTCAAAGTGACAGGTAAATATAAAGAAATCAATAATCTGTATTTTTGATGAAATTAGTTGTCCCCACTAAAAACAACTCCTATTTGTTGAGTATGCAGTTAAACCTCTCAGGAAATCTTTTCCCCTCTACTTAAAACTAATTTTAACATCATTGCTCTGTGGAATTGTTTAGAAACATCCTGCGCAATACTTATTCCAGAACATTCCTTTACCAAGGAATATGAAGATATTAGTGTATGTGTTATCCAATAACTATTCTAGTGTATCCAGACAAAGAAATGATTCAGATCTTTCCTATCACAAGGTTGGTGAAAAAGACCAAGAGATATGTGAACACTCTCATCTGAAGGCAGCAATAGTTCTCACCTTGAATATCGAAGAGATTTCACAGATAATCAGGACATTAACCTACACCCACAGGTTACAAAACAGCTCTCATTTCTGTACTTGAATGATTTAAATAAGGTCCAGAATCTCAGAATATGATATTAAATGCCCAGTTTTCAGTATAAAGTGTCTTATCACACAAAGAACTAGAAGTAGCTCAATCTGAATAAAAGATAAACTCACGTAGAACAGAATACCAAAATTCCAGAGACATTAGAAATATCTGGTAAGGCTGTAAAACAGTCACAACCAAAACGTGTCACTGAGAAATTATGAACATGTTCAAAAAATTATTTACAAACTTAGAAAGTCTCAGATAACAAACAGAACATCTTCAAAGGAAATCAATACAAATAAGACTTAAAAAGGTTTCTGTAGCTATCCTGGAACTTGTTCTGCAGACGAGCTCACCTTAAACTCAGATATCCACCTGTCTCTGCTTCAAGAGTATATATGCCCACTTCCAAAGAGAGCTGAACCAAGCAGAAGGAGATGAGACAATGATGGCAACATTGGCTTCCTGTTCCTCTACCGTGTCCTATCGGGGAGGAGAGGAGTGCAGTCTTTCTAAAAAGAAAAATTTAAATTCTGGTAAAACTTCCACTGGTGAAATTGATGTGCTAATAATGCTGTGCACTAGAATATGACAACGGGTAAGCTCAAAAATTAAAAAAAAAAAAAGGTCAGTGTTACATTCACAAAAACGAAGAATGCATTTGAGACAGTAGAAACACCGCAGTGTCTTACTGTTGTTAGAAAGTCATGTCGAGACAAACATCCCTACCTGAGTGTTATTTTAATTGTGTTTTAAAATTTCTGATCTGCCTTCTCTGCTTTCAAGATGGCCAGAAGCAGCTGGGTCAATTTGGAGTCTGAGTCAGCTTCTTTCTTCTTTTTGCCTCTGAGGATCCATCTTTGTTTTAAGATGAACTTCCGTTTGCGATACAGTGGGTGGTGTTTAACAGATTGTGCTCTTGCCTTTCTAAGGGCTTCAATGGGGCTCCTGAGAAAACATAACTGAGCAGACTGTAGAGTCAGTGTTCCCATAATTGCAACCAAGATGCCTTGACTCCAAATGAAGAATATAAAAATTCAATAAGATGACCCATCCCTCAGTCCCTTTGCTGCTGACTCTAGAATTAGGAATATACAATTTAGTAGATCTAAGCAATGAGCTAAGTTTGAAGCTTGAGGCACAGTGGTCCTTAAGGTACAAGATGAGTCAAGCAGTTTCTGTCCACATGCTGTAAATTAGGCGCAGTTCTAATGATGCAGAAGGATTGGGGAGGAGGACACTCAGAAATGATATGTAAAAGCTTATCTGATATACAAGAGCACAAGTGTTAGACAAGACTGTCTGCAGGGGATTTACAGTGAGTGGACACCCGGATTCAACTGAGATGTATTTTTTTTTTCTGGTCGCAAACCTATTAGAGGATTCTAAAGAGAGTTCAGAAGAGGTTTGACAAGATGAGAGAAAACAAATTTGGTTGGCAGGGAAAAGACAGGCTGAACCTAACCCAGACAGAAGGGAAACCTCTCTACAGTCACTCTCTAAGACAGCTTCTGCCATGTTTGGGGCTGTTTGTTTATTTTTTTCTGTTTTGTTTTGTTTTGTTTTGTTTTGTTTTCCTTTCTCCATCTGGTATCAATCCTGTCCTCAGGAGCACTAGGTTACTGTCTGCCAGCATAAATCCATTTCTTAGTAAATCTCCTCCGTTCATGGCAAGGATAATAGAATTTAAGTGAACACTGTATTTAAACTTAGGAACTTCACATTGGGACACAAAGAAAGTGTCCAAATTATCCTTAAGAAACCAAGCTAACACGGCGTGTGGGCACAGACCTTACTGTTCAGTTCCTGGTTAGTACAGAAACACAATAAAGCATTTATAGAATAACAGAATGGAGGCAAGAGCCACAGAGGTGTGTTATTAGCTAAAGAACGGCTACAGATGTCAAGAGATCTTTATTTACTTATCAATAAAGTCCATTTGTATCAGCTAAGCTGATACTGATACTATGTGATACATAGTCACTGATACTATGGTTGATTCAAACATAATTTGGTTGGTTCTTAAAATTGTTCTACTCTGACATTAGAAACTGGGAACTGACAGCCTGAAAGCAGTCATATGGCAATTGGTGGTCAGGGGTCTCTGAAAGAACAGGCGATTTCCTTCTCTTTCTCCTCTTAAATGGTGTTCTGGATCACACCCCCCCCCAGATATATGCAGGCATACTTCACCCAGTGCAAATCACCAACCATAGAAGAGCTGTCTACACCCTCTTGTATCCCAAGGCACTCTTCTCCTCATACTTAAAATAAGGATGACGGGATGAAAGAGACTCACACAGAAATAGACAACTCAAACTGCCTTCCATCTCTCCTTCTGCCTTCACCCTCCATAGCAACACATGTTAAATTCTCTTTGGAGAATGAATTTCTATGAGTTTTGAATATTACTCCTATCTTTAAAGATATGTTTGAATTTATTATTGATTTAATGCTCTTAAAATTTAACTAGGTAAAATAAGTTTCTAAAGGATTATTTAAAATTCAGCCTATATCATCTAAAATTCCTCTTTCATTCTGACCAGCTTAAATAATTGGGCAATATTCATATGAAGAAAATATGTGAAGCCTTTAATAAGATAAGGATGTACATAGCCCCATATGAGAGAATGACCGTTACAAATGCTATTTCTAGACTGATCTCTATGCTGATATCTGAAAATTTACACAGAAAACTTAAAAAACATCTTTAGGGCCATAGGCAAGAGAATAGCAGAATACGTCTAAAGACAATGATGTCATATATGGATTTGTATACTCTTCTATACAGAAAATAAAGAATGAAAAATTCTCCCCAAGGTTACTGTACCCTTTTAGACTAGATGCTGCGTTATGTCACATTACAAGTGTGGTTTGATTTAAGGGATGGCAATCACCACCACATGAGGAAGTGTATTAAAGAGTCACAGCACTGGGAAGTTTGAGAACCACTGCTCTAGATAAAAGCAAAGTGCAAAACTTGACAGGAGAAAGCCCATGAGTTCTCAGCCCTACACAAAGAACTACAGGCAATAAAGAAAAGCTTAGAGGAGGAGAAATTTTTTTTCTCCTGCCCTGACAACATTCTCTTTTTTATTTTTAATATATTTTTAATTTATTACAATTTATTCACTTTGTACCCCAGCTGTAGTCCCACCATCATTCCCTTCCAATCATGCCCTCCCTTTCTTCGTCCCTCCTCTCCTCTCATGCCCCTTCCACAATCCACTGATAGTGGAGGACTTCTTGCCCTTCCATCTGACCCTAGCAGATCAGGTCTCATCAGGACTGTCTTTCATAGTCTTCTTTTGTGGCCTGGTCAGGCTTCGCCACCTCAGGGGGAGGTGATCAAAGAGCCAGTCACTGAGTTTATGTCTGAGACAGCCCATGCTCCCTTTATTAGGGAGCACATTTGGAGACTGAGCTGCCCTGGGCTACCTCTGTGTAAGGCATTCAGGTTATCTCCATGAATGGTCCTTGGTTGGAGTATCAGTCTCAGAAAAGACCCCTAGGCCCAGATTTGTTGGTTTTGTTGTTCTCCTTGTGGAGCTCCAGAACCTTGCAGATCTTTCTATTTCCCCTTTCTTTCATAAGATTTCTTGCACTCTGCCCAAAGTTTGGCTATGAATCTCAGCATCCACTTTAATTCCCTGCTGGGTAGAGTCTTTCAGCAGCCATCTGTGGTAGGCTCCTGTCTTGTTCCTTATTTTCACCTTCTTCCAATGTCTAACATTCTTATGAGTAACATTATACAGCCAGAGCAGGTTATATTTATACATTTAGGAATATTCATGTACATATACACAAATATATGTATGTAGCAACAGTTAATTTAAAAAGTGACTATGAATTTGAAAGAGAGCAAGGGGGTTATATGGGAGAGTTTGAAGGGAAGAAAAGGAAAGGAGAAATTAACTTGGTTAAAAAAAACTTAAAATATTTTTTAAATAGTGGAAAGAATAAATATATACTTACAGTTCAGCAATGTTAAAATACACAATACTGTCAATTTTTCTTTTGTTTCCCAAGCACATATCAAGCAGCAGCTCTGTTGCCATTGTCTTCTAAGTGCTAGAATGTAGGAATATAACTACAAAAACTTCCTTGTTGATGGGAAGACTCTGTTTGGTCAAGAACTACCTGTAGTCATTTTGTTTATAAAGTCAAGCAACAGAATGAAGAACAGCTGTTGGAAACAGTGCACTATGAATCTGTTATTTGGCTTTCAAATGAAAGCTTTCATGTCGTGTTACTTATTGTTTTATTCTGAGTAAACTCTCTGGGTTATTAAGTTTATCTTTTCTGATATTGCTTCTCTTATGATTTTCTAGAATTTGTTGAAGGAAAACAAAGCCATCCAGTGCTTTCTTGGGAAAACAAGCTATGTGTACAAGAAGCCTGGTGAAAGACAAGCCTCTCATCGCTTCATCACTTCAGTCATCTTTGATATTGTTAGATACCAACAGTCTTGTGTAAACTGACTGTCCAGGCCTGTGAGGAAACCACAAGTTTTCCTCCATGTGAGGAAATCTTACTTCCTTACAGCGCCAGCCACAGGCTGCAACCGGCTGACACAGTGTTTTTCCCCTATTGTTCACATGGACCCACAGATTATGGAATAGCATCCTCCACAGGAATTAGAACATTCTATTAAATTGCTTTTGTTACATTCTATCAGTTTTGCTTTATGGAGTATAATAACTTATTTTATTTATTTTAATTTTTAATTTTAAACTTTATATTAATTACAGTTTATTCACTTTGTACCCCAGCTATAGTCCATTCCCTCATCCCCTCCCAATCCCATCCTTCCTCCTTCATCTCCTCCCATGCCCCTCTCCAAGTCCACTGAGTGGAGAGGTCCTCCTCCCCTTCCATCTGACCCTACCCTATCAGGTCTCATCAGGACTGGCTGCATTGTCTTCCTCTGTGGCCTGGTAAGGCTGATCCCCCTTCAGGGGGAGGTCACAAAAGAGCCAGCCACTGAGCTCATGTCAGAGACAGTCCCTGTTCCCCTTACTTAGGAAACCCACTTGGAGACTGAGCTGCTATGGGCTACGTCTCTGCAGGGGTTATAAGTTATCTCTATGCATGGTCCTTGGATGGATTATCAGTCTCAGAAAAGACCCTTGGGCCCAGATTTCTTGGTTCTGTTGCTCTCCTTGTAGAGCTCCTGTCCCCTCCAGGTCTTTCTATCTCAGCCTTTTTTTTTATTTTTAAGACTATAATATAATTACAAGTTTTTTCTTTGCTCCCTCCAAACCCTCTCATATGCCTCTTCGTACTCTTTGTCAAATTCATGACCACTTCTTTTCATCAACTGTTGTTGCATATATTTGTTTCTAAATATAACATGTCAATATGTATTCTGCTATTTATATGTATATTTTCAGATCTAACCATTTGTTATTGGATAACAAATTGGTATACTCTTCCCTGGAGAAGACGATTTCTCCTACTCTCAGAATTCCTTATTTGCCTGTTGTCATTTCTGTATTGTTGAGACCTATTGAAGCTTTACCCCACTCTCACTGGCATCTTATTGTCGTTGCCTTTGTTCATCTCAAGATTAAGTGGTTATACTGTGTACTGTCCATACTATATGGTTGTAATTTCTGAAATTATTACTGGACACAGTCTCACAGCAGACTCCTTGATTATCTGTTTCTCAGTCTTTTTACCCCTTCTTCCTCAAAGTTTCCAGAGCCTTTTGTGTGGGAATTATTTCATAGATACATTCATGGAAATGGTTTTCTTGATATCTGCTTGTAACAAAGGAAGCTTCTTTATGAAAGGTGAGGACTATACTGATTTATGGGAATAGGAATTAATATTGAGAGTTCAGTTAGAGATTACACTGGTAGTAAAGTCGTGGATGTAGGGTCTTCTCTGAGATTGTCAATTTCACTAGCCCTGAGTAGTTAGTTCAGTTTCCAGTACTAGGTATGAATTCTCTTTTGCTGCACGGGTATCAAGCCAAAATAGAGTGCTATTGAGTGCTGCCAAGGCATGCATGCCGCCCCTACTTCACCCTGGGCTGTCATCCTGAAATTAAATGTCATGCTGGTCATTCTGAAATTAAATGAAGAATTCAGGTTTTGTGCTTTTGAAATAGAGATGTGCAAGTTGACTCAATCAAGAGAAGCCTGAGGACAAAAATGTGAGATCAGGGACAAAACATTAAAAACATGTGGTGGTAATACCTTATGGGCTTCTCTCTCTCTGCCTGTACACACAGATGATGAATTGACAGGTGTGACAAGTGTTGGTTCAATGTGTAGGTCTAAATAGGCAAATGTAGAATGTTTTAATAGGAACTGTCTTGTGTTTGACTTAGTATCTTTCCATTTCTTACAGAGACTGCCTAATCATAGGAGGTAGTGACACTAAAAGACATTCAGGTAAGTTCATAACACAACAAATAGAAAAATCATTTCACATAGCTCTATATAGGTAAATGCCTTAAATTCTTCTAGAACACCAGTGATAAGAAACATATCTCTAGAGAGCCCATCCTGTAATTGTATATCTTATCGGGAAGATTTATTAAGTCATCTGACCCATAACTTTTTTCCTTAAAACTTTTAACACTGCCTTTGAAACAGATAAAGTTACAGTTAGATAGATTTCTTTTACCCTGCAATTGGCCAGAGCTAGGATAAAAGTGGCAGCTTTGTAGTATACCTGGAAATTCAACTGCATGACTTTCAATTTTTCTTAGCTCAGAGCAGGTGCTTTAAGTTACCAAAAAGCCATCAAACTTCACAAACACACCCTCACTCACTCACATAAACACAACTAGAGCTTTGGGAATTTATTCTGAGCTGATTCTGTTTGTGTGCCAAGTTAATGAACTAAGTTTGCACTTAAGGGCAAAGTGAATGAAAACGTTACTTCTAATTCAATTAAGATAGTCTAAGAAGATCTAGTAATTAACATGTTTACTGAATAAAGCCTCTGAAAACTAGAAAATAAAGGACATCTTTTTGATGATGAAATCTCTTGTGGGGTTTTCACTTTGCTACATTTGAGAATATCACTATCTCCTAGTTTTATCCCCAAACCCAAAGCTAATCTTAGCTTTGATAAAATGCCAAATATTCTTACTTCTACCATTGCAGCATAAGGTTACCATGTCAAAAACTCATGCAAAATTGAGTTCTTATTTTATTTGAGGGACGCATGCAGAGATTAAACTAGTGGTATAACTCAAGCTAAGTTTAATGAGCCAAACATAACAGTTGAGATTATTCTTTCTTTTCCTCATTTGTTCCTACCTCATTTTTTCTACACCTGTCTTATCCCTTTTACTGTCCTTCCTCTTGTTTTTTACTTTTTTTGCCTTGTTTTCTTCTGCTATTGCTTTATCCTTTTTTTTTCTATGCTTTATGTTTTTACAATATGTACTGAGAGTGGGCATGGCTCACACACTAAATAAGACTGTCCACACATCAGTAACCATTAATTTTCCTGCATCCCCACCAATTACTAAAAATTGTCTCAATAATAAAGGAAATAATTTTAAAATGGTTCAGCTGTGTTTTAATTGTCAGGCTAAAGAAACTTAGACTCAGAACACTTGAATGACTTTTCTAATCAGAATGTGACAGGGAATTAAACCTTGCCCTTTATCAAGAGTGAAAGGAAGTGAGTGGGAGAAATTCTATATTTAAAAATAATCCCACAGAACAAAGAAAGTGGTTCTTCTTCAGTGGACTTATCCTGTGACTCAATATTTAAAATGGGTAGCTTAGGATCTTAAAAAAAATAGTAATAAATGCAAAATAAAAATGATCCCAGAAATAATAGAATTCTGTTTTAAGAGGTGTGCCTCTGTGTGGGTGGGTGCCGGAATTACCAGCATATTCTTTCCACTTTTGAGGTTGCACAATCTGTCTCCCTAATATAGTATAATTGCCATCCAAAGTGACACACTGCATTAAGCATCCTGGCATGGAAGTAGAGTCTATTGTGTTCTGGAAATATTTACAGTCTTTAAGTTAGCTACTGTCATGAAACCAGTCTTCAATAATACATATAATCTTCACATAGACTGTGTAAAACATTCAAGAGTGAGAATACTTTCTGATTACCTAGTAGTCATTTTTTTTTTCTTTCTTGTGGCTAGGAAAATCCAGATTTTGCTCTAGTGTAGGACTATGCTCATTCTCTTTAGTGGTCTCAAGACTAGATCTATCTATAGTTACTGAATTTGCTGATTCAAAAATGGATGCATTCTAGTGTTGTAATGAACTTTCCTATTTGAAAATATAGAATGGCAGAGAAACGCTTAAAGAAATGCATAGCATACTTAGTCATCAGGGAAATGAAAATCAAAATGACGGTGAGATTCCATCTTACACCCATCAGAATGGCTAAAATAAATAACTCAAGTGACAACACATGCTGAAGAAGATGCAGAAAAAGGGATACCCTCTTCCATTGCTGGTGGGAATATAAACTTGTACAACCACTTTGGCAATCAATCTGGCTCTTTCTCAAAAAAATAAAAATAAAAAAAGATGGGAATAGCAAAACCTCAAGACCCAGGTATACCACTCCTGGGCATATACCCAAAAGATGCCCCACCATTCAATAAGGACATTTGCTCAACTATGTTCTTAGCAGCTTTATTTGTAATAGGTAGAATCTGGAAATAACCTAGTTGTCCTTCAAGAGGAATGGATGCAGAAATTGTGGCAAATTTACACAATGGGATAATACTCTGCTATTAAAAACAAGGAAATCATGAAATTTGCAGGCAAATGGATGGAACTAGAAAAGAGCAACCTGAGTGAGGTAACCCAGAAACATAAAGACATGCATAGTATATGCTTCCTTATAAGCAAATATTAGCTGTATAATATAGGATAGCCATACTAAAATCTACAGACCTAAAAAAGCCAAATACTAATCTCATTCAGAATGGCAGACAGGATAGATACCAGAAGCAGTTGAATAAAGAAAACAGGATGGGAGCCTACTATAGAGGGAACTCTAAAAGGCTCCACCCAACAGGGGATCAAAGCAAATGCTGATACTCAGCCAAGCTTTGGGCAGAGCACAGGGAGTTTTATGGAAGAAGAGAGGGTGGGACATGGAGGGAACAGAACTCCACAAAGAGACCAACAAGACTAAAATATCTGATCCCAGAGGGTTCTGCAGAGACTGATGCATCAATGGAGGACCATGGATAGAGACGACCTAGACTCCCTGCTCAGATGTGGCTGATTGGCAGCTCAGTCTTCATGTGGATCTGAGTGAGGGGAGCAGGGGTTGCCTCTATCATGAACTCAGTTGACTGCTCTCTGATCACTCGCCCCTAATGCAGCCTTTCCAGGCTGCAGAGGAAGAGGATCAGGGCAGTCCTGATGGGCTTAACAAACTATGCGAAAAGGAGGAGAACTCCCCCTTTCCGTGGACTAGGGGAAGGGATTGAGGGCAAGAGGGAGGGTGGGTGGCAAGGAAGAGTTGAGGGAGAGGGCTTCAATCGGATATATAATGAATAAGTTGTGAAAAAATAAAATTAGAAAAAGGAAAAAGTAGCCTGCAATTTTCCCAATGGGAGACTTGTATATGCAAAAATCCAAAACTAAAGGAGAAAAAGATTTATTTTAGGAGAGTGGCGGGTGGAATTACAGTGGGGCCAATGTGTAACTGCGTCCACAAGTAACAGCATCATCATAACCTTGAGCTGTACAGTACCGAAGCATCTCCTCTAGTATAGATACCAGTCTATCAGTTGTGAGCATTTCTTGATGTCTTCTTATTCCAGATAGCAACTTATACATGTTATATTTTCTCACAAACAAACATGTAAAATGTTTTAATCTTCTTAACATTTTAGTAAAGGAAACCTTACCACCTCAATCAAATCAAAGCTGTTCTTGAACTACAAAGATTGCTAAAGTCAAAACCTCATTATCTGCCCAGAAACTGTCAATTTCAAACTTTCAAAATAAGAGTGTTTAACTCTGAGTCAATCTATGTTTTTTGAGTTTGGACTTAAAAAATTGCAAAACACTCCAGGTCTCTCTATCTCGCTCTTCTTCCATAAGGATTCGGCACTCTGCCCAAAGTTAGGCTATGAGTCTCAATATCTCCTTAGATGCCCTGGGGGTTAGAGTCTTTCAGAGGTCCTCCACGGAAGTCTCCTCCTGTCCTGTTCCTTGTCTTCTCCTACTTCCTATGTCTATCTTGTTTGCCCTTCTGAATGAGAATTAAGCATCTTCCCTAAGGTTTTCATTGTTCTTTAGCTTCTTTAGGGCTATACATTTTAGTTTGTTTATCCTATATTATATGGACAAAATACCTGGGCCCAGGTGGGCCTGCAGAGACCAATACTCCAACTAAGGATTATGCATGGAGAAGACCTAGATCCCTGTTCAAAGGAAGCCCATTGGCTACTCAGTTTCCAAGTGGGTTCCTTAGTAAGGGATACAGGGTCTGTCTCTGACATGAACTCAGTAGCTTGCTCTTTGATCATCTCCATCTGGGAGATGCAGCCTTGCCAGGTCACAGAGAAAGACAATGTAGCCATTCCTGATGAGACCTGATAGGCTAAGATCAGATGGAAGGAGAGGAGGGCTTCCCCTATCAGTGAACTAGGGGAGGGGCATAGGAAGAGAAGATGGAGGGTGGGAAGGACTGGGAGGAGATGAGGGAGGGGCTACAGCAGGTATACAAAGTGAATAAATTGTAATAAATAAATATATAAATAAAATTAAATTAAAAATATAAAATAATACATTAGCTCACAGAGGATAAAATTGCAAAACAAAAATCATTAAATACACTTCTCTGAGTCTAAAATGATATGCAAATTTCTGTGTGACTGTCACAATGCTAAACAGTGGAGTTATAAATGTAAGAACCAGAACTACTGCTCCGGAAAAATGAAATGTGCCTAAAAGAATAAGGATGGGAGTCTGGTATTCTGTGTGGTTTCCACAAGGCTCTGTGTTTCCCTGAATGCCAATGTAATGGAATTAGAAATTTTGTTTGAAGCCTGGAATTTCCATCTAGCTACCAATTTATTCACTAAGGAAGTGTTCAACCATGTTATGAGAAAGTGGAATTTAGCCTGCGATTGAGTTTTGCATCCTGATAATATTGCTTTAAGTCCAAAACCCTTCTCTGAGGTCAAGATTAGAAAGATTTGGGGCCATGAGCAATTTTTCTTACAAAAGCAAACTCCAGGCTTTTAGGTTTACATAATGATAAGGCTTTGATCATTCTCATCTTGCTAATCTGCAAATCCAATCACACTTGCACTTAAGCACCAAGAACTCAGGACCTCTTGTGAACAAAAAAATCCCTCTGAAGTGACACATTGCAGGCAGAAGCTCTCTCTGAGAGATTTCATGCAAAGTCCCATATTAAAATTCTTTGTTAAAAATAATTTTAGACATCAGGAAATTGATGTTTGTAAATTCCAGCCACTATTTATGAAAGCTCCTCAAATTATATCATGTAGAAGCATGCCTAGCACTTGAATGGAAACTAGAAACAACATGACAATTCATGTGAAGTGAACATGTGAAGAACATGAATTTATAAAATGCAAATAATAGAATACGTCTACTGGTATAAATAATAGATTACTACTTCAGTTCTTATTTAGAAACTTTTTATCTGTGGAGGAAAATGTTAGAAGATAGCAGGCCCAAACAACAACACAAGGGTAAGGTTCTAATAATCAAGAAATAGGAAAGAAAACCACAAATGATGAAAAACAGAATAGACATAATGAAAAATAGCCTTACATAGTAGCATAGGTCTGTAATTTAAGCTTCAAGAGACTACAGTAAGACAATCACCAGTGTGAGGTCAACCTGGATGACAAGTAAGATCCTGTTTGAAAATTAAAGGGTGCTATTACAAATGCGATGATATTCCTATATTTTCTCTGAATTCATTATTGGTATATGAGAATGGATTGATTTTTGTTCATTAACTTTAAATCCTAAGCTTTGCTGTGTATTAGATCTAAGAGTTTTCTGGTTGAGTCCATAGGCTCCTTTAAAACAGAATCATGTTATCTACTAATAGGCATAGTTTCACTTCTTCCTTTCCATTTTTTTATCCTGTTCTCTTTTAAGATTACTATTATTTTGAAAACTATGTTGAATAAGAGAAAAAAGAGTAGGCATCCTTGGCTCCTCAATTTTAATGGAAATGTTCTCATTTGCCCACATTTAATATAATGTTGGCTGTAGGTTTGTCATTTATGGCTTTTAAAACTGCACTGTACCATTCATGGACATATGCACAAAGTACTCCAAAACTATCACAAAGATACTTGCACATCCAAGCTTATTGTTTCTTTATTCTCAGTAGCAAGTGAATGACAACTTTGGAGCTGGCCTAGATATCCATCAAAAGATCAAAGAATAACAATCAATATACACAATGGAACTAAAAAACACTAAAAAGAAAATAAAGCACTAAAAAGAAATAAAATAATGACGCTTCTAGGAAAATAGATAAATTGAAACAATATTGTATTAAGTGAAGTAACCCAGACTCAGACAGGTGGAAACTACATGTTCTTTCTCATATGCGCATCTCAGCTTGTAATGTACATATTCATGTATATAAATTGTGAAAAGGGCTGAAAAGGAGATCAAGAACGGGTAAAAAGAGATGATGACTAGGCAAAACAACATGGGTAACATGAAGGTGGAAAGAAGACTCAAGGGAGAATTCAAGGAGAACAGGGATAGAGGAGAAGAACAAGAAAAAGAGAAGCTAATTAAGAAAACATTTTTGCTTAAACTTTTCACAAGGACATCTAACACCTTGTATACTATTTGATTTTATACTTTTTAATTTTTATTTTTAAATGGGGAAAAGGAGAGGAGAGAACAAAGCAGGGAAGAAAGCAGGGAAAAATAGAATAAGGTGATTTTAAATAAATCATAGATAATATTTAAAAATTAAAAACAAAAGCAACAAATTAGATATAAAAGAAAGAAAATGGGCAAAAAATTCAGAATACATAGGCTTGAAGGCATGAAGTAAGAACTGCCCTGTAAACCTCCTCCCTGAAGACAAGTTCTCATGTAATGGTAGAAGCTACACAAACTTCCAAAGAAGGAGAACAATCACTAGTCCTAGCCAGCTGTAATGCGATGACCAGAAAGGCAAGATATCCTAAATATACAACAGGGACCCTTATATCCTGAGGTTAACTAACCACTGCTTAATACTGCTTAAGGATTGATCAATAAGAAAAAAATATGCTAAGTATTGTAACCCTAGCCATGTACCCATGGCTGGTGAGGTCATGGACCCTACAGGAGGACCTACTATTGGCATTTTCCTGAGACAGTATGATTCTTACTCCTATTCTAAATACTTATCCTGGCACCAACATATAGGTATTGCTCTCACTTTTTATCAAATTCACCTTTTTTTCAGGTGTAAAACATCACAAAAATCCACAACTGGTTAAAAGGCAAAGGACAATTGGCCATGGGATGCCCGAACCCAACTAATACATCTGCAACACCCATCACATGCCTAAGGCTCAGGGGACACAATACTAGAGGGAGCGATGATATTGTGAGGTCCAGATGGCCATAACTTACCTATGGCACATGCACACTGCTTCAATGACAAGAAAAATATCAGAAAAACATCCATACGATAAAAAATTTTAACTCTCGACATTTGCTAACACTCCATCATTCGACCATATAATATGTATGGGTGCTGTGTATAAACGTGACTTCTAAAGCTTTCAAGAAGGTAAAGTTATTTTTGTTTCCTCCTTTTTTTAAAAAAAAAATCCTTTATTAATTACACTTTGTTCACTTTGTATCCCCCCTGTGGTTCGTTTCCCCCCTTTTTAAGTGTGAGAGAGCAAAGAGCCAGAGATACTAAATGACTTATAAAATTTAAAACTGGTATGTGCTGAATTTACCCAATTCAAAAGGCTCATTAACCAAAGGAGTTAGTAGTATGGGCTCTTCTGGACCAAATCCAACGTCTACTACTTAGGTAACAGACAAGAATAATTTGCCATAAATTTGAAGCATTGTCGTCTGACTTCTCACAGAGAAAGTCCCCAGATTCTGGGAAACTATAGCAGTTGCTAGAGAGACTTGTTACTAGACACTCCTCTCTCTAAACAAGGATGAAACTCCGCAAAATAGTAAAAAATGAAAAGTACTGAAGCTCTTTCATAGCAGGTGAAAGGGACTTACAGCGATGGAGGTGGGAATCCGAAGGTGAGTTTCACAATTATCCCCACACTCAACTAAGAGGTAAATTGCTACCCATATAGTATCTGGCGCTATGGATCAAGATCACCTCTGACACACGGATAAGAGGAGAAGATAGAAATCAAAGCACGAAGATACTTCTAGGGCAGGAGATTTGCAGAAGAGGGCCATAGTGCAAGCAGCTGTGAAAAACGGTAGCTCCAGATGACTACACAGAACTTTCATTACACTCTTGTCGAAAATGAAGCTCTGAATGAAGGAGGTGAAACTGAAATTCTGGCCAATGTACAGCCCAGGAGGCAGAGGAGGACTCGGTGTAGATTCCAAAGCTGATGTACCTATGGGACACGTTTGTTCTAACCTCGCTGAGTATAGAGTCTTCCATAAAGCTAGTGTCTCAGAATGAAAGCTTTAGTTCAACTATCAATTCTTACTTAAATCTCAACATAATCTGAGTTCTTGTTTGAAGCCCATACATAACAGAAGTTTGAGAAAGGCACCTGTTTCAAACCAAAGCATTTTGGCCCTTGCATTCTGCAACGTAAGAGCCAGAATTGCTGTTTTTTTGATGCAAATTCCTTTCTTTGCAAAATGCAGATATTTGTGCTCATACTTTTGTAACCTTACACAAACTACAAAGCAGACGTTGTAACATACACATGTAGTGCATATGTTACAACAAAGGGAGTAACCTGTCCACACATCACCCCAAGGTTGGGTCTCTGGCCCACTTCCAATGATGCCTTTGCTGTAGTTCATTCTTTATCAGCTTGAATTTTTCCATCCTGTCTGTAACACAGAGGAAAATATCAGCCAAACACTAAAAAAAAAAATGTTGAGTGTGCAAAGTGATTCTAGCTAGAGAGCTCATGTCAAATTCTGTGACATGAAGACACTTTAAGTTGAACCTTGCATGGGAAGACTTGCCTAACTAATTGTGGTTATTAATTAGTGCTCCCAACGTCTCTCTGTAATAGAATGGCATGTCTTTAAATCATAGTGAAGTATAACCCCAGCCATCATGTTTTACCGAAATTATTTACTGTTTAAGTTGGATATGTGGGATTTGTTCCTCCATTAGAGATTCTGACCTTTTTGTCCTAGTTATTAACCCCACTCTAAGTCAGTGTGTCTGAGGTTCTGCTGGAACCAGGGAGATGGATTTTTGCCAGCAGCCTTGGGAAATATACTACTATATGCTGTCAGGCCTACGTTTGTAGCACAGTTCTTAATGAAATGGAATGAGGATAGTGGAGGGATGAAATTCTTTAGAGAAAAATATTTATACTTTTTTAATGAGCTGCTGACTTCTAAATCCTTGAAAAAAATTCTGGAGAAAAATTATGCAAGCTCCATGGATTTTTCTTCAGTGACTATAAACCATATTACATATCAGGTCTTTAAATCATGAAAATATAGATTAAACATTTTAAAAGAGGACTCAGTCTGCTGTAGTTTTCAGCACCTTAGTCACTTGGGGAACTTTAAATGCATAATTTATGAAGATATGTATCCTAAGTCAATCCTGGGATAAGAATCAAGCATCTATAATTTTAAAATCACCTCTGTCAATTCTAATGTGCAGCCAGGGGAAGCAGAGAAAGGTATCTCCTAAAAACAGTATAAATTAGTTGGTGTTAGAGGAGAAAAATTCTGCATTAAGTTTGAGAATTTGTCATTGTCATGAGAGTTCTAGGGAGTAAAAGAGTAACATAATGGTTTGGATTGAACAAATAAAGGAATTAACAGCAAATAGTTCCCAAAAGAAAAAAAAAATTCATCAAATGGAAAGGGAGGCTTATAAACCCATTTTCTCTCCCTTCCTTCTTTCCTCTTCTCTGTTATAGGACATAGGACAATTTAAAATTAATGTTGAAAACAGTGAATTATAACTGGTATGTCAGACTGAAGGTAACTTTAGAACAAGTTTTTTCCATTAAAAAGAGAAGTCCCCACAAAGAGAACAATAGCAATTTCAAACACTTGCTTACATGTTTCCTTTTCTCTCTCTCATGTTTTCTGAACATCTTATGTTCTTATGCATGATGGCCTCACTAAACCATCAAGGGGCTTGCATTTTCTTCAGCAGCCCAGGGTTCTTGGGGAGCTGGTGGTATTTTGTCTTATCCCTATCAGTTTGCATACGAGTATTTTCTGAGAATAAAGGCTATAGCGATAGACATCAGGACTTAAACATAACTGTAGCTTACTATTGCAAGCCATGGCCTTCTCTATCCACATAACATCATGTTTAAACTAACTACCCACATATCAGATGTGTAGATGAATCCACTAATAAGTGAATGAGTGAAAAGATGAAAGAAGCAAGGAAAAGGAAACGATTTGAAAAGCTGCTGACTATGTGCTAAAGAAATAATACAAATGAGTTCCTGACCAGGGACAAAATTTTTGCTTTGGTGGTATTTCTGAGAAAGAACTGTTTGCAAGAAGAAAGTCAGAACAACACAGCTGCTTCCATAAGTATTATTTGCACCCTATTTTCACTTTGGCTTGCTACCATTAAAGGTTTACTAGAAAGATTATGTTTTTGAAGTCTCACAAAATAACCATAGCTGAACTTGTGGGAGAAGTCAAGTGCCTTGGAATATTCAACACTATCTCTGCCTTTAAGACCTGGGAAAAGGAAGCAATAATGGTGCCTCTGCCCTGGTGCACTATGTCAACTCTGTGGCATCTATAAAACAACCAAAAGGGAAGGTGGAAACACCAGACATGGGCTGAATATTATATAATTGTAAACAGCTCCTCCTTACAGTAGCTTTCCCCAAACCCTTGAAATCCTCATTTTTAAGAAATGAGAAAGACACAGAGAAGTTACATCTTGCTAAAGTCATAGGTAACAAGTAGTAGCTGCCTTCCAGGATTGTACCAAACAGTGCCTCTCCCATGTGCCTCACCCCCCTTTGAAAGATGCTTCTTTCCAATTCCCCAGAGACAATCCAGAGGTTCACAGTCTTACCCTGATCAGGAATCTTGAAGGCAACACTTGCATCATTGTGCCCAATGCAAGCATCCCTCTGGTGCACTCTCCACAGGTGTTCAGCTTTACCGGATTACCCACAGTGCTGTGCACTCTACTCTTCTCCAGATGACCCACTCCACTGAGACCGACTCTAGTTACCATTTGTCTCCATTTCTGTGTCAGATATCAGCAAATGTGCATGGGCCATCAGAACTCCTGTTTAAATCTTGATGATAGGAGCACTCCTTTGCTAGTATTTGTGTAGAAAAAGTCCTCCAGACAACAAAACGCTTACTTGGTTAAGAAAGTTCTAAAGGCATGATAACGAGCATAAACAGAGACCACGTCTGTCTCTGTGGAGCCGCCTGGTCTTTACTGTAGAAGGAACTTCACGTACTGTTTACCATCCTTAGAGTATTTCCTGCCCTAATATCTTAGTTATAGTCTCTCTGTGGTGATTACAGTAATGCTTGTTATGGTCAAGAGCCAATTAGAACATCAAGTAGTATAACTGCAACTGGTGAGAAATTCACTACTGACATTCACTACCCCACTTAGAATAAAAAGCAACAATATTCTGATAATGTTTCTGTTCACAATAGCACACCACAGTTTATTAATTGATTTTGTTCTTTAATAAATATTTGTCAAAGACAAAACATGAGATATTATCTCAGTACTGAGAATATAATGATGGGAAAACTAGAGAAGGCTCTGATATGAAACCAATGTCTAGAATGGAAGTAGATATTAGTTTAAGAATAAAAAACGGTAAGGAAGATGTGAAATTATACTCAAGGCTTTGTACTTTCAGAGCGCTTATGGAAATTGGAGAAATTTAGGGAAAGTTATCAAAATGATTCATCCATGGAACACTAGGAGCACATGAGGGAAAAGACGGGGGACACTGACAATAAGCATGTGATATGGTTCAGTAGTTGAGAACATGTAACAAATGAAAACTTAGTGTGTTAGAACATAGAGTGAGTGCAATCCCTTTTGTCTCATGATGATATTCCACAGTGCTTATCAGATGTTCATTTCACTTGTCCCAACTCTGATTGTATCTATGAGGTATTGAGTTCTTGGTGCTTGTTGGTTTATTTAGTTGAATAATTGCAATGTTTTTCTGGGGAAATACAATATATACTTGTAGATATAAACTAAGATTATCAGTCATGAGACAGGAAGCAGACATCCTTTTTAGTATCAGCCTTTATAGGTGATTGATGGTAGCCTGTCCTCGAAATCTTGACTTTGTGCCTCCTTTCATGCTGTTCTTGCTGTGTCCTTCCTCTTGCCTGCTCTCCGATCTCATGTTTTAGCTGCTCCTTTTGCTTGTCTTTGTCTGGAACAGGAAGAAAAATTATTACTCCTAGAGCTGAGAACTTTGAGCATTAAGATTGGAAAGATTGGGGGGTGGGAGCGTCTTGGAGATGATTTAGCTGATAATCTCCTTGTCATGCAGACCTTAGGACCCATGTTTGAAGGCCCAGCCCCCATATAAAAATCTGGGTAAGACAGCCCACATCTCTAATCCTAGCTTAGACACAGTATGATTCCTTACCCTTAATGTACAATTAGTCTGTAACAAGAATGGCTGAAAGAATGAGGATGTTCTATAGAGACCAGTGCCCATCACTGGATATGTGGGCAATTAAAATAAGTTATCTGAAGAAACTGAAATTGTCCCAAGAATCTCATACTGGGAAAAGGAAAAGGCTAACCCCTGTTCCAGGCAGAGGAGAAACTTTTCTCCAACTCATTTGCAGACACAACCTTGCAGAAAAGTGGAACCAAAACAATGATGGTAAGTGAAGATCAGGCCCACCCTTGGAGACATATATGTCTTTCTACTTAAACTTTGCTTCTATGTTAGGCATGAAGTGTGTGTGTGTGTGTGTGTGTGTGTGTGTGTGTGTGTGTGTCAGTGTGTGCATGTCATGTGCATGAGTGCATGTAAGAGATGCTAAATCTCTATGTCCTGCTTTCTAATGTGGCCACATTGAATAAATATCCTTTTTCTGCTTTTCATTACTAATGTGCCACCTTTAAATGGTTTATTGAGAATAGTAGCCAAGTAAGGCAAGGTAAGAGTAATAGAACAAGCACAGGCTCTAACTTTGGTGAAAAGTATAGTTTAAATGGTGAGCTACAGATCACTGGATTAATTGGACAAACCTGTCTCAAAAAACAAACAAACAAACAAACAAACAAACAAACAAAAAAACATGGTAGGAGATGGAGAGCAATATAAGAAGACAACAGATGCTGACCTCTGCCCTGCATATACATATACACTTATAGACACAAGTGAGTGCACATGAATATTCTAAACACACACACACACACACACACACACACACACACAAACACACAATTTGAAGATGGCCCAATTTGTAGCATTTGTTGGTCAGTTATTGTGCTATGTAATGGAATCTAGGGTTATTTCTACTTTTTCAACACTTTTTATCTTTTTTTCTTTTTTTATTTCTTTTTAATTTTCTTTTTTCTTTACAATTTATTCATTCCTTTTTTTAATTTTATTTTTTTCTTATCAGTTACATTTTATTAACTCTGTATCCCAGCCATGTCCCGATCCCTCATTCCCTCCCAGTCCCTCCCTCCCTCCCTCCCTCATCTCCACCGTGCCCCTTTCCAAGTCCACTGATAGGGGGGACCTCCTCCCCATTCATCTGATCCTGTTTTATCAGGTATCTTCAGGACTGGCTGCAAAGCTCTCCTCTGTGGCCTAACAGGACTGCTCCTCCCTTGGGGGGTGGGGAGGTCAAAGAGCCAGTCATTGAGTTCCTGTTAGAAATAGTCCTTGTTCCCCTCACTATGGGAAACCAATTGGTTACTGAGCTACCACAGGCTACATCTGAGTAGAGGTTCTAGGTTACATTCATACATGGTCCTTGGTTGCATGTCAGTCTCAGAAAAGACCCTGTGCCCAGATATATTTGGTCCTTGTGGAGCTCCTATCCTTTCCTCATCATACTAACTCCCCTTCTTTCTTATGATTCCCTGTACTCTGCCAAAGGTTTGGTCATGAGTCTTTGCTTTGAAAACACTGCTAGTTAGAGTTTTTCAAATGCTCTCAGTAGACTCCTGTCAATGTTTAATGCGCATCCCATCTGTCTTTCTAAACGAGGATTGATAATCTTACCCCATGTCCGCTCTCTTGATTATCTTTTTTAGGTGTATAGATTTCATTATGTTTATCATATCTTATAGGTCTATATACATGAGTATATACCGTGTTTGTCTTTCTCCTTCTGGAATATTTCACTCAGGATGATCTTTTCTAGATTCCACCATTTGCCTGCAAATTTCATGATTTCCTCCTTTTTGATTGGTGAGTAGTATTCCATTGTGTAAAAATACCACAATTTCTGTACCCATTCCTCCGTTGATGGACATCTGGGTTGTTTCCAGGTTCTGGCTATTACAAATAATGCTGCTATAAACATGGTTGAGCAAATATCTCTTTTGTGTACTTGAGCAAACTTTGGGTATATACCTAGCAGTGGTATAGCTGGGTCTTGAGGAAGCACTATTCCTAATTGTCTTAGAAAGAGCCAGATAGATTTCCAGAGTGGTTGTATCAGTTTACATTCCCACCAGCAGTGAAGGAGGGTTCCCCTTTCTCCACAACCTCTCCAGCATGTGCTGTCACTTGAGTTTTTCATCTTGGCCATTCTGATGGGTGTAAGGTGATATCTCAGGGTTGTTTTGATTTGCATTTCCCTAATGGCTAATGAGGATGAGCATTTCTTTAAGTGTTTCTCTGCCATTCGATATTCCTCTACAGAGAATTCTCTGTTTAGCTCTGTTCCCCTTTTTTTTAATTGGAATACTTCATTTGCTGCTTTTCAGCTTCTTTAGTTCTTTGTATATACTGGATATTAGTCCTCTGTCAGATAAAGGGTTAGTGAAGATTCTTTCCCAATATGTAGGCAGGCGTTTTGTTTTGATGACAGTGTCCTTTGCTTTACAGAAGCTTTTCAGTTTCATGAGGTCCCATTTATTGATTGTTGCTCTTAGAGCCTGTGCTGTTGGTGTTCTGTTCAGGAAGTTGTCTCCTGTGCCAATGAGTTCTAGGCTGTTCCCCACTTTTTCTTCTAACAGATTTAGAGTATCTGGTTTTATGTTGAGGTCTTTGATCCACTTGGACTTTAGTTTTTTGCAGGGTGATAAATATAGTTCTATTTTGATTTTTCTGCATGTGGACATCCAGTTGGACCAGCACCATTTGTTGAAGATGCTGTCTTTTTTCCATTGAATAGTTTTGGCTTCTTTGTCAAAAATCGAGTATTCATAGGTGTGTGGGTTTATTTCTGGGTCTTCTATGTGGTTCCATTGATCCTCCTTTCTGATTTTATGCCAATACCATGCAGTTTTTATTACTATTGCTCTGTAGTACAACTTGAGATCGGGGATGGAGATACCTCCAGATGATCTGTTGTTGTTTTGGAGATTCTGGGTTTTTTGTTTCTCCATATGAAGCTGAGAATATTTTTTGCAAGGTCTGTAAAGAATTGAGTTGGTATTTTGATGGGAACTGCATTGAATCTGTAGATTGCTTTTGGCAGGATGGCCATTTTCACAATGTTAATCCTACCAATCCATGAGCACGGGAGATCTTTCCATCTTCTGAGATCTTCTTCAATTTCTTTCTTCAGAGACTTGAAGTTTTTCTCAAACAGGTCTTTCACTTGCTTGGTTAGTGTCACCCCAAGGTACTTTATGTGGTTAGTGACTATTGTGAAGGGTGTTGTTTCCCTAATTTCTTTTTCGGCCCTTTTGTCTTTGGTATACAGGAGGGCTTCTGATTTTTTTGAGTTGATTTTGTATCCTGCCACTTTGCCAAAGGTGTTTATCAGCTGAAGGAGTTCTCTGGTTGAATTTTTGGGGTCGCTCATGTATACTATCATATCATCTGCGAATAGTGACACTTTGACCTCTTCCTTTCCGATTTGTATCCCCTTGATCTCCTTTAGTTGTCTTATTGCTCTGGCTAGGACTTCAAGTACTATGTTGAAGAGGTAGGGAGAGAGTGGGCAGCCTTGTCTTGTCTCTGATTTCAGTGGGATTGATTTAAGTTTCTCTCCATTGAGTTTGATGTTGGCTATAGGCTTGCTGTATATTGCCTTTACTATGTTTATATATGTGCCTTGTATTCCTAATCTCTCCAAGACTTTAAACATGAATGGGTGTTGGACTTTATCAAATGCTTTTTCAGCATCTAAGGAGATGATCATGTGGTTTTTCTCCTTCAGTTTGTTTATGGGGTGGATTACATTGATGGATTTCCCTATGTTGAACCACCCTTGCATGCCTGGGATGAAGCCTACTTGGTCGTGGTGGATGATATCTTTGATGTGTTCTTGGATTCTGTTTGCAAGTATTTTATTGAATATTTTTGCGTCAATGTTCATAAGAGAGATAGGTCTGAAGTTCTCTTTTTTTGTTGGGTCTTTGTGTGGTTTAGGTATCAGGGTGACTGTTGCTTCATAGAATGAGTTTGGTAATGTACCTTCTGTTTCTATTTTGTGGAATAGTTTGAGGAGAATTGGTGTGAGCCCTTCTTTGAAGGTCTGGTAGAATTCCGTGCTGAAACCATCTGGCCCAGGGCTTTTTTTGGAAGGGAGACTGTGAATGACTGCTTCAATTTCCTTGGGAGATATAGGGCTGTTCAGTCTTTCTGCCTGATCTTGACTTAATGTTGGAAGATGGAATCTATCAAGAAAATTGTCCATTTCATTTAGGTTTTCAAATTTTGTGGCATATAGGCTTTTGTAGAATGACCTAATGATTGTTTGAATTTCCTCTATGTCTGTAGTTATGTCACCCTTTTCATCTCTGATTTTGTTGATTTGGATAGATTCTCTCTGCTTTTTAGTTAGTTTGGCTAAGGGTTTGTCTATCTTGTTGATTTTCTCAAAGAACCAGCTTTTTGTTTCATTGATTCTTTGAATAGTTTTATTTGTTTCTAATTGATTGATTTCAGCCCTGAGTTTGATTATTTCCAGCCTTCTGCTCCTCTTGGGTGTATCTGCTTCTTTTTTTTCTAGGATTTTCAGTTGGGCCATTAAGTTGTTTGTATGTGATGTTACGAATTTCTTCTTGCAGGCACTTAGTGCTATAAATTTTCCCCGAGCACTGCTTTCAATGTGTCCCATGAATTTCGGTATGTTGTGCCTTCATTTTCATTGAATTCTAGGAGGTCTTTAATTTCTTTCTTTATTTCTTCCTTAACCCAGCTGTCGTTGTGTAACAGGTTGTTCAGTTTCCATGTGCGTGTAGGCTGTTTGTTATTTCTGTTGTTGTTGAGGTCCAGCTTAAGTCCATGGTGGTCAGATAGGATACAAGGGATTATTTCAATCTTTTTGTATCTGTTGAGGCTTTCTTTATGACCAACTATATGGTCTATTTTGGAGAAGGTTCCATGCGGTGCTGAAAAGAAGGTATACTCTTTTGAGTTTGGATGAAAAGATCTGTAGACGTCTATTAGGTCCATTTGATTTAGGGTCTCTGTAAGTGATTTTATTTCCCTATTTGTTTTCTGTCTAGTTGATCTGTCCCTTGGTGAGAGTGGAGTGTTGAAGTCTCCCACTATTAGGGTTTTAGGATCAATGTGTGATTTAAGCTTTAATATTGTTTCATTTATGAATGTAGGTGCTCTTGTATTTGGGGCATAGATATTCAAAATTGTGATGTCCTTTGGTGGATTTTTCCTTTGATGAGAATATAGTGGCCATCCTTATCTTTTTTGATTAACTTGGGTTGAAAGTCTATTTTATTAGATATTAGGATGGCTACTCCTGCTTGTTTTCTGGAACCATTTGCTTGAAAGACATTTTTCCAGCAATTTACTCTGAGGTAGTGTTTATCTTTGTTGCATAGGTGTGTTTCTTGGATGCAACAGAATGATGGATCCTGTTTCCGCAACCATTCTGTTAGTCTGTGTCTTTTAATTGGGGAGTTGAGTCCGTTGATGTTGATAGAAACTAGTGACCAACAATTGTTACTTACTTTAGATGTGGTGTTGGTGGTGTCACTGAGTTTCATTGCTTGTCTTCTTTTGTTTTTTTTTTTTTTGTTGTTGTTGTTGTGTAGTTATCTATTTCCTCTGTTTCCTTCGATGTAGTTGTTTTCTTTGGTTTGGAGTTTCCCTTCTAGTAACTTCTGTAGAGCTGGGTTACTATGTAGATATTGTTTAAATTTGGTTTTGTGTTGGAATATCTTGAATTCTCTGTCTATGTTGATTGAAAGTTTTGCTGGGTATAGTAGTCTGGGTTGGAATCTGTGGTCCCTTAAGAACTGTAGGATTTCTGTCCAGGCCCTTCTGGCTTTCATAGTTTCTGTTGAGAAATCTGGTGTGATTCTGATAGGTCTACCTTCATATGTTACTTGGCCTTTTTCCCTTGCTGCTTTTAGAATTTTTTCTTTCTTTTGTAGGTTCAGTGTTTTGACTATGATGTGACGTGAAGAATTTCTTTTCTGGTCTAGTCTACTTGGTGTTCTGTAGGGCTCTTGTATGTTTATGGCCATTTCCTTCTTTAAGTTGGGAAAGTTTTCTTCTATAATTTTCTTGAAAATATTTTCCGGACCTTTGAGTCTGATGTCTTCTTTTTCTTCTACTCCTATTATTCTTAGGTTTTGTCTTTTCATGGTGTCCTTGATTTCTTGGATGTTTTATGTTTGGAACTTTTCTGATTTTATTTTTTCTTTGAGAGATGTGTCAATTTCCGCAAGTGTATCTTTGGCTCCTGAGATTCTTTCTTCCATCTCTTGTATTCTGTTGGTGATGCTTACCTTTGTGGTGCCTGATCTTTTCTCTATGTTCTCCAGCTCCTGGTTTTTCTCTATTTGTGTTTTCTTTATTGATTCTAATTCTGTTTTCATGTCTTGCACCATTTCCTTCATCTGTTTGATTGTGGACTCCTGCTTTTCAATGATAGCTTCTATTTTTTTGTCCGTTTCCTCTCTATGTATCACTAATTGTGCCTCTACTTCTTTGGGTATAATTGCCTGTATTTCTATGAGAGCTTTGTTTATTTCTTCTTTATTTGCTTTCATTTGTGTGGACATTTCTTTGAGAGCTTTGTGCATTTCTTCTCTGTTTGCCTCAATTTTCGTGGTCATTTCTCTGAGAGCACGATTTGTTTCCTCTTGGTTAGTCTCGATTTCTTTGGTTATTTCTCTGAGGGCTTTGTTCATTTCATCTTTACGGCCCTCTAATAGCTGGAAAAGCATTGTTTTGAGGTCGTTTTCTTGTATATCTAGTGAATTGAAGTGTCCATTGTTTTGTGGGGTTGCTGGTGAGGTCATTATGTCCTGATTTTTGTTGGGAGTGTTCTTACGTCTGCCTCTAGCCATCTCGTTATTTATAATCCTCACTGGTTGTTCCTCGAGATTGTAGTTTGGGCTATGATCCTCTCTTTCTGTTTTCTGGACTGTTTTTTCAGGAAGATGAGAGAGATTCACTACTTTGGGAGTGTGCACTGTGTTTTCAGTTTTGCCTAAGTAAGGAATGTGACGCTGGAGCTATTCGCGTGCGCTTTTAGGGGGTGCAGTGTGCATGCGAGGATTCTCTGACTATTGCAGTGGCCTGCAAGCCACTATTACGCAGTTCTGACTGAGATCCAGGGATTGTTTGCCTGGATTACACTGGTGGACCCGCAAGGCAGAGGCTTCAATTTTGGGGTCGCTATCCCAAGAATCCCTATGATGCCCACACTAGGGGTGTGGGTGGCAGGGATCTCGTCTGGTTGCTTCTGTGGAGAGGCCCTGGGTCTGGGGCAATCTCTCCCTAGAAGGCTCACTCACTCTCTTGCAGGACCAGTTGGAATGCACAGGGGTTCCCCTTGCTCACTACTCTCTGTTTTGGTCCTGCTGCGGAAGTGCATGGGTAGGCTAACAGTCAGCTCTGTGACACTGTGGCCGCAGGACTCGGTGTCCACCTTTCCTGTATGCTGCCTCTTTGTCCTTTCCGTCTGCCAGGAGGGGTTATGTTAACTGGTCGTTGGGTGGCATGGGAAAGAGTTAGGATGAGTGTGCTCAATCCCAGATCCCGGGCCCAGATCTCTCTGCCAGAAGCAGCCTAGCAGTAGAATCTATGTTTGCTGATCCCAAGAGAGTACCGGGTAGGGTTGAGTGTCCTCAGATCCAGAGCTTGGGTTTCTCTGCTAGGGGCCGCTGGGTGAGCTGGAGAGAGGGTGCTGTGTCCTTGGCAGGCTGCCTCTCTGTCCTTCCCCTCTGACTTCCTCTGCTAGGGCAAGCTTATGGAGGTGCTCTCAGGGGAGTGCCAGCAGGGGTTGGGGCTTCTCAGTAGGATCCTGAGCCCTGAGCTGGCGGCGTTTCTCTGCCAGGGGATGGGGGGGGCGCCGGTGATAGAACTTGCTGCTAGACCTTATTGCACTGGACCCAAGATAATCTCAGGACATGTAGAATGACCACAGTCCCAGATCCCGAGCTGTAGTTTGTTTGCTGGGAGCAGGCAACACTGGAGTTCCGGCACTGTGAAGCCGCTGTGCACCTCTTTATCCTTCTGCTCCACTGTGGCAGGGTTATGGTGGCATTTGGGTGAGGGCCTGAAAGGATTGGGTTTTCTCAGCCCCGATCTCGGGTTGGGGTACAGACAATGTGGTCTGTGGCAGATTCTGCTGGATGCCTCCTGCCTCCTCCGAAGAGGGAGTAGGGATTTTGAGCTGGGCACGCAGCTGCAATCCATATGCGGCGGGAGCTCAATTGTGATGGCGGCAGGTACCCGTGGTCGGAGAGACCTTCCAGGGAAAGACTGGGTGACCCGTGACCAGTCTGGCAACTTTCCTTCCCCGTGGGGTTTTTTTGCGACTGGTACTCCCAGCCTCAAGCACCCTTGTGCCCACCAATCAGCCTGGGAAAGTGATCGGGACACACAGGCTTGCGGCACCAGCCCGGAGACCCAAAGCCTGCGTTAGCAGGGTTCTCTTCTGGGTTCTGGCTGGGCAGCCGAGAGTGGACCCAACCGATTCCCACGCCGTGGGAGCCTCCCTTCACCTGGGAAACACGATCGATCGCTGTTGTTTTAGGGCCCAGAGTTCAGTCTCCTGGTCGCTGCACGGAGTGTGTTGTCCTGCTTCTCAGGCATGGTGTTCTCCCTGTGCCGCCATCTTGGCCCCCTCTAGAAAACCCAATTTATTCATTCTATATCCCAACTGAAGCTCTCTCCATCAACAATCTCCAGTCTCAACCTGCCTCCCTCTTCCCCCATCCCCTTCCCTTAGTCCACTGAAAGGGGGAGTTCTCCACTATTGCCATCTTCCCATAGCTTGTTAAGTTTCATCAGAGCTGCCTAGATACTCTTTCTCCCTGGCCTGGCAAAGCTGTATCATCAGGGGTGAGTGATCAAAGGGCAGTCAACTGAGTTCAGGAGAGAGGCAGGCTCTGCTCCCCTCTCACAGATCCACATGGAGACTGAGCTGCCAATGGGCTACATCTGAGCAGGGGGCCTAGGTCTTCTCCATGCATGGTCTTCTGTTACTGCATCAGTTTCCACAGGACTCCCTGGGCCCATATCTTTTAGCTTTGTTATTCTTCTTGTAGGGCGCCTATTCCCTCATGTCCCTCTATTCTCACCCCTCTCTTTTTCCATAAAACTCCCTGCACTCTGTCCAAAGTTTGGCTGTGAGTCTCAGCATCTGCTTCAATCCCCTGTTTGGTGGATCCTTTCAGAGGACCCTCTAACTGGAAGTCCACATGTAAAAAAAAAATGCAATTAGACCCAAATCTAGCACCCTGCACAAAATTAAAGTCCAAGCGAATCAAAGACCTCAACACAAAACAAGACACACTAAATCTGTTGGAAGGAAAAGTGGAGAAAAGCCTAGAACTTATTGGCACAGGAGACAATTTCCTGAACAGAACACCAACAGCACAGGCTCTAAGACCTACAATTAATAAATGGAACCTAGTGAAACTGAAAAACTTCTGTAAAGCAAAGGACACTATCGTCAGAACAAAACAACAGCCCACAGACTGTAAAAAGATCTTCACCAACCCCACATCTGATAGAAAGCTAATATCCAGAATATATAAAGAACTCAAGAAATTAGACACCAACAAACCAAATAATCCAATTAAAAATGGGGTACAGAGCTAAAGAGAAATTTCTCAACAGAGGAATATCAACTGGCAGAAAAACACTTAAAGAAATGCTCAGCATCCTTAGTCATCATGAAAATGCAAATCAAAACGACTCTGAGATTTCACCTTACACCCATCAGAATGGCTAAGATGAAAAACTCAAGTGACAACACATGCTGAAGAGGATGTGGAGAAAGAGGAACCCTCCTCCACTGCTGGTGGGAGTACAAACTTGTACAACCACTTTGGAAATCAATCTAGTGCTTTCTTAGAAAATTGGGAATAGTGCTACCTCAAGATACAGCTGTACCACTCCTGGGCATATACCCAAAAGATGTTCCCACCATTCAACAAGGACATTTATTTGCTCAACTATATTCATAACAGTTTTATTTGTGATAACCAGAATCATGAAACAACCTAGATGTCCCTCAATGGAAGAATGGATACAGAAATTGTGGTACATTTATACAATGTAATACTACTCAGCTATTAAAAACAAAGAAATCATGAAATTTGCAGGCAAATGGATGGAACTAGGAAAGATTGTCCTGAGTGAGGTAACCCAGAATCAGGAAGACACACATGGTGTACACTCACTTAAAAGCAGATATTAGCTGTGTAATATAGGACAGCCATCTACAGACCTCAAAACCTAAACATTAAGGAAGACCCTAGGGAGGATGCTTAAATCTCATTCAGGATGGCAAACAGCAGAAGCAGTGGAAGAGAGAAAACAGGATGGGAGCCTACTCTTAAAGTATTTTTATTGGAACAATCATCTTTAAATCCTGGTAAAGTCTTAACAAGTATGTACACCTACTCTAAGCATTTTAGGTGTTTATTCATTTGCCAACACTTCTGCTTTGTTTCAATTTCATTAAGCGAAAACAAAAATAAATGCACAGAGGAGATAAAAGGCATTTTTCCCTTTAGACTGGAGAGATAGTTCAGAAGTTAAGACCACTGCCTACACTCTCAGAGTACCCTAGTTTGGTAACCAGCACCATCATCAATGGGACTCACAACTACCTTTAACTCAATCTACAGGGAATTCTGCCTTGACTTCTAAGGACAACCAAACTCGTTTGCATATAAATATCCAGACACAGATACATAAATAAAATAAATAATCCTTAATAGAAAAGGAAATAAAATAATAGTATCTTAATTTTATTCAACATTGACTTTAACCCCTTTAGGTTTTTAAGACTTAGGAAACATGCTTACAGTCCTTCAATTGGAATAAAATAAGAGAATAAAATATTTACAAGAGAATAAAATATTTACAAGCTAGGAATTGCCGTAAAATACTAGTGTTTACAAAATCTACTACGGCAAACTATTTGTATCTTCCTAAATGGATTATCAGTAAATATGTCAGCAGTGGGACTTTGGAGAAATTTCCATAAGCACACTGGCTTCTTTAGAATTTGAGACACATGAGATAGTTATCGAATAGTATTCAACATTTTAATTATTGTTCCATTGCTTGGGAGCAATTTTTTTAAAGACATCTCTTACATATATACTTACATATTTACATTCTATTTACTTAAACATAATTTAACTCCCAATTTGATAGTACAAGCAAAGCCATTATACTCTAGAGTTCCCAGGTGTTCACATTTAAAATTAAAGATATACAAGATGCATTTCTATAAGGAGAAAAATCACTTATGAATCATTTTACATAGAATAAAATTAAAATATATTGAAAAGGTAAATCTTTTCTCTCAAGTGCCTAATAACATACACTATGGTCCTATACAGATCAGGCTTTTGAATATTCCCAAAACATTTTCATATTGGTAACACCGAAGGCTAATAAGATTTATAATTCCCACAGCAAAAACATTTGGGATTAAAAATTATATCTGCTGGACTAAGAGGTCTTCTGTTTTCTGTCTACAAATGTTGCTAGAAAATATTATCAAATCATTTCTCTCCACTTTTTATGTTCCTGATCTCAATAACCCCAGAAGATGATTGGTTTGAAACTTTTCCAAGTGCACTGTTCTTAGATGAATAAAAAGTTGCAGTTTGTCACTCTTCTGTCATAACTCATATCAAAAAAAAAAAAAAAAATGTGTGATATAATGTATTTACCACCAACTAGAAGAGTTATCATTTTCCTCAGTGTATTGGCCTAGATTCCAGACAGCACTGTCTCTCTTGATTTCCAGTCATCTTGTATTGTCTCCTCCCAACTTATCAATTTTGGTAAATACAGGATATGGCCTAAAACATAGAATTATTTTGTTAATTGATTAATTATTTTAATTAATTGCAGTTTATTCACTTTGTATCCCAACTGTAGCCAGCTCCTTCATCCCTTCCCAATCCTACCCTCCCCCCTCTTCTCCACCCATGCCCCTCCCCCAGTCCACTGATAGCGGAAGTACTTTTCCCCTTCCATCTGAACCTAGTCTATCAGGTCTTATCAGGACTGGCTTCATTGTGTTCCTCTGTGGCCTGGTAAGGCTGCTTTCCCTCCCCTTAGGGGGAGGTTATCAAAGAACCAGGCACTGAGTTCATGTCAGAGACAGTCCCTGTTCCCATTACTAGGGAACCCACATGGACACTGAGCTACTATGGGCTACATCTGTGCAGAGGTTCTAGGTTATCTCCATGCATAGTCCTTGGTTGGAGTATATGTCTCAGAAAAGACCCCTGGGCCCAGATTTTTTTATTCTGTTGATCTCCTTGTGGAGTTCCTGTCCTCTCCAGGTCTTACTATTTCTCATTTTTTTCATAAGATTCCCTGCACTCTGCCCAAAGTTTGGCTATGAGTCACAGCATCTGCTTTGATACCCTGCAGGTTAGAGTCTTTCAGAGGCCATCTGTGGTAGGCACAAGCCCTGTTCCCTATTTCCTCCTTCCTCCGATGTCTATTTGCCTTTCTGAATGAAGATTGATCATCTTACCTAGAGTCCTCCTTCTTTCTTAGCTTCTTTAGGTGTACAGATTTTAGTATGATTATCCTATATTACATCTCTAATATCCACTTATAAGTGAGTATATTCCATGTGAGTCTTTCTGCTTATGGGATACCTCACTCAGGATGATCTTTTCTAGTTCACACCATTTGCCTGCAGCAAATTTCATGATTTACTTGTTTTTAATTGCTGAGTAATATTCCATTGTGTAAATGCACCTCAATTTCTGTATCCATTCTTCAACTGAAGAACATCTGGGTTGTTTCCAGCTTCTGGTTATTATAAATAAAGCTGCTGCGAACATTGTTGAGCAAATGACCTTGTTGTATACTTGAGCATATTTTGGATATATGTCTAGGAATGGTATAGTTGGATCTTGAGGAAGCTCTATTCCTAATTGTCTGAGAGAGAGCTAGATTCCAAAGTGGTTTTACAAGCTTGTACTCCTACCAGCAAAGCAGGAGGGTTCCCCACCTGAAAGGCAAAGAGGATGGACATCAGAAGAAGAAGAAAACAAGAAACAACCTCGGAACCTGCCACAGAGGGCCTCTGAAAGCCTCTGCCGTGCAGACTGTCAAAGCAGATGCTGAGCCTGATGGCCATCTGATGGGCAGAGTGAATGGAATTTCATGTAAGAAGTGGGAAATAGTAAGAGTTGGAGAGGACAGGAACTCCACAAGGAGAGCAACAGAACAAGAAAATTTGAACACAGGGAACTTCCCAGAGACTCATACTCTAACCAAGGACTATCCGTGGAGATAACCTAGAACCCTGACAATGCAGCCACTTCTGATGAGAACTGATAGACTAAGATCAGAAAGAAGGAGAGGAGGACCTCCCCTATCAGTGGACTTGGGGAGGGGCATGCATGCAGAAAAGGGGGAGGGTGGGACCAGGAGGGGAGGAGGGAGGGGCTTATGGGGGGATACAAAATGAATAAAGTGTAATTAATAAAAGTTAAAAAAAAGAAATAGTGTGACTGGATATGTTACCATGGAAGACTTATTCTTATTCTGTACTCCTCTTTTAGCAATACTCCTTCTAGTCCGCTTTTTATTAGAATAATAAAATGTATCTGCTTTGTCAAAAATCAGATGTCCCTAGGTATATGGATTTATTTCTTGGTCTTCGATTCAATTCCATTGATTCTCCAGTATCTTTCTACGTCAGTACCATGCTGTTTTTTATTACTGTTGCTCTTGAGATCAGGGATGGAAATACCTCCAGAAGTTCTTTTATTGTAAAGAATTGTTTTAGCAATTCTGTTTTTTTGTTTGTTTGTTTGTTTTGTTTTGTTTTGCCATATGAAGTTGAGAATTGTACTTTAAGGTCTGTAAAGGACTGTGCTGGAATTTCTTTGAATCTGTAGATTGCTTTTGGTATGATGGCCATTTTTACTCTGTTAATCCTACTAATCCAGGAGCCTGGGAGATCTTTCCATCTTCTAATATCTTCTTCAATTTCTTTCTTTAGAGACTTGAAGTTTTATTCATACAAGTCTTTCACTCCACATTTCCCTCAACTTCTTCCAAATAAACATCCCATGGTCCCACCTCTTTTACAACTTTATATTCTAATTTTTTAAAAATTAAGCTACTGAGTCTAGTTTAGGCTACCCAAATGCTCATGACTGTGGAGCCATCCACTGGAGCACAGCTGACTTACCAGGGACCACACTCCTAAAAGATTAAATTACCCTTCCCTAGCATCTATCAACTGTCAACAGCTCTCAAGGTAGACATGGTGGCTCATGAATCTAATTTAACATAGAGATGTTTTGTGATCAATATGCCTTTAGTAATTGGGTCTTATCATCAAGCTTATGGGAAACCAAGAGCAGTGACAAAGCCTGTAATGTTTGGGGAGTCTCTAGAACACCCCTGAATAACTACTGTAGAAAAATATTTCATATCTGGCACTGCATTTTATTTGACAACATACTGCTTCCAGGAATAATCTTATACCCTGTGTAGGCTAACCCCAGTTAAACTCCTGTGTGTGTGTGTCGGTGTGTGGGTGGGTGTGAAATTCTTAAAGTATTCTGTGAAGTTTATAAAATTCCAGTGGTGGACCAGGGTTTCATTTGGTCTAATTGTTGGCCAAGGGGGTCCCATGGAGACCTATGAACAACCAAGGCTGATGACAGGACAGAAGGTTATTCTCAGAAAACTGACTGCTGGGTCACATTGCCAAGGACAACATTTATACAGCTCATTGAATGTAGAGATCAATTTGGTGCCTGCATTGAGCTTTCACCTCTGTTCTAGACTCTGGGGTTTGGAAGGTACTCTGCATGTTACTGAAAGAGAAACCTGGACGCCAACCCAGCCACAAAATCCTCCTTCAAGATGTGCTGGGAAAATGGTGATGCAGAACTTGGATTGGCCGAACAATATGTGGTTTATCTTGAGGCCTACTTCAGAAGAGGGGGCAGCCCATGCCCTACACTGCCTAAATGACCAGGATCCTGAGACTAGATAGACAATAGACTTTGGATAGAACCAAACACGACTGGCCAAAAATAAATAAATAAATAAATAATCAATAAGATTATTCCTAATGATATTCTGTTTTATTCACAGATCGATGCCTTGTCCAGTTGTCATCAGAGAGGCTTCCTCTGACAGCATACAGGAGCTGGTACAGAGATCTACAGCCAGACATTATGTGGAAAGAGTCTAAATTGGAGGTTTCTAAAAGGTCCCTCCCCATGCAGAAGAGGGACAAAAAGATTTTATGAATGTGAGGGGATGGAGGCTTCTAAGCATGGCCCAATGAATCAACTAAGCAGGGCTCATAGGAGCTCCCAGAGACTGAAGCTGCAAGCACATACCCTGCCTGGGTCTTCACCAGGTCCTCCACTTATGCTACAGCTGTTGGCTTGGTGTTTTTGTGGGACTCCTAACAATGGAAGTGAGTGTTTCTCTGACTCTTTTGCCTGCCTTTGGGAACCTTTTCTTTCTACTGATTGCCTTGCCCAGCCTCAATTCCAGGGGTTTTACATTGTTTTATTGTATCTTTATTTGTCCAGTTTGATTGTTGCCTCCTGAAGGCCTGCTTCTTTCTGTAGAGAAATACAGGGGGGTGGATCTGGGGAGAGAGAGGTATGAGAGGAAGTTTGGAGGAATGGAAGGAGGAGAAACTGTGGCTAGGGTATTGTATAAAAGAAGAATCTATTCTCATTTTTTTAAAGTACAAAACAACAATAAAAAGCAAGGGTGGCAAAGAATTTTTTCTTTTGACTTTTATAGGGAAGTAGAGAGAATATGAGTTTTGGACCAGACTAGAGTCACAAACATATTGAAGATACTTCATTGTGTAGCTGTGTTCCTAAATTGTTCATCTAACAAGTGGTACTAAAGGGATGGAAAATCAAATAAAATGTAGCTAAGTTTCATACTTACAGTGACTTTTCAGGGTCCTTCTCTTGTTCTCCTGTGGACACTGTCTGTTACTGAGCCAAAGTGTTCTGCTTCAGCTTCTAATGCAAAGAGCTCAATCAATTCCTGTAAGTACTCTGTCTTTTGATTTACACTTTGTGTTTGACAGCAACAAAGGAGCTATTTGAAAACACTATTTTCCCCCATCATCGGCACTGTGCTTGGTTCACATCTGATCTGAAAAAAAGAAAAAAAATGTTTCATGGCCTTCAACTTGGCAACCACTCTCATAGATCAGTCAAGCTGTTTTCTTTCTAAAGTTCCCACTACAGCCTTTCAACCCCATTTCTTACCTAGGGTGTGTTTTTTCTTTCTTTTAAACAAATTTAGACTGCTCTGCGAGTAAGAATTTGTGTTGACTCTTACCAACTCTCAAAGTGGACCAGAGGGTATAATGGGAACGAACACATTTCTTCTACAGAAATCAAAATGTTGTAATACATTGAAAACTGGTGGCTATTCCAGGAGTCACATTCTCAAGTATGCCTGCATTAGGATGATAGAGCCATGCTGCCCATTTTTGTGATTAATAGGCATCATAACCGAGTAAAACTGTTGGCTGGTTCCCTCATTTGAAAGCATGCATGATGCTTTTGATTTTGCTAACATCTGTTAATACATTTTATTCCACCTTTCAGGTTACAAATGTACAGGAATACAGATAGGGGAAGTTGTTTTTAATATATGACACCAATAAGAAGTTTATCTAAGACAAAATGCAGCCTTATTTCTCTTCGTTACCCAGATGGCAGTCCTGATCTTGGGACCTTGCATGGCATCTGGAGTGATGAAAAGAACAGCAGGAAGGCACTTTTCATCATCATTCCATCATCATAAATTCTTATCAGTATAGCAGTTGATGAATATGTAAAGGTAAAGACTATTAGGTAAATAAGACTTCTGATGTATTCTTCCTATCACTTATTCGAGATACAGGCCATTAACCATAGCCTATACTGAGGGAACTGAGGTGTAGAGAGACACAGTAATGTCTTCATAGACTTTTGTGAACAAAGTCTTCACAGAAATGTATGATTCTAGGATGGTGACTCATGCTTTTCTACTTCTGCCACGGGTACACAATTCATTGTCTCTTTACCCTTACCTTTTCTGGCTGTTTAAATCATATTGCATTAATTACAAGATAGCGTTTTTCATGTCACGAGAATATCTGAACTGGAAATAAGTAATGTGCTACAGCAGCTATTAGCCAAGAGAAGACTGAAGTTATTTGTCACTGTCTGTCTCTGTGAACAACAAAGCAAGATTTAATGACTATTTTGACAACAAACTATATAAAGACCATTATAAGAAGGGTTGTATGTCTAGCAGTCTTCTCTATGGCTTTCTGTAATGAGTAGTAAGGGGTTTGGAAGGTGTCTTGGTTGCTATTATCAACTTAACACAATGTAGACAAATATGAGAAAATTTTAAACAAGAAAATAACTAAATCAGATTGACTTGTGGCAAGTCTGTAAAGCATTTTTTAAATTGATGTTTAATGTGTGAGTGCTCACTCTGGGCACTGCCATGCCTGGGCAGGATGTCTTGGGTTATATAACAAAGCAGAATGATATTTGAGTTGACAATATTTCCCCCAAAGATCCACAGACTAATAAAAACTCTAGTACCAGACATGAAAAAACAAAACCTCTTTTGAATGGTTGGTCGGTTAAGTCCAAGTGATTTCCAGAACAATACTGATGATCAATATACCCTTAGATTATTCCTCAGAGGGATAATTCAACACAATGCCTATGACATCACGACGACTGGCCTAGTCATAAAGGCGTACTGAGTGGCACTCACATGTTGGTAGGAAGCAAAATCTTTCTAATTAGTCCACAGCTAAGCAGATGTAGTTTCTTCTCTCTCTCTCTCTCTCTCTCTCTCTCTCTCTTTCTGTTCTATCTGCCTCTTTCCCTCCTTCCCTGTTCCCCTCTCCTGTGCCCCCTCTCTCTTTTTCTTTTATAACACTGTCAATCTTCATTCCAGAGAGAAAATAATTTTTACCTTGGTACTTATGTACTTTTTTAGGCAAACTGTCATCTATTTTCAAGTTAAGAAAGTATGGGAGGGTAAATACTTCAGTACAAAATTAGAAAGTTTAGTGCCTTTTGTGTTGTTGTTATTCTAAGATTTATTTTTTGCCATATATATGATCATTATGCATATGACAATTATATATATATATATATATATATATATATATATATATATATATAATTGCAAATTAGTACTATCCTGATTTTCTATCCCTGTGTTAGGCAGAGAACAGGACCAATCTTTATGCCAATGTTTAAGTGAGCAGTGTGTGTGTCTGTGTGTGTCTGTGCGTGTGTGTGTGTGCATGTGTGTGCGTGGTGTGTGTTGAACTGAACTCCACAGTCTCCACAGTTTCATGCTTGATAAGACTGTGCTTTGCCATTTGTTCATACATAAATATTAACAGTGTTATTTGTTTTAAGTCAAATTTATTATCACATGTTGATGATTAGAGTAATAGTCAACTCATAATACCATCTAATGTTGATTGGGACAGAAACATATTTTATTTCTTCTAACAAGAGATAAAAGAGGAGCTCCTCAACAGTTCCTGAGATTCTCCCTTCTGTCCTTCTACTCAGAGGGATTGAGATGAGAATGGTTGAGAAAGTAATTTTGGCTTCCATAACTTTCAGTATTCAGTTCCCTAAAGAACACTCTTCACTCACTGTATTATTCAAACACAAAGGACATTATATGTCTTAGAAAGCTATGAGCCAGCCTAATACTGCAGGATACCCCAGCTACCACCAGATTGCTATGTGCTACTAAGTAAGGCATTGCGGTGTCTTCCCCACCGTGCTCTGTTAAGCCTCTTTGTGTCAAGGGATTCACTATAGAGTTTTCTAAAGTGTCCTGCTTTTATTTAAGGGAGCTTTTTCCCTCTATCATGATGTGTGTCCTCATCTCTCAGAGCAGAATCAATACAAAATAATGTTATAAAATGCTAATTGAGTGTCCCTGTTCACTTAATTATACATTTTCCCTTAAATGTGACCTTTAGGAGTCAATCTAAAGATAAGGTTGTGTGATAGTCTATGAAGAACAACAATATTGGAATTTCAGAGAAATGAGCACAAGCCATATCATTCAGAATTATAAAGCAAAACATTTCAAGTTTGGCCACCATGATGGATAACAATAATGACATATGACTTTTATACTTCTGTCACAACAGATTACTACAAAAGTCACTTCTAAACAACATAGAATCTTACATTTCTCAATCTTTGTAGTCTGAAGTGGGCATGCTGTGCTGAAATCAAGGTTCAAAGAGTGTGAACTTTTTTCTGGAAGATCAAGAAAAGGGCATCTTCTTATTCTTAGCTTTCACATGCCGCTTACATTTCTTGGCTTATGATCCTTTTCACCAGGTTCAGAGCCAGAAATGTGGCATCCATCTGCCCTACCTTCCACTGAAACAGCTTTCTTCTGCATCAGGGCCTAGGAAGGATCTCTGCTTTTAAGAATGCAGATTATCAGATTGGATATACTCATGAACTACATGTTTCAAGTCCTTTTTAAGATCCTCAAGATGAGTATGAATCTTCCATAAGATTCTTCTGTAGTACTCATGGAAATTAATGTAGTCTCATGTAATATGGACTAGACTCTGGATATCTCTGAGGAACAATCATATGTCTACCACAAATAACCATCACTAATTATATATATTTGGCTCTCACTTTATCCCAACCACACCATTTTAGCCACATATGTGCATTTTGAAAATGGGGAATGTTTCAGCTCAGTGATTTGGAAAAAATACAATTTAAATAGGAAAAGTCAAGGTCCCAGATTTATGCTCTGATCCAGTTCTTCAAGCTGCCAGGATCCAGTAAAACAATTTTCTGGTTTAACAGGGGATTTCCATGGCAACCACTGGGTTCCTATGCAGCTGGTCGAGGGCATTTTACTCTCCGAGATATATTGAGTTGATGTTGAAAATAAGATCCCCATGGATGGCATGTTCTGTCAGCAGTGACCATACTGTAGGAAACAAAGAAAAACCCAACAAGAGCTCTTCTAGATCTTAGCATGCCTGTTTCCTCCAAGCTTTGTTCAGCTTAGTCACATATAAGATTTTTTTTAATATAAAATTAATGGTGAAAAATACACGCATTATTTCTAATAAACCTATATTTAAACTAAAAACAGCTTTCAGAAAGAAAAGGGAAAGTGAATGGAGGGTAGAAAGTAAATTATAGTTTAATAACAGCAAGGCATTTGTTTTCTTGGTGAGAGAGGGAAAGCTCACAAAGAGCATCCCTCATAAAGCCACTAAAATAACAGAAATGCTCCTTAAGAAAATAGGTTAACTCAGTTTCCATGGAAATGGTACTTAATGCCAGAATTCTACTGCTGACAGCCAAAAATGACAGTGACTGAAAGAACCACATGAGGGTCGCCATAGAGACCGACAGAGATACTTTCTGTTTTATCATTAGACCCTAATCTAATTGTTCTTTACATTTTGTTGATCACTTTCTAGTGTATTTTCAGGGTGGAAACTGATTTAGATTTTATTTGACATCATTTAGCCTGCCGTTTAATAGTAAGCAAATGATTCATAAATGTTAAAATGCAAATGACTATTTCAGAACCCTGGTAGAGTGATTCTCAAAAATAATTCTATCTACACATTTGAAGTCCATTCATTCGACTCACGGAAAAGAGGAGACAATGGCAGGAAAGGAAGATTGAATGTGATTTCTACTGAAGTTGATGCCCTCTGCCAGACACCAGCTAGCCCCTTGCACATTGGGCATCTGTGCAGCACAGAATCAGTTCATGGTTCACAAGGTTTGATGCTGTGCTCCTGTCAACTGTAAGAGCATGGGCTTGGTATTGAGATGACAGGAAGGTCACCACAAATTCAGAAGATAAATGAAGGTGCTGGAGGAAACCACATGAAAGGGTCAAAGAACTAATTTATAAAGAAAGCTCTGTTATGATTCTTATGTATCCAGAACTAGAGAAAGCAATTGTAATGGTCCTATGTCTAGTCACAGAAGAATTAGGTGGTACAAGAAAACATATGTTATACTGAAGCAACAAGAAAAATAAATAAAACTGAAGAAAAGAGCAAGAGTAAAAAGTTAAATACACTTTTCAGTTTCATGAGGTCACATTTATTGATTGTTGATCTTAGAACCTGTTCTGTTGGTGTTCTCTTTAGGAAGTTGTCTCCTGTGCCAATGAGTTCAAGATTCTTCCCCACTTTTTCTTCTAACAGGTTTAGTGTGTCTCATTTTGTATCAAGGTCTTTGATCCATTTAGACTTTAGTTTTGTGCAGGGTGATGAATATGGATCTATTTGCATTTTTCTACATGTAGACTACCAGTTAGACCAACACCATTTGTTAGTCTTGTGTGGTTTTGGCATCTTTGTCAAAAATCAGTTGTCCATAAGTGTGTGGGTTTATTTCTGGGTCTTCTATTCGATACCATGCATGGAATGTTATGAAAGAAGGAGGAAATAGAAAGACCTGGAGGAAACAGGAGCTCCATAAGGAGAGTAACAGAATCAAAAAATCTGGGCACAGGGTCTTTTCTGAGACTGATAATCCAAACTAGGACCATGCATGGAGATAACCTAAAACCCCTGCACAAAAGTAGCCTATGGCAGCTCAGTGTCCAAGAGGGTTCCACAAAAATAGGAACAGGGACCATCTCTGACATGAACTGATGGGCTGGCTCTTTGATTACCTCCACCTGAAGGTGGAACAGCCTTACCAGTCCACAGAGGAAGACAAAGAAGCTAGTCCTGATGAGACTTGGTAGACTAGGGTCAGATGGAAGGGGAGGAGGACCTCCCCAAACAGTGGACTGAGGGAAAGGCATAGGAGAAGAAGAGGGAGTGAGGGTGGGATTGAGAGGGTATGGGGGAGGGGGCTACATCAGGGGATACAAAGTGAATAAACTGTAATCAATAAAAAGAAAAGAAATAATGGGGTACAGAGCTAAACAGAGAATTCTCAATAGAGGAATATCGAATGGCAGAGAAACACTTGAAGAAATGTTCAACATTCTTAGTCAGCAGGGAGATGGAAATCAAAACAGCCCTGAGATTTCACCTTACACCCATCAGAATGGCTAAGATCAAAATCTCAAGTGACAACACATGCTGGAGAGGATGTGGAGAAAGGGTAACTCCTCCATTGCTGGTGGGAATGTAAACATGTACAACTACATTGGAAATCAATCTGGCGCTTTCTCAGACAATTAGAAATAGGGCTATTTCAAGATCCACCCATACCATTCCTAGACATATGTCCAAAATATGCTCAAGTATACAACAAGGACATTTGCTCAACCATGTTTGTAGCAGTTTTATTCATAATAGCCAGAATCTGGAAACAACCTAGATGTCCCTCAACGAAGGAATGAATACAGAAATTATGGTAGATTTACACAATGGAGTACTACTTAGCTATTAAAAACAAGGAAATCATGAAATTTTCAGGCAAATGGTGAGAACTAGAAAAGATCATCCTGAGTGAGGTAACCCAGGAGCAGAAAGACACACATGGCATATACTCACTCATAAGTGGTTATTAGACATATAATATAGGATAAACATACTAAAATATATACTCCTAAAGAATCTAAACAACAAGGAAGACCCTAGGGAATATGCCCTACCCTCATTTAAAAGGGCAAATGCAATAGACATCAGAAGCAGGAGAAGACAGGGAATAGGTCAGGAGCCTATCACAGAGGGCCTCTGAAAGACTCTACTGATTGAGAAATCCAAGTAGTGGCTGAGACTAATAGCCAAACTTTGGGCAGAATGCATGGAATTTTATGAAAGACAGGTGAGATAGATAGTCCCGTAGCAGACAGGAAATCTACAAGGAGACCAACAGAGGCAAAAATATCTGGGCCAGGCGTCCTGCAGAGACAGATACTCCAACCAAGGACCATGCATGGAGATTGCCTAGACCCTTGCTCAGATAAAGCTCCTATGCAGCTCAGTATCCAAATGGGTTTTCTAATAATGGGAGCAGAGGTTGCCTCTGGCATGAATTCAATGGCAGGCTCTCTGATCACCTTCCTCTGGTGGAGTGCAGCCTTGCCAGGTCACAAATGAAGACTATGCAACTAGTCCTGTTGAGACCTGATTGGCTAGGTTCAGATAATAGGTCAGGAAAATCTCCCCTATCAGTGGACCAGGAGAGGGGCATAGTGGAAGAAGAGGGATTGGAAGGAGAAGAGGGAGGTGGCCACAGCTGAGATAAAAATTGAATAAACTGTAATAAATGATAATAATAATAATAATAATAATAATAAAATAATAATAATAATAAGGAAGCCTATAAACATGGCAGAAGGTCAACCCTGATGAAATGAATTAAAACAGTGGGTGAAGAAATTAACTAGAAAATATAAAAACAGAAGGAGTACCAGGATTGCTTTGCTATCAACTGTGTAAGCATAAAATATACTAGTTCCTTGCCTGAAATCACTGTGTCAATAGCAGACAGACCAAGTGTCATTCTGCAAATGTCCTGAGCTGTGAAAATGATGGCATTTTCACTGAAAAACCTTCACCATTGCATTTCCTCTTTCATCTCCTACACACTGGATGCCGTTAGTTCTATCCTTACAGTGACTTAGCATGATACAGTATGATTTCTTTTTGTGTTAGAGGAGATCTGCTTTCTTCTGTGATATAGACAGCCTTCTCAATGTCCATCAGCAGACGACCAACACAACACAAACTCGATAGCACCTTTGGATATTTTTTGTCTCATGATATTTTAAGGCATTTTTTAACCTCACCTTTTTTTAACCTTAATGTATATAGTGTAACTTCCAGTTTTGTGTTTTAATCAGATCTTCCGTGTATGAACATGTGTGTCTCTGCATCTATGCATTTACAGTGTTTTCCATTGGCTCTTTTTTCTTGTTTGTTTTATTCTATTTTGTTTGTTTCTTTTTTATCTCATCTTACCCTATTTTATTATTATTCTTTAGATGCCTGCTTGTTTCTAAGGTGTGACTTTTGTTGGAAGGTTGTGAATTTTGCTGGAAAAGGAGGTAGGGAGGATCTTAGAGAAGTTGGATTAAGGAAAAGAAAACACAATCGGAATATATTGAATAAAAACATCTATTTTCAGTCTTTACAAAAAAAAGAGTAGGAAAGTGATGAATGGCCCTGGATGATCTGGTTTTTACATGGGACACATTCCATCCAAACTGCATTTACATGGTCCCATTGAGGTATAAAAGAGCTAGAAAGAACTGGGTGTGGTGGCTTGAGGCCTTTAATTCCTGCACTCAGAGAGGCAGAGGCAGATGGATTCCAATGGCTTCAAGGTGAGTCCTTTTCAACAATTAGAATCCAGAATAGTCAGTACTGTTACACAGAGAAACCTCATTGTGAGAGAAAGTAAAAGAGAGAAACAGAGAGAGAGATGGAAACAGAGAAACAGAAACAGAGACAGACAGAGAGACACACAAACAGAGACACAGAGCTCTGGAAAATAGTCACTTTGTGGATCAGAGGAAAAAAGAATTGGTTTGATAAAGTGCATGACATGGTCTGATGCTATTATGTTAATAATATAATATAATAACAAACTCAAATAATAAATAAAAATAATAAAACTGCAGTATTTTTAGCTTGCTAATAGGCTTGGAAAATAAAGATGAATGCACAATATTGTATAGAATTCTTTAATAGATATGCAATACTTACATATTATTAATTCACTTGAAATTATTACTACACATTATGCCTCTCCCTTATACCTTCCAGTGTGGAAGGGAAGAAAAATGAGCCACCATAATGAAGTAAGATTGATATTTTCATAGGGAAAGCCCAGCATGCTATGAAAGGTCTACAATAATACTTAGAATGTTGATTTCTGGTACCTTGAATTTTCATCAACACCAGGAGTTTTGCCAGTGTTATTCCATGTATTTCTTACAATGCCAGAAAACAGCACAACTACTGTTATCATATGGACAAACTGAAGCTTGAGAAAGCTTCCATTTTCTCAAGGTCTCCGAGTAGAGAACCTGCTTTGAGTAACTGAACGTTAGTGGTGATTTTTAGTAATAAAAGTTCCCAGAACTGGTCCTGTACTAGATTAGATTGTAGATGATAACAATGGGGTAAAGTTCTCAGAAAAAAAATCCTTATGAAATGAGTAAAAGAAAGTCTTATAACCACACAAAGGTTCTCACAAGTTTCACAGGGAAGGCCTAGAAGGGGAAATAAAGATAGCAGTAGAGAGGACAGAAGGGAAATCACAGTGCATGCCTTCATTGTGAAGCACAGAGTTCTGAAACTGACCCTCAACATTCACTCTCATAGCCTGAGACTTATTTCCTTAAAGAAATTCTTTATTTTTATTTTTATTTTTTTTTGCATTCCCAACTTAAAAGACCTTTTCAGTCTCTGCTATGAATTCAGTGTATGTGTGTGTGTTCTTCTTTCAAATGTGTCGCTTATAGTAGTATGCAGCACAGCCTAGTTACACATTCATGTAAACACAGAACACACCGTTTATGAGCAAATGTAATGCCTATCCAACTAACGGAGACATTTTGTGCTCAGCTTAAGTAATTTATAGTTCTGGTGATTGCTTTTGGATTAGTTCACAATGAAATTCATATTTATGATCTTTCCAATATGAAAGCCAATGACTTCCCACAATAAAGAAGCAAGATGAAAAGGACCAAAATTCTAATGTTAACATGGCCTGGCCCTGCCTCAACCCATCTGCCATAATTTAAATTCCTAGGTAATATGATTTTCCCATTAAGGGGAAAACTTTCAATAATTGCTCTGCAAATGAGAGAATGAGCAATGACTGGGCACTTGACTTGGATATTTTCCTTTGCAACAATGCGAAAATGACAGATTTAATGAGAATGGTATAATGAAGTCGGGTAAAAATTTCATCCTTCAGCCAAAATCACATTTATTTTTTTTCCTCTCTGAAGGATGAATTGAAGTAGTGGATTGAGCAAGAAACTCACCTGCTGAACACACTGTGTTTGGTGTAAGTGTCACAGCTGTCTTTAACTGATGTGATTTGCTTACTCACATGAGGTATTGCACAAAATAAAAGGAGTCGGGAACTAGAAAGTGGGAAATGTGGTTTTTCGCTCAGCATCCCCACCAGCACTGAGAACTGCCTTTCTAAACCAGAGTATCCTTGATGAAAACATCCTTGGACGTACTCGACATTGCCTTGGGATGAATTCTTCAAAACCATGGAACACTTTCTCTTTATTCTGCAGTTCTATAGCCTCTTGTTGTCTACTTCATATTGTGAAGCAGTTACACTGCCCTCTGCTGTTTACTGAGCTGTATGACCAACATGCTTAAAAACAGGCCAAGTTCACTTACTTAAATTAAGTATCTCCCTGTGACTGTCCATCGATGTTGTGGATACCAGATCATTAAAAAGAACAGTGTAATAGATAAGAAAAATAGGTCTCAGAATCAAGCAAAATGGATTCTGATGACCATCCTATGTTGGGCCAACCAGCTTCAGAGTTGAAGAGAGTTTAGGAAATTTTCTTAGACCTAGGTTCCCTGTATACAAAACAAGAACACTAGTACTGTCCTGTATAACATTTAAGGCACAGTCATACATAATAATTGCTGTAAATCAAGTATACATGAATAAAGCGAAGACGCTAAAAAAAGATTAGTTATGTTCTCAAGAAGACAAGCAAAATGGGAGCGGGGTATGGGATGACTCAATTAGATGGCTACTTTTGAAAAGAAGAAAGTAAACAGATTTAAGTGAAGTGATTTGCTATGAAGATAAATTTTGTTTGTGCTTATACCTAAGTGCAGAGTATTCTTTAATGGGGAGAAATGCAGAAAAGAAGAGGCAGGTATTTCTTGCTGTAACTAGAGTGAAAAGAGAGGAGGGAATAACTGAAGTGGTAAAGGCACTAATGAAAAACAAGACAAAGTCAGCACCGCACTAACAGAGGGTGAATGTAAACAGGCTGACAAAAGATGACACAGAGGGGGTTACTGAGAGTAAACTATGCTCTGGATATATTGGAGGAAGCATCATGCCCAGATTTAAAGAATAAATGACCTTAGCCTACCAGGCCTCATCAGGACTGTCCAGATCCTCTTTCTCTGTGCCATAGTAAGGCCACCTCACCAGGGGGAGTTGATCAAAGAACAGGCAACCAAGTTCATGCCTCTGACTACCTCTGCTCCCCTTACTGGGAAAGAACTATGGAGACTGAGCTGCCCATGGGCTACATATGAGCAGAGGGTCTAGGTCCTCTCCATGCACAGTCCTTGGTTGATTCATCAGTGTTTTCAGGCCCCTCTGGACCCAAAATTTTTGGCTTTGTTGGCCTCCTTGTGGAACTCCTGTCACCTCCAGGTCTTTCTACCTCTCCCTTTCCCATAAGATTCCCTGCACTCTGCCTATAGTGGATTAGGGGAGGGGCATAGTAGGTGAAGAGGGAGGGAGGGTGGGACAAGGAGGAGATGAGGGAGAGGACTGAGAACTATAGCCAGGATACAATGTGAACAAACTGTAAATAATAATAATAAGAAAGATTAGTTTCACGAGAAATCATATGTTAACATAAAACACCTTTACATTCTATTTTGTTTTAATATTTTGAGCACATTCATACAATGCCCTTAAAATATTTTTAATTGTTGAATTTTAAAAAAAAGAATGAATGAAAATCATGGCTAACAGGAAATGGAGATGAGAGTTTGGGTATAGTAGAAGAAGGAAGAATGTCATTTATTCAATAGCTACTAAAAGAAACAAATTCTGTCACTCCTCATATCACCCCAGCAACTTTTACACATTATTATTCACAGATATCAGATAGAAAATTGAACTCCAGCAAAATGCATTTTAACAGCTACACACACACACACACACACACACACAGAAACAAACAAACAAACACGGAACCTGAGGTTTTAATAGTTTTAATTGCTCTCTCAGCTCTATGCCCTTTCCTGACCTGGGAGGCTATGTGAAGGGGCCCTGTTTCATGGAAGGGCTTCTCATTCTTTTGTTACTTTGTGGGTACTGGAATTTCCTTGGATGTGGTAGAGAAAGGAGAGAATCTCTTTGCCCTATTTATACGTGTTTATCCTTCATCATGAAGTTTACTACTGCTGTGTGTTCTGTCTTTATTTATCTAACACCAACCGAGGATTTAATAATTCAATCAGGTTTTCAATTTCCATATGTTTTGTTCTGATTCCTTCCTTCCTTTTAATTGTGCCATGAATGTAATTCTATCAAAATGTCATCAGGAACACTGTAGCTGAATATAAATAGAGACAGTGTCTCTGGTTTCTATTCATATGCTACCATTGACCAGATCCTTGTAGGCCTCACTAACATTCTAGAATAGAAAGCATTTTCAACCTGGCAGAAAATAGTGACACACAAAAAAAAGCAAGGTAAAATTCTGAAAGAAATGCTCAATGGAAATGAGCCAGATTCTAATTAGCCCACTAAGGACTCTAAGGTCTAGAAGCCTTCAAACTCGACTGTCTTCATAACCTTTTCATTATAACATTTTTAGGTCAAAACTAATGTTTTGTTCAGACCAAAACTGTGTTGGTTTGACTAAAGAATGATGGAACACACACAATTAGAACCAGTGTTGGGAGGCTGAGGAAGAAGGTTTGAAACTTCAAGGCCAGACCAGGTTACACAGTGAGACACTGTTTCAGGACAAATAAAAGTGAAATAAGATAAACAGTAACAACAACAACAAAATGCCTCTATTTTTAAATCTTTAAAGAACATGAGATTGAAATAATAATATCAATAATACATTGGAGAAGGAATAAAAATAAAGAGGAGAGGTTTTGGACCAGAATTCTGCTTTGACTAAAGGGGAAGGAAAAGGGGTTGAGTTAGAAAGAGAGCAGAAAAGGATTCTTCAATACCAAAGTTACCCAGTGGAGAACAGCCTTCGTACTCAGAATGGATCCATTCGGCCACAGTCATTATTGTGAGTAAATCAGATACATCAGCTAAGCCCATCATTCATTCCTTTGTGTTACCTACAGCCACAGATCCTAACAACTGACTTTCACGGAAGGTTTAAGTTGTCCTCAGAGATCATAATGTACATACTGGGATATTAAAGAAAAATGAAATCGTTATAATTTCAATAAAATGGATGGAACCAGACATTATGTTAAGCAAAGAATACCACTTATTTTCTTTTATACTTATATTCTAGAATTAATTTATATTATTAATTTTATAGGTTTATTATTAACTTTATTAGTTATTATTATTATTTACTGCATGTATGTTGAGATTGTTGGTTATGTATCTAAGAATGAGACCATGAGAGGTAGAAAGGATATCTTAAGGAAGGGTATGCATAAGACAAAAAAGAAAAAAAAAAGAAAGACACAAGATAATAAAATATGTGTTTACTTGTGACATGAAAGCAGGAGGAAAAGGAGGGAATCAGTAGGTAGGGGCTAGAAAATGATGAGGTGGAGAACAGACAGCAAATATGATGGGCACATTAAAGTATAATAACAAATGCATTACTGTGTTAATTCTGTAAACAATACAATATTCAGAAGAAAGAAACTAAATGAAAGTAAGAGAAAGTTTTCATGAACTTAAATAATTAATTGAATGCAAAAATTTGTTAAAGGAACACACCTAACCCAGTATTTGTGTGTGTGTGTGTGTGTGTGTGTGTGTGTGTGTTGCACCTGTGGAAGTCAGAGAACAAACTCTAGGAGTGAGTTATTTTCTTGTATTATTTAGTACCTGAAATCAGGTTGTCAGCTTTGGTGACAAGTGCATTGATCAGCAGAGCCATCTCATTGACTGTATTTTACATTGTAAGATCAGAACTATCCCACCTCAAAAGGCCAAATTATTGTGCAATAATTTTTTAAATTCTTTATTAATTACATTTTATTCACTTTGTATTCCCCTTGTGGTTCCCTCCCTCCTCCCCTCCCAATCCCTCCCTTCCTTCACCCTCTGCATGCATGCCCCTCCCCACATCCACTGATAGGGGAGGTCTTCTTTTCCTTCTTTCTGATCCTAGTCAATTAGGTCTCATCAGGAGTGGCTGCATTGTCTTCTTCTGTAACCTGGTAATGCTACTTCTCCCTCAGGAGGAGGTAATTAAAGAGCAGGCCAATCAGTTCATGTCAGAGACAGTCCCTGTTCCTATTACAATGGAACCCACTTGGATACTGAACTGCCATGGGCTACATCTGTGCAGGGGTCTTAGGTTATCTCCATGCATAGTCCTTGGTTGGAGTATCAGTCTCAGGAAAGACCCCTGTGCTCAGATTTTTTGGTTCTATTGCTCTTCTTGTGGAGTTCCTGTCCTTTCCAGATCTTACTGTTTCCCACTTCTTTCCTAAGATTCCCTGCACTCTGCCCAAAGGTTGCCTATAAGTCTCAGCATCTGCATTGATAGTCTGCAGGGCAGAGCCTTTCAGAGGTCTTCTGTGTCAGGCTCCTGACTTGTTCCCTCTTTCCTCCTTCTTCTGATGTCCATCCTCTTTGCCTTTCTGGATAGGAATTGAGTATTTTAGCAAAACTCCTCCCTCTTCATTAGTTTCTTTAGGTGTACAGATTTTAGTAGATTTATCTTATTATATGTCTGTATAAGTGAGTATATACCATGTGCATCTTTCTGCTTCTGGGATAGCTCACTCAGGATGATGTTTTCCAGATCCCACCATTTACCTGCAAATTTCATGATTTCTTTGATTTTATTGCTGACTAATATTCCATATTAGATGTACCACAATTTCTGCATCCATTCCTCTACTGAGGGGCATTTGGGCTGTTTCCAACTCCTGGCTATTACAAATAAAGCTGCTACAAACATAGTTCAGCAAATGTCATTATTGTGTACTTGAGACTCTTTGGGGTATATGCCTAGGAGAGGTATAGCTGGATCTTGAGGAAGTGCTGTTCCTAGTTGTCTGAGAAAGCACCAGATTGCTTTCCAGAGTGGTTGTACAAGTTTACTTTCCCACCAGCAGTGGAGGAGGGTTCCCCTTTCTCCACAACCTCTCCAGCATGTGCTGTCCCTTGAGTTTTTCATCTTGGCCATTCTGATGGATGTAAGGTGAAATCTTAGCGTTGTTTTGATTTGCATTTCCCTGATGGCTAATGAGGTTGGGCATTTCTTTAAGTGTTTCTCTGCCATTCGATATTCCTCTATTGAGAATTCTCTGTTTAGCTCTGTACTCCAATTTTCAATTGGATTACTTGATTTGTTGCTGTTTAACTTCTTTAGTTCTTATATATACTGGATATTAGTCCTCTGTCAGATATAGGGTTGGTGAATATCCTTTCTCAGTCTGTAGGCTGTCCTTTTGTTCTGACGACAGTGTCCTTTTCTTTACAGAAGCTTTTCAGTTTCATGAGGTCCCATTTATTGATTGTTGCTCTTAGAGTCTGTGCTGTTGGAGTTCTGTTTAGGAAGTTGTCTCCTGGGCCAATGAGTTCAAGGCTCTTCCCCACTTTTTCTTCTAACCAATTTAATGTGTCTGGTTTTATATTGAGGTTTTTGATCCACTTGGACTTTAGTTTTGTGCAGGGTGATAAGTATGGATATATTTGCAATTTTTCTACATGTAGACATCCAGTTAGACCAGCAGCATTTGTTGAAGATGCTGTCTTTTTTCCACTGAATGGTTTTGGCATCTTTGTCAAAAATCAGGTGTTCGTGAGTGTGTGGATTTATTTCAGGGTCTTCTATTCGATTCCATTGATCCACCAGTTGTTTTCTATGCCAGTACCATGCAGTTTTTAGTATTGTTGCTCTATAGTACAGCTTGATATCAGGGATGAAGATACCTCCTGAAGATCTTTTAACTGTAGAGAATTGTTTTAGCAATTCTGGATTTCTTGTTGTTCCATATGAAGGTGAGAATTTTTCTTTCCAGGTCTATAAAGAATTGTGTGGTGATTTGATGGGAATTGCATTGAATCTGTCGATTGCTTTTGGTAACATGGCCATTTTCACGATATTAATCATGCCAAGCCACAAACATGGGAGATCCTTCCATCTTCTCATATCTTCTTCTAATTCTTTCTTCAAAGACTTGAAAATTTTTTTCATACAAGTCTTTGACTTGCTTGCTTAGGTTCACATCAAGGTACCTTATGTTTTTTGTGGCTATTTTGAAGGGTGTTGTTTCCTAATTTCTTTCTTGGCCCTTTTGTCTTTTGTATACAGGAGGGCTACTGATTTTTTGAGTTAATTTTGTATCCAGCCACTTTGCTGAAGGTGTTAATCAGCTGTAGGAGTTCTCTGGTAGAATTTTTGGAGTCATGAGAAGCAGATCGGAAGGAATTCACAGTGCAACAAACAATTCCAATGTGAACACAGCTTCACTGTGCATTTTTCACAGTTTACACCAGTGCAACATCAGAGCAAATGATCAGTAACTGGTTATAATGGATACGCCACTCAGGGATGACGGAAACATATCTATTAAAAGGGCAAATATTTGAGCTGTCTCTTTAGAAAAGCAACAAAAATGGACAAACCATTACCAGTGAGGTGATGAAGTCATTAAACTTTATGTACCATTGTTGGAAATGTATATTAATCTAATTGGTTGCATAACCCATTTAACACTCTACCACATGGCCTTGACGATGATTGTTTTTATTTTGACACATATCGTGCAAAATACTGACATATATTTGGCTAAAATAAGTCATATACCATTACTGATAACAGTCAATGGTGGAAACAACTGGACACTATTGGTGGTAATAGGCAAAGGCAGAAATAATCTATGGAATCATAAACAATAAGATAGTTAAGCTGGTGTATATTTGTTCAACACAAGGCAATAAAAATGAGCATTTACTTTGGAAAAATTCATGAATGTTGAGATAAAAATTCTATATGCTCTATACTGTTCTGTTTATGCAAACCACAGTTCCACCTACACAGAGGAAATGAGATGTCTTTTCTAGATGATTCCTATTTCTTTTCCTGAGTACAGGTGTTCTTTACATTTATAATCACTTTGTGGAAAGTAATGGAAATATATTTTCAAAATTTGCCCGTTTTCTATATGTACATTTCTTTGAAATAGTATTTCAAAATATGCAAGATTTTTATATCAACTTAATATTTTAGTTAGTTGATCCACAGCAAGGGATACACAAGTGTGAGTTTGTGTATATAAAAGTGTGTGCACACCACCAATTTCTGAATTAGATTTTAAGTCATGGCAGGTATTATCTTTTTGGAGATGATGATGATGATGATTATTATTATTATTATAGATGTGATTTTTTTTCCCAAACAAAGACTCTGTCTTACCTAGGCTGCACCAGCTTGGGTCTGATCACTGCTCTGTATGCACTGGCGGCAGACGGAGGGGAGGGTTTATTGAGCACAGATAGCAGTCTGCTCTTCTGGAAGCCGTTTTGCAACTTGTCCCTGAGGCAATCAGAATATACACTGACATGCTTCGACAAACAGACCACCAACAAACTTGAAGCATGTCTGGACCCTTAGGTAAAATCAACAAACTTGAATATGGGTTTCTCAAAATTGTTTGGTTCAATTTTTATGTATTATACGTTAAGCACACTGTTAGGATCCAGATTAAAGTTTGGAACAAATGGAATAGTTTGTACATAAAATATGGCTATAAAACATTTTAGCATTTTATGTGACATGGTAAAACACAATGCTGTGAATCATATAAAAATTCAGTTGCTCAAATGTAGTATTGAAAAGTCAAATCATGAATTTGAAAACAGTTTTTATTTGGTCTTAAAAGAACCACAAACATATAGGCTCTGATAGTTATTCTATTCACAAATATCACCCTGAGAAAGAGCACATGTGATCACAAAGCTATCACTTTCAATTCTCCTTTTGACAACCCCAGTTTCAGAATTTGATTCTATCTATATTTAAGAACTGGATTTCTGGGATGAAAAAAGAGAAAGAAGAAGAGGAGGAGGAGGAAAAAGAAGAGGGGGAGGAGGTTGACGAGGAGGAGGAGGAAGAAAAAGAAAAAGAAGGAGGACTGGGATGAATACAGAACAAGGGTTATTATTATTACTTGCTCACCTTATCATTTCCCTGTTGTGATTTATGTGGCCATCTTTTAAATGCAATGTAGTATTACAGAACACAAATAAGGGGCTATCATAATGCAGAAAAATAAATCTATGAAATCAAAGAGGTTGCCAACCATAGTGGTTTATGCCTGTAATCACAGAACTCCTGAGGCAGAGAGAGGAAGATAAAGGATCCAAGGCCAGGAATAAAGAGATAGAACCATGGTTAAGAGTAGCTGATCATAAAATTCCATTCACTCTGCCCATCAGTTGTCCATCAGGCTCAGCATCTGCTTTGACAGTCTATACTGCAGAGGCTTTCAGAGGCCCTCTGTGGCAGGTTCCAAGGTTGTTTCCTGTTTTCTTCTGGCTTTCAGAGGCCCTCTGTGGCAGGTTTCAGGGTTGTTTCCTGTTTTCTTATGGCTTTCAGAGGCCCTCTGTAGCAGGTTCCTAGGTTGTTTCCTATTTTCTTTTTCTTCTGATGTCCATCCTCTTTGCCTTTCAGGATGGGGATTGAACATTTTAGTTAGGGTCCTCTCTTTTGCTTAGTTTGTTTACATGTACAGATTTTAGTGGGTTTATTCTATGTTGTATGTTTATATGAGTGAGTATATACCATGCGTGTCTTTTTGCTTCTGGGACAACTCACTCAGGATGATCCTTTCCAGGTCCCACCATTTACCTGCAAATTTCATGATTTCCTTAGATGTAAGAAGTGGGAAATAGTAAGAGCTGGAGGGGACGGGAACTCCACAAGGAGAGCAACAGAACAAGATAATTTGAACACAGGGAACTTCCCAGAGACTCATACTCCAACCAAGGACTATTCGTGGAGATAACCTAGAACCCCTGCACAGATGTAGCCCATGGCAGTTCAGTGTCCAAGTGGGTTACATAGTAATGGGAAGAGGGACTGCCTCTGACATAATCTGATTGGCCTGCTCGTTGATTACCTCCCCCTGAGGGGGGAGCAGCCTTGCCAGGCCACCGTAGAGGACAATGCAGCCACTTTTGATGAGAACTGATAGACTAAGATCAGAAAGGAGAGGAGAACCTCCCCTATCAGTGGACTTGGGGAGTGGCATGCATGCAGAAAGGGGAGGGAGGGTAGGATCGGGAGGGGAGAAGGGAGGGGCTTATGGGGGAATACAAAATGAATAAAGTGTAATTAATAAAAAATTAAAAAAATAAAAAAAGAGTAGCTGATCTTTCAGAGGACCCCAATTAGGCTCCCAGAATTTACATGGTGGCTCACCATTATCCCTAAACTCTAGTTCTAGTAGATCTTGTGACCTCTTCTGACCCTGTGGGCACCTAGCACGCATGGATTGCACAGACACACATATAAACAAGACACTTATATGCAGAAAATTAAAAAAAAGTTTAAAATAAAAAATAAGAATCCAAGGCTAACCCATAGACATAGTGAGACCCTATCTCAAAAACAAAAGCAAGAACAAAAACTGTTCAAGAATGTTGACAATGACTCATAGTTGCAGTCATGTGGGATTAACCAATTCTGTTATGGTATTTTTAAGTATTCTGAGTGCAGATTATCATGACATACTATAAGTTTTTTTTAAAAAAACCTAGAAGAGATTTTGAATATATTTTCACTATAAGAGACAAACAAGAAGACCAAGTATTTTAAAGTTGGATCATTGTATTGCGTATGAGTGTACTCAGATATGACCCTGATTCACCAATAGACACTAACAGTCTCTATTTTGGTGCATCAGCAAACAAAGGACTTAATTTAAACTATAAAAAGGAACACATTAAACAAGGTTACAGGTACCCCAGGGGCACAATGCGGAAGAGTGATTGTTCTCAAATTATGAAAGGATAACGTACATGATACCGAGTTAAGAATAAAGATAGCCATAACCAGCTGTCTCATGACAACATGCCTTCTTCAGCTGTAGCTTTCTACATACCCACGAATGGCTGTGACTCTGAGGCATTTTCAACACAACTCATATTGGAGTATGCTCATAGGTTGGACTATTGGATTAATGTAGTTTTTTTTTTTTTACAACAATGAAATATTTTTCAAGGAAATACAGTATACAGCATCACAGAAATATTTAATAAGGTACTCACAGAAACATTTATTTGGAGAATGGAGATGATAAAACCATCCCCAAACGAGTATTTAAAGTATAACTATAGCTAATCTATACTAAATTTATTAATTTTAGTGGTCTGATTTTTTTTTGTACTTCCATTCCAAGATCATATTAAGATCAGAAGTATCATATAATTTCAGGATAATCAATGCTATCACTACTAAAATGATAATTAGGTAGTGCTTTATGTCTTTTCTTTTTTTAACAACGTACTTACTTGTTTTAAAAAAGCATTAATTTATATGGGTAAGAGCTGAAAGCTTTTGGGACTTTCATAGCAGAAGTGCTCTGCACATCTCTTTATAGACAAACACCAAAGAGAGATACTCTGGAATGTGGCAATCAGTTGAGATGTGCATTTCACAGCATCTCCTACCCAAGATAACAGAATGCAAACGAACAATTGCAATGTTCAGAAGTACTCCCTATCCCACGTAGATGTGGCTTATTGGGCTTTGTTATTGTTTTGTTGCCATGATCGAGATCAAACTCAAGAGTATGGTAAGTGGATGTACACTGTAAAATGCATGCAGGTATAACAGGTGAGTACTTTCCTACTGAAATATAGTTCATCTTTAGATTTTAAGACAGAACTTCGTTACACAGCTCATATTGGCTTGGAACTCTCCAAACAGTTTCCAAGACACTTCTGAAACTCAAAATATTTCAGGCTAAGAATCTTAATGCTGGAATTACAAGTATGCGCCTTAGCTTTCAGGATTCTTTTATAACCTAACTTTCTGCCTGCTCTTCCGCACGCATTGAACTCTAGAGTTTAATATTTAATAATCCCTTCTCTAAAATCACCTTTGTCAATTTGACATCTGTCATTCTGTAAACTTTAGGCATTGACATAACTTTTAAATTATAATGAAATCTTTACATAAATACAGTCATGCTGTGTGTGCTTTTATAGTATGCTCTTTCCAATTAATGGTGTTTCTATATTTGTTTTTTAATAAATAATTAGCACATATATTAATACATGCACATACACAAACACACACACACACACATATATACATTTATGTGATGAGGTAATTTATAAAAGGTAGCCATTTTGTTGAATAGTATATTTTCCTTCAACTATTCAAAATGCCATGTTTTATTTGTTACATCCTTCATACACCTAAATCTGTTACTCAGTGTTATTCTCTTACCCTGACACATATCAGTTTGTTAAGTTTTTATTTTTTGGATTCAGGTGCATACATCTTTATTATTATATTTCTTATTTCATGATACATGTACAGGCACTATTGGTTTATAAATAACTGGACTTCACTTATTTGCCTGGTTTGACAATCATTTGATAGATTTATTAAAACCCCTGCAAATCCATCAATGAGAGCAGAAGTAAGGATCTTGACAGTGACCTACATCTAACTGACCTTCTCCAATTCATTTCCATCCAATGAATCATTTCCTTATTTTCTTTGTAAACTCTGCATATACTTTGTAGATTCTACATGTGTTCTTAAAACAGTGTTTGATTTATTTTTTTAACTTTAATTCAATGGTATCTCAGATGTCCTAAAAGTTTGCAAAGCCTAGAATAAAAAGAAATTGTGAAGCCCCCAATTTGGAAATAATTTGAATAACTTCAATTTTGTATGTCAGCACTTCAATGTTTCCTCCATATAATGTGATAAATGAAGGACCACTTTTAATACTGACAGAAAATTTCAGCTTGATAGTTTGCTTTCCTAAGGCAGTCCTTAACTGCTCATTTGGGATGTCTCAAAGGCATGAGCTTGAAAGTTTTCACAGAGTCGGGCAGAGTGAATGGAATTTTATGTAAGAAGTGGGAAATAGTAAGAGCTGGAGAGGACAGGAACTCCACAAGGAGAGCAACAGAACAAGAAAATTTGAACACAGGGAACTTCCCAGAGACTCATACTCCAACCAAGGACTACTCATGGAGATAACCTAGAACCCCTGCACAGATGTAGTCCATGGCAGGTCAGTGTCCAAGTGGGTTACACAGTAATGGGAAGAGGGACTGCCTCTGACATAATCTGATTGGCCTGCTCTCTGATCACCTCCCTCTGAGGGGGGAGCAGCCCTACCAGGCCACGGTAGAGGACAATGCAGCCACTTTTGATGAGAACTGATAGACTAAGATCAGAAAGGAGAGGAGAACCTCCCTTATCAGTGGACTTGGGGAGGGGCATGCATGCAGAAACAGGAGGGAGGGAGAGGAGGAGGGAGGGGATTATGGGGGATACAAAATGAATAAAGTGTAATTAATAAAAAAAAATAAATAGCTAAAAAAAAAGAAAGTTCTCACAGTATTCAGTCAGGCCCTCTATGGGACAGAGGACTGGATAGTACCCCAGAGATTAGAAACCAGTGTATTGTGCTGCATAGTCTGGTGCCACATATAGCCCTGGGGAAAGGAAAAGAAAGGAACTGAAGTATAGGGCTATCTTGCAAAGTTCAGGGAAGTTTTGATACATTGCTAGGAATATACAGGTTATGAGTTCATTATTAGTAGATATCTGATCTACTTTACAAAGAAGTTATGAATTTTTATTTTTAAAGTTTTAAATTTATTTTTATAATTTAGTTATTTTATATTATAGAATGCATTTGGTTATGTTCCTTCTGTTTCAATTTCATGAAATAGTTTGAAGATTATTGGTATTAGCTTCTCTTTGAAGGTCTGTTAGAATTCTGATCTGAAACAATCTGGTCCTCGGCTTTTTTTGGACGAGAGTCTTTTGATAACTGCTTCTATTTCCTTAGGGGATATAGAAGTATTTAATTTGTTTACGTGACCTTGATTCAACTTTGATAAATGGAATCTATTGAGAAAATTGTCTATTTCATTTAGATTCTCAAATTTTGTGGTATATAGGCTTTTGAAGTAAGACATAAAGATTCTTTGGATTAAGTCAGTGTCTGTCATTATATCCACCTTTTCATTTCTGATTTTGTTGATTTGGATAGTGTCTCTCTGCCTTTTAGTTAGTTTGGCTAGGGATTTGTCTATCTTGTTGATTTTTTTCAAAGAACCAGCTTTTGGTTTTGTTGATTCTTTGAATTGCTCTTTTTTGTTCCTAACTTATTGAATTCAGTCCCGAGTTCTATTATTTCCAGCTATTGACCTCTCTTTGGTGTGTCTACATCATCATCTTCTTCTTCTTCTTCTTCTTCTTCTTCTTCTTCTTCTTCTTCTTCTTCTTCTTCTTC
>NW_026596046.1:24181364-24258165 GCF_907164565.1 Psammomys obesus
TCTTCTTCTTCTTCTTCTTCTTCTTCTTCTTCTTCTTCTTCTTCTTCCTCCTCCTCCTCCTCCTCCTCCTCCTCCTCCTCCTCCTCCTCCTCCTTGTTCTTCTTCTTCTTTTTAAATAAGGCTTTCAAATGTGCCACTAAGTTGGTGGTGTGAGATGTTCCAATTATTTATTTATTTATTTTTTACTTGAGCAAATTTTGGGTATATGCCTAGGAGTGGTATGGCTGGATCTTGAGGAAGCACTATTCCTAATTGTCTGAGAAAGCACCAGATTGAATTCCAAAGTGGTTGAACCAGTTTACATTCCCACCAGCAATGGAGGAGGGTTCCCCTTTCTCCACAACCTCTCCAGCATTGTTGTCATTGGAGTTTTTTATTTTAGCCATTTTGATGGGTGTAAGAGGAAATCTCAGGGTCATTTTGATTTGCATCTCTCTTAGTGTTTCTCTGCCATTCTATATTCCTCTACAGAGAATTCTCTGTTTAGCTTCATACCCCATTTTTTAATTGGATTACTTGATTTATTGCTTTTTAACTTCTTTAGTTCTTTATATATTCTGGATATCAGCCCTCTGTCAGACATAGGGTTGGTGAAAATCCTTTCCCAGTCTGTAGGCTGTCGTTTTGTTCTGACAACACTGTCTTTTGCTCTACAGAAGCTTTTCAGTTCCATGAGGTCCCATTTATTGATTGTTGCTCTTAGAGCCTTTGCTATTGCTGTTTTGTTTAGGTAGTTGTCCCCTTTACCAATGAGTTCTAGGCTCTTCCCCACTTTTTCTTCTAACTGATTTAGAGTATCTGGTTTTATTTTGAGGTCTTTGATCCACTTGGACTTTAGTTTTGTGCAGGGTGATAAATATGGATCTATTTTCATTTTTCTGTATGTAGATATCCAGTTGGACCAGCACCATTTGTTGAAGATGCTGTCTTTTTTCCATTGAATGGTTTTGGCTTTTTTTTTGTCAAAAATTAAGTATTCATAGGTGTGTGGGTTTATTTCTGGGTCTCTATTAGGTTCCATTGATCCTCCTTTCCGTTTCTATGCCAGTACCATGCAGTTTTTATTACTATTGCTCTGTAGTACAGCTTGAGATCAGGGATGGAGATACCTCCAGATGATCTGTTGTTGTACAGGATCGTTTTGGAGATTCTGGGTGTTTTGTTTCTCCATATGAAGCTGAGACTATTTTTTTCAAGGACTGTAAAGAATTGAGTTGGTATTTTGATGGGAATTGCGTTGAATCTGTTGATTGCTTTTGGCAGGATGGCCATTTTCACAATGGTAATCCTACCAATACATGAGCACAGGAGATCTTTCCATCTTCTGATATCTTCTTCAATTTCTTTCTTCAGAGACTTAATTTTTTTTTTTCAAACAGATCTTTCACTTGCTTGGTTAGTGTAACCCCAAGGTACTTTATGTTATTAGTGGCTATTGTGAAGGGTGCTGTTTCCCTGTTTTCTTTCTCAGCCCTTTCGTCTTTGGTATACAGGAGGGCTTCTGATTTTTTTGAGTTGATTTTGTATCCTGCCACTTTGCTGAAGGTGTTTATCAGCTGAAGAACATTTGCTCAACCATGTTTGTAGCAACTTTATTTGTAATAGTCAGAACCCGAAAACAACCCACATGTCCGTCAACAGAAGAATCGATACAGAAATTGTATCCAATTGTATTTTTACACATTGGAATATTACTCAGCAATCAAAAACAAGGAAATCATGAAATTTGCAGGCAATTGGTGGGATCAAGAAAAGATCATTCTGAATAAAGTATCCCAGAAGGAGAAAGACACACATGGTATATACTTACTTATATAGACCTATAAGATAGGATAAACATAATGAAATCTATACACCTAAAGAAGATAAACAGGAAAGAAGACACGGGGTAAGATGATCAATCCTCACTTAGAAAGACAAATGGGTTGTGCATTGGACATAGGAGAAAACAAGTAACAGGACCGGAGCCTACTGCAGAGGGCCCCTGAAAGACTCTACCTAGAAGTGTATTAAAGCAGATACTTAGGCTCATAACCAAACATTCAGCAGAGTACAGGGAACCATATGAAAGAAGGGGGAGTTAGTATGATGTGGAAAGGATAGGAGCTCCACAAGGACCAAATATATCTTGGCACAGGGGTCTTTTCTGAGACTGACATTCAACCAAGAACCATGTATGGATATAACCTAGATCTACTGCTCAGCTGTAGCTCGTGGTAGCTCAGTAACCAACTGGTTTCTCATAGTAAGGGGAACAGGGACTATTTCTAACAGGAACTCAATGGCAGGCTCTTTGACCTCCCTCCCCCCAGGGGAGCAGCAGTCCTGCTAGGCCACAGAGGAGGACTTTGCAGCCAGTCCTGAAGATACCTGATAAAACAGGGTCAGATGAAAGGGGAGGAGGTCATCCCCAATCAGTGGAGTTGGAAAGGGGCAGGGATGAAATGAGGGAGGGAGGGTGGAATTGGGAGGGAATGAGGAAGCAGGACACAGCTGGGATATAGAATTAATAAAATGTAACTAATAAAAAAATTAAAATAAATAAATAATAAGATAATAAAAATTTTAATTTATGTTCTTATTTATTACAATTTATTCACTCTGTATCTAAGCTTTAGCCCCCACCCTCCTTCCTTCTCAACCTCACCCTCCCTTCATCATCTTCTCTCAAGCCCCTCCCCAAGTCCACTGATAGAAAAGGTCCTCCTTCCCTTTCCTCTGACCCTAGCCTATCAGGTCTCATGAGGACTGGGTGCATTGTCTTCCTCTGTGGCCTGGCAAGGCTGCTCCCCCCTCAGGGGGGAGGTGATCAAAGAGCCAGCCACTGAGTTCATGTGAGAGACAGTTCTGTTCCACTTACTAGGGAACCCACTTGGAGACTGAACTGCCATGGGTGACATCTGTACAGGAGTATTAGGTTATCTCCAACTTCTTTATAAAGGCACTTTGTGCTATGAACTTTCCTCTTAGCACTGCTTTTATTGTGTCCCAAAGTTTGGGTATGCCTTACTCTTTTGGGTTTGCCTTACTTTGCACTGAATTCTAGAAAGTCTTTAATTTCTTTCTTTATTTCTTCCCTGACCCAGTTGTCATTTCCCTGTTTACTTTCTGTCCATTGGCCTGTACTTTGGTAAATGCAGGATGTTGAAGTCTCCCGCTATTTTTTAATTAAATTTTATTTTTTATATTAATTACAGTTTATTCACTTTGTATCCTAGCTGAAGCCCCTGTCCTCACTCCCTCCCAATCCTACTCTCCTTCCCTCATCTCCTCCCAGTCCCCTGTCCAAGTCTGCTGATAAGGGAGGCCTTCCTCCCCTTCCATCTTACCCTAGTGTATCAAGTCTCATCAGGACTGGCTGCATTGTCCTCCTCTGTGGCCTGACAAGGTTGCTCACCCCTGGGAGAGGGGGTCGAAGAGCCTGCTACTGAGTTCAGGTCAGAGCCAGTCCCTGTACCCTTCCTAGGGGACCCACTTGGACACTGAGCTGCCATGGGCTACATCTGAATAGGGGTTCTAGATTATATCCATGAAGGGTCCTTGGTTAGAGTATCAGTCTCAGAGAAGACCTCTGTGCCCAAATTTTTTGGTTCTGTTGCTCTCCTTGTGGAGCTCCTGACCTCTCTAGGTCCCACTATCTCCCTGTTATTTCATAGGATTCCCTGCACTCTGCCCAAAGTTTGGTTAAGAGTCTCAGCATCTGCTTTGATACACTTCTGGGTAGAGTATTTCAGAAGCCCTCTCTGGTAGGCTCCTGTCCTGTTTCCTGTTTTCTCTTTCTTCCAAAGTCCATCCTGTTTGTCTTTCTGAGTGAGGGTTGATCATCTTACCTAGGGTCCTCCTTCTTGCTTAGCTTCTTTATGTGTATAGATTTTAGTGTGTTTATCCTAAACTATAGGTCTCGTGTCCACTTATAAGTGAGTATATACCTTGTGTGTCTTTCTGCTTCTGGAATACCTCACTAAGAATGATCTTTTCTAGATCCCGCCATTTGCCTCCAAATTTCTTGATTTCCTTGTTTTTAATTGCTGAGTAGTATTCCACTGTGTACATCTTCACAACTTCTGTATCCATTCCTCTCTTGAGGAACATCTGGGTTGTTTCTAGGTTCTGGCTATTATGAATAAAGCTGCTAAGAACATGGTAGAGCAAATGTCTTTGTTGTATATTTGAACATATTCTGGACACATGCCTATGAGCGGTAAAGCTAGATCTGGAGGTAGCACTATTCCTAATTTTCTGAGAAAACACCAGATTAATTTCCAAAGTGGTTTTACAAGGTGCGAATGTGAAGGTTACACTCTGGTTCACAAATCATGCCACGAGATTGGTTCCACGTGGGAGGTTTATTAGGGGAAGAGGGGAGAATGGAGCAGAGACAGAGAAAAGAAGAGAGGAGGAGAGAGAGAATCAGGGAGCAGAAGAGGAAGGAGAGAGAGAGGGAGCAAAAGAGGGAGAAGAGAGAAAGGGAGCAGAAGAGGGAGAAGAGAGAGAGGGAGAAGAGGAGAAGAGAGGAGAGAGAGAGAGAATCAGGGAGCAGAAGAGGAAGAAGAGAGAGAGAGAATCAGGGAGCAGAAGAGAAAGAAGAGAGAGAGGGAACAGAAGAGAAAGAAGAAAGGGAGCAGAAGAGGAAGAAGAGAGAGAGGGAGCAGAAGAGGGAGAAGAGAGAGAGGGAGGAGGGTTCCAGTTCTCTTATAGGGTGACCCAGGGCATGTGCAGGTAATTCCAGGTGGTCAGCGTGTCTTTACAAATGCCTGATAACCGGTCTATCAGGTCCCTTGGAGCTGGCCATAGAAGTGCCTGCTTACTGATCCCAACAGCTTTCCTACCAGCAATGGAAGGAGGTCCCCCTTTCTCTACATCCTCTCCAGCATGTATTGTCACTTGAGTTTTTGATCTTAGCCATTCTGTTGGGTGTAATTTGAACTCTCAGGGTTGTTTTGATTTGCATTTCCTGAAGAAGGAGTGGAGAAGAGCCTTGATCTCATTGACAAAGGCAACAGCTTCCTAAACAGAACACCAAAAGCACAGGCTCTAAGATCAACTATCAACAAATGGCTCCTCGTGAAACTGAAAAGCTTCTGTAAAACAAAGGATACTGTCATCAGAACCAAAAGGCAGCCTACAGACTTGGAAAGGATCTTCACTAACCTTATATCTGACAGAGGGCTAATATCTGGAATATATAAAGAACTCAAAAAGTTAAACACCAACAAGTCAAGTAATCCAATTAAAAAATGGAGTACAGTGCTGAATAGAGAATTCCCAATAGAGAAATATTGAATGGCAGAGAAACACTTAAAGAAATGTTCAACATCCTTAGTCATCTGGTCTAGGATTTTGATATTTCTAAGTAGTTAAAAGTAGTATCATTTTTCACAAATTTAGCAATCCAGTTTCTAGTCATATGTCAGATCTTTTACCATAATCTCAAGTGAATGCTCAATCATATATCAGACTTCATATATATATATATATATATATATATATATATATATATATATATCCCCATATGGCCTCTCTTTTACATAACATTGATAAATGTATTCTTAAACCACATTTCCCCAAGGTTTATAAAAATCTTGATACTGTTTAGGAAAAGTGTGGCTCCTTCATCTTACTTTTTACACATGTTTTAGCTATTCCAGGCTCTTGCTAGTCTCTTCATTCTTCCCCTGAAAGTGGATTATATTCTCTCCCTGTCAAATGAAATATTTATCTGCTTGACAACACATGGGTCCAAATCAAGTACAGTTAAGCCTGTACTTGGTTTTATCACGTACAACAAGGTTTTATCACATAATCCAATCCTTATTTCATGTATAAGTACCGGTTCTAAGGCTATGCTCAAGTGGACCAAGGCATTCTTATGCTGCTTGAACTATTTCCATCACTCCAAGCTTTGACAGAAATATTTCTAATCAAGTTCATTTAAACATATCAGTATATTTCATTTTGTTCTTATACTGAACTCTATGTAAAGTGTGTCATCAATAGTATAGTAGCTTGCTCCAACCAATGCCTCCATACCTTAGTGGCTTAAATGGCAAAAATTAGCCTTTTCCTCATATCACAACCCAGTATTGTAATGTGGGTTCCAATATAGCAACGACCATATCTAAGCGGCAGATTAGAGACTGTGAAACTGGTGAGTAAACAGGTAACTGGATCCAAAACACTGACTTTGGTGCTTTCCATACTGGAGAGGACAACCTAGGAGTTGGGGATGATCAGCTGCAGGCCCCTGTGGTTGTCTCTAGGGTCCAGGTTCCTGAACTGTTCAGGCCCCCAGGTCCAGAGGCCCTCTGCTCCAGCAGCCAGAGGCAGCATCTGGATTCCTGGAACCGCATCCCAACCTCCAAACCACGGTTTTACTGGTCCCCCTGTGAAGACAAGGTGGAAAATAAAAGCATACAGATCCTGGATCCAAGATAGTGGAGCCCAGAAGAATCTGAGTCCCCGGAGCTTGTCTGGTACGCTACAACTCAGCTGCCTTCTGAGGCCCGGATCCCCCACAATTGCCACCTGAAACGGACACCTGCCTTCCCACCTCTGCACTTCCACCTGAAGTGCCTGTGCCCCCTCAACTACTCCCTGAGACGCCCTTGAACCTGCCTTCAAAGCACCCATGCCCATACCCCCTGCCTTTCAAGGTACCCACACCTGCATCCCTTGCTCTCCAACGAACCTGTGCCTGCCCGTCTAAAATTCAAGGCACCTGCACCTGTGTTCCTGCCCTTCAAGTCACCCACACCGGTGCCCTGTCCCTCAAAGCACCCACACCCACATCCCTGCTCTTCAAGGCACCCCAACCTTGGCTATTTCCCTTCATGGCATCAGCACCCATGCCTCTGCCCTTCAAGGCACCGTGCCCACATCCCACCTTTTGAAACACCCACACCAATGGATGCAAAAGCCAGCATCCATTTGTTCTCTCCTAGACATCACTCTTCATCCTGAAGACTACTCCAGGCTCCAGAGTCTGGCAGATCCAGTCTTTGGTGCAGGTTCAAGCAACAAGCAGCCAAAGCTTATTTTTAGGTGGCTAAAAACCAGTGTAAGAACACAATCAACAAAAACCAAGATATCATGCATGGCTCTACCAGAAACCACCAAAAAAATGGATATTCTAATGCAGCTTAAATACAAGAAATATATGAATATATGCTTATGCAGTTATTAGAGGCATGTAAAGAGGAGACAAACAAATCTCTTAAAGAGGTACAGGAAAATACAATCAAACAAATAAAGGCCATCAAGGATAGACAGCAATCCATAAACAAATGGGTGACATAAAAACAGAATTAGAATGAATAAAGAAAACAGAAACCCAAGAAAACCCTGGAGATGGAAAACTTCGAGATCAGGAACCACAGAGGTAACCATCACCTACAAAATATAAGAGATAGAGGACAGAATCCCAGGCACTGAAGATACAATTAGTGAAATCAATACTTCTCTCAAAAACAAAACAAAAACATTAAAACAGAAAATTTCCTTACACAAAACATCCAAGAAATAAAGGATACCATGAAAAGACGAAACCTAAGAGTAATGGGAATAGAGGAAAAAGAAGATTCCTGGCTCCAATGTCTAGAAAATAATTTCATGAAAATCATAGAAGAATAATTCCCCAACAGAAAGAAATAAATAAACATAAACATACAAGATGCTTACAGTACACCAAATTGACTAGACCAGAAGAGAAATTCCTCCAACCACATAATAATCAAAGCATTACATCTACAGAACAAAGAAAAAAATATTAAAAACAGCAAGGGAAAAAGGCCAAGTAACATACAAAGGTTATAAAGACCTATCATACCTGACTTCGCAACAGAGACTATGAAAGCCAAAATGACCTGGGAATATGTTATGCAGGCACTAAGAGACCTCAGATGTCAACAAAACTTTCAACCACCGTAGATGGAGATATTCTATGACAAAACTAAATTTAAACAATATCTATGTACTAACCCACTCCTCCAGAAAATACAGCAGCAAAACCAAAATAAAACAAGTACACAAACATACTGTCAGCAACAACTTCACAATAAAAGGAACTAACAATCATTGGTCACTAATATCTATCAACATCAATGATCTCAACATTCCAATAAAAAGCCACTACTTAACATAATGGTTGCAGAAAGAGGATCCAACATTCTGCTGTATCCAGGAAACACATCTCAGCAATAAAGATAGACACTACCTCAGAGTAAAGGGCTGTAAAAATGTTTTTCCGAGCAAACGAACACAAAAAGGAAGCTGGAGTACTCATTTTAATAGCTAATAAAATAGACTTTCAACCAAAATTAATCAAAAGAGATGGGGAGGGACACTTCATTCTCATCAAAGGAAAAATCTACCAAGAGGACATCACAATCCCGCATATCTATGCCCCCAATACAAAAGCACCTGTGTCTATAAAAGAAACATTATTCAAGCTTAAATCACACATTGATCCCAACACTTTAATAGTGAGAGACTCCAACACTCCACTCTCACAAATGGACAGATAGAGACAGAAGCTGAATAGAGAAATAATGAAGCTTACAGAGGTCGTGAATCATATGGACCTAATAGATATCTACAAAACTTTTTACCCAAACACCAAAGAATTTTTTTTTTCTCAGCAGCACACAGAACCTTCTCCAAAATTGACCATATAATCAATCATAAAGCAAGCCTCAAACTGCTACATGAAAATCGAATTAACCCACTGCTCTTTTTCAGATCATCATGGAATAAAACTAGACCTCAACAACAACAGAAACAACAAAAAGCATACACACTCATGGAAACTGAACAACTTCCTGCTCCATGATCAGTGGGTGATGGAAGAAATAAGGAAACAAACTAAAGACTTCCTAGAATTTAATGAAAATGAAGGAACAGCTTACCCAAACATATGAGACACCATGAAAGCAGTGCTAAAAAGAATGTTCATATCACTAAGTACCTTCATAAAGAAGATCCCATACTAGCAACTTAACAGATCACCTGAAAGCTTTAGAAAATAAAAAGAAGCAAAAATACCTAATAGGAGTAAACTGTAGGAAATAATAACACTCAGGGCTGAAATCAATAAATTAGAAGCAAATAGAGCAATGCAAAGAATCAAGAAAACCAAGAGTTGGTTCTTTGAAAAAATCAACAAGATAGACCAATGTCGAGCCAAGCTAACTAAAAAACACAGACAATACCCAAATTAACAAAATCAGATATGAAAAGGAGATATAACCACAGACAATAAGGAAATCAAATCATTAGTTCTTAGTTCAAAAGCCATAGCCAGGCTACAAATTGATTAAATTATAATAAATGATAGTAATAATAAAAAGAGAAATGTTTAATTTTCTTAGTCATCAGGAAAATGCAAATCAAAAGAACTTTGAGATTCCATTTTATATCTGTCAGAATAGCTACAATCAAAAACTCAACTGACAACACATGCTGGTGAGGATGTGGAGAAAGGAGAACACTCTTCCATTGCTGGTGGGAGTGTAAACTTGTACAACCACTTTGTAAATCAATCTGGTGCTTTCTCAGAAAACTGGGAATAGCCATACCTCAAGACCCAGCTGTACCACTCCTGGGCAAACACCTGAAGGATGTTCCACCATACCACAAGGGGATTTGCTCAACCATGCTCATAGAAGCTTTTTTCATAATGGCCTGAATCTGAAAACAAGTTAGCTGTCTCTCAACTGAAGAATGAATAAAAAACAAACAAACAAACAAAAACCTCTTGTACATTTACACAATGAAATACTATTCGGCCATTAAAAACAAGGGAATCATGAGTGAAGTAACACAGATACACATGGTATATACTCACTTATAAGCAGATTTTAGTCATATAGTACAGAATAGACTTACTACAATGCACAGACCCCAAGAAAGTAAGCCAAAAAGGCATTTCAGGCTACTTGTGGTCCCACTAGTTAGGGGAATTGGGGATATTGCTGACAAAGATTATGTTGCCTGCTTTTTGATCCCTTCCCCCTGGTGGGACTTTCCTACCAGACCACAGAGTAGAGAGATGAACTGATTCCTCATGTGTATTGATGACCTGGAATGTCTGAGTAGGAGGGCTCCCCTATTCTGAAGAATAGGAAAAAGAAGATGCAGGAAGGAGGGTGGGACTAGGAGGAGAGGAGTGAGAAGCCTATTACTGAGATGTAAATTGAACAAATTAATGAAAAAAAGAAGAAACAGTTATTGTTTAGAGACCCACAGTTTTCCCCAACTTGCATCACCTCCAACTGCTTTTCTTTCTTTCTTTTCTTTCTTTCTTTCTTTCTTTCTTTCTTTCTTTCTTTCTTTCTTTCTTTCTTTCTTTCTTTCTTTCTTTCTTTCTTTCTTCTGTTTGATGAAACCCATGCTGGTATCCTACTCACTGTGTATTTGAGGATACCCTTGAGTTTCTGACCCTCCTGCTTGCACCTCAATGTCCCACAATGTCCAGTTAATGTGGTCTTGTGGTCTAAAGCTAGCCTTGTGGTCTAGATGTTGATCCAGACAATAAGCCCAATCTTTAACACAATCTTTGAACCAGATAAGAAAAGGGGTTGTGGAATCACAGGGCTACATAGGTGTTAATCGGGAGGTGGCTCACCTAATTTCTACTCAAATCAATTGCCCATATGCATTTTTTGACCTCAGATTTTACTTCAAAGTTTAAAGAATATAACACCTATGTCAAATAGTGATATAAAATAAAGTTGATGAATTTATGGTATGTACTTTGTAATAGATTATTTCTTACTTAACATGATATGTATATTATTTGTTTTACATTTAGTATCAAGTAAATGATGGCATATTTTTAAAAAGTGAGTTTGCTTAAGTAAGCTCAAAGAGCACCTAAATAAATTCTCAAAAGGGTATGTGAGTGCTAGACTACCAAATTAGATGTTTACTGACAGAAAGCATAGAAAGTGTCAACTATATAAAGACACGATTTTAAAAGTATGCTAAAGATATGCAAATTCACTGGTGGAACTGTCAAAATTATTCATGGCTATATGAAGGGCGAATGTAAAAACTAATTAGAAGCATAATGTCTGGCTGTGGCTTTCTGCATTTGTTTTCCTCTACTGCAGAAGGGCAGCTGAATAAGGCACCGATCTACGAGTATAGCAAAATGTCATTAGGAGGTTCTTTATCACTACTCCCAACCCTTATTTTGTACAAGCAGTATTTGGTTTTAACCTAGGTCTCTGGGAGACCTAGACTCTGGTTCTTGGTCACTCAAGCAGTGTCAGGTATGTGTTCCATCTTGTGAAGTTGGTTTTAAGTCAAATCAGACATCGGCTGGTTACTCGCGCAAGGTTTGTGCCACCATGACCCTATTTCACTTTGCAAGTAAGACAGATTGTAAATTAAATATTTTGTGGTTGTGTTGTTGTGTACTTTTTCTCTTTGCTAGCCAGAAGAGTAACTTTCCATGTCATAGACACTGGAGCACTGGGGTGAAGTTTCTGTGTAGTCACCAGCTTGATCTTTTCATGTTATGTGGGTGTTATGTGGGTGTTGTGTTCAGCATTGGGGCCTTGCTGCCAGATTGGGATTGTCTTGGCAACAGCCTGGGTTGTTTGGGTATTTCTATAGGACCGCTTTGGCAAACAACCCAATTGGATTAGACCCACTTCCCTCACTAAAGGCTTCATTTACTGACAAGCAATGAGCAGTAAGGATTTTGTTTCTTTCATTATTTACAGACTACATTAGGATCATCTTCATATATTATAGGAAATTTCTACTGTGTTAGGTTTCCATACTGTTCTTTCTAACACCCTCTACCTGTTTCTCCCATCATTCCTTCCCTCAATATCCTTCTTTCTTCTAACCTGATCCTTTTTTCTTATTCCTCTCTCCCTGGCTCCAGTCTATTCATAAAATCTATTCTATTTCTGCCTCCCAAAGAGATCCATGTGTTCCCCCTGGCCCATTCCTCTATATCTAACCTCTCTGATCCTATGGATTGTAGCTTGGTTATTATTTATGTAAAGAACAATATCCATGTATAAGCAAATACATATCTCATACCACATTTATCTTTTTGGATCTGGGTTACCTCACTCAGAATGATTTTTTTTTAGTTCTATCCATTTGCCTGAAAAATTCATAACATCATTTAAAAAAATACTTGAGTAATACTTTATCGTGTAAATGTACTGCATTTCCTTTATCTTTTCTTCTGTTGAAGGACATGTAGATAGTTTCCAGTTTCTGGTTATTATAAATAAAGCATCAATGAACATAGTTGAGCAAGTGTCCTTGAGACTCTTTGGGAATATGCCCAAGAGTAGTATAGCTGGATCTTGAAGTAGATCTATTCCCTTTTTTCTGAGATGCTGCCATAATGATTTTCAGAAGTGCTATAAAAGTTTTCACATCAATGTTGGAGTGTGCCCCTTGCTCTACATCCTTAACCAACATGAACTGTCATTTGCATTATTGACCTTAGCCATTCTGACAGGTGTAAGAGAGGATCTCAAAGTAGTTTTGGTTTACATTTCCCTGATGCCTACAAAAATTTCAGGCATTTTTTTTTTGTGAAAGAAAATATTAAATCTTAGCTTCTTTAAAATGATATTTACTCATGTTAAGTCATACTAACTAGTATGCACTGGAGGATTCAAACCACATGTAAGTATAGTTAGGGTGCTAGCTGATTTTTTTCCTTAGTAAAACAGAATTTCTACTTTCAGAAGGTAATAATTCAAGGTATCATCACCATGCAGAGATACAGGAAAATCTGATATCTCTTCCTCTACACACAAGGACACTCATATATTATGTTATCTAAATCAAATACTTCTCAAAGGCTATATATTCAAATAATAACACCTTTTGGCTTCAGACTTAACTAGACAAGGAGGAGGAACATGAAGGAATATGGATCCCAGCAATAACACTCCTTAAGTGTCATTATTAGTTCCAGGTTGGATGAGATAAATGAACTTATTTAGAACTAAAAGTACAGTTATATAGATCATTGTCTGAACAGAACACAAGTTTAGCTATGTCCATACTGGTCTTTTTTCCTTCTGCTGTATAAATTACTGAAAGAAAGCTGTTGTTCTGGTCATACAAACAGCATAGAGGTCATGTGGGCTATAAGCCACCTCTGGTCTTGGTTGTGGAACCCTGGGGACCTCTGGCTATACAGACAATGAAAGGGTCATTTAGACTATTAGGTCTCTCCAGTCCTGTTTTGGGGGAGCTTGTGGAGTCCCTGGTTGTAGGGATTATTTAGATTACTAGCCACATCCTGTCCTGGTGGTAGGAGTTTGATACGGCCTGGCCCAACAAGTAACACAGATCACCAGGCTATTAACCACTTCCAATTCACATTCCCGGTGGCAGAAAAAGCTTTACATCTTCTCCATTGGAGAGACAACACTGTGTGCTTTATATTTCTGGTCTCTCTTGAGATCTGTGGCACAGGAACCTTGTGATGTGCTCCCAACAAAGAAATATAAAGTATGACTATTTTTTAGACTTTACACACTTTAAATGTATGATGATAACACTGGAACTCTTTGTGTGTTTTGGCAGAATGGGAAGGGTAAATAAGATCTCACTATGTAGCCCAGGTTGCCCTAGAACTTGTTATATAGACCAGGCTGACCTCCAACTTGGAACAATCTACCTGCCTCTGACTCCAGGAGTATTGAGCTTATAGGTGTCCCATTTTTGTGCCTAGGAGCATAACCTTTTTGTAATAAAGTCCAACACTGTAACAGTGAGCTCTCTCCAAAGAGACCAACTATTACACTGAGAAAACACTTGGTTCTATAATCCAACCACCTTAGGTCAAAATCAGCATTGCATCAAAGTGCATACCAACTTCCTGCCTGCTTCCATGTAACATGTGATTGAGACTGTTCTATTAGGTGCTTTAAATAAGTGTAGCTAAAACCCTCAGAGCCTAGTAGTTCTTAAAGTAAGAACCCCCTCTCACATGGATTATCTAGGTTAGGTCTCTGTTAGACATATTCTCGGTCTAAGCAACATTTCAAAGTGTAATCATTTCACTTCAATTATATTCGTTTTCAATATATCTGGCCCCCTGGCCTACCTTTACCATACCATGTTGAAATTATAGCTTATTCTCAAGCTTTCCACCCCTGTCACATATGCAAGCCCTATATCCGTCGAAGGCAGAAAGTTTTCACTCTCTCCCTTTCTTCAAAATAACACCAGGGATTCAGTTCTGGTTCCTAGAACCCAAGCAAAAGAAGGTCAGAATTGACCACATAAAGCTTTCATCAGCCTCCACATGTGCCCAACCTGCCCACACACATATAAGCAGTGGTGCTGATGATGAATATAGTTTTCTATTTAACTTTTTTTGAAATTCTAATAAAATTACAATATTCCACCGTTCCTTTGCTCTCCTCCAACCCCCTTCACATGTACTATGTTCCCTTGTTCTCTCAAAAATTCAAATTCATGGTTTCATTTTTCTTTAATTGTTACAAAGACTGAGCAGAATTTATATTTATGTGTTTGACGATAAACATATTTTTAAAATACTTTAAAATACTTTTACTTTGTGCTGCCGACCTCTATGTGGGTCTAATAAGTTCTATAAAGAAGTAATAATCTGAGATATTATAAAGTAGATTGAGATCTTGTGGTAGGGAACTGAATTAAAATAGCACCTAGCTAGAGCCTCTACTTTGCTTATTTCAGTCAACACTCTCCCCTACAGCTTGTTTCCATGGTTACAAAGCCCAACCTGGCTAAGTTCTCACTTCCTATTGAGACAAATCATAGACCTTCCATAAAAAATGTCTTTGAAATGGCAGAGGATTATTTTGGGGGAGGGGAATAAATCTATTTTGGCCAGTGATGATTTTTGTGCTATGGTGTATGTAAAGACATTTTAACAGGGTAATTTTGAAGTAAATATAATGTTCAAAAGTAACATTTAAAAATATAACATTTTTATTAAGGGACTCACTATAGCTTGAGGGTTGAGACTCGTAAGTGTTAATGCCACAGATTAATTTCTCTGCACCAATGAAGAGTTTTTTCCTAGCTGTTAAATAATAATCAAGGTCCTTATCCTTTTACAGAAAAGATACCTTTGGGCTTTGGAATAGCATCAGACAGGGTATATGCAGCAGCACATAGCATAATATTTGCACTTCAGAATTTCAATTATCTCCTGAAACTCCCATCTGAAAGTTGGCACATTTACTCTAAAATCTTGTTTTTCATCTCTTTTCCCTTAGTTTGCTCTAACATAGCTTAATAATTTTCCATTGTCTCTTCTGCAGAAAATCCTTGACTTTTATTGGGCTTTGAGTTTCTGTGTATTCTTCTCCCGTCACATAATTTACTTTGCTCTAATAAGTTGTTGAAATACTTTTTGGTTTTTGAATAGCCTCCTGGCATTTTCTTCTTTATTCAGTTCCAGAACTTTTTAAATTTCTCTGTAACAGGACAGGAAAAGAAATGCCAGGCTATCCCAATATGATTACATCCTTCACTTCCTAGGTCCTCCTGTGTTCTTCATTGTGACAAAATGTTTCAAAGCAGATAGATAAATAAATAAATAAATAAATAAATAAATAAATAAATAGATAGATAGATAGATAAATAGATAGATAAATAAATAAATAAATAAGGACAAAGGCAATAAAACAAAGATCGTATGCAGCCAGCTGAATCTCAGAGTCTAAGAAACTGTTCACAGAATTTGTTCTACAAATGTCCCCTAACAGAAAGCAGGTGCAATGGCTCTCTATGCTCATCGTATCTTCTTATACATTCTGGGCTGCACATGTTGTCCCCACATCCATCAAGAGCATCCCTGTGCCCTCTAAAGTGGCTAAGTTTCTTCGCCAAGATATAACAAATTTCGTTCATGCCCCATTCAAGTTATACATCCTAATATGTACACTATATCTGAAAGAAAAGATTATTTCTAGTCTCCAAGAGAAGTAGTCTTCAGACAACATGCATGCTTAGAGGCATTCATTAGGAAACCATATTCAAAGCAGAGGAGACTTGAAGTCATCTTCTCCCAGTGCCCAAAGGACACCAGGAGACAGAATTTAGGAAAGTGCTTAACCATAGAATTTTCTTTTCGATGGACACATTTCAGTTAAAAAAAAAAAGATAGACAAGAAGGTTGGGAATTTAGGTATCAAGAGTTGACAGAATGATGCAGAAAGGGTAGAACTTTGGAACCATATTCATTTTGTTGAAAACCATTCTTTCTAATCTTTGGCAATGATAATAATATTCCAACATTTATATTCCTCACATATAAAATCTAAGTAATAAAGCTGAGACGAAATACAGCCCTTTGATTCTGGATGAGTTTGTCTAGCATGCACAATCGCTGTGTTCCATCCCTAACATCACATAAAAGCTGGCACAGCCTATAGGATCAGGAGTTCAAGGTTTTCCTTGGCTATATAGCAAATTTGTAGCCATCCTAGGGTATATGAGAGTCAGTCTCAAACAAACACCTTAGACCTTTGAGGAGTAATAATGATTAAAAATAAAGTATAATGACTTCAACAGAATAGTAATGAAACTTTCTATTTTTGAATGCTTTACTTCACAGAACAGACACTTTTACCATTACTTCATATTAATTCATTTAATATTTAGGTGAACATCAAGAAGATATTCAACTGTTATTACCATTTTACAGATTATGATCTTGAATTTCAAAAAGTCTAAAGCAATAAAAATGACAGAATTTGTATTTGATCTCAATAGTATGATTTCAGACTATTGTGCTTAAGACTCATAACAAGATACGTAGTCACTATTTTCTATACCTACTCTCCAATAAATAAACAAAAGATGTTATTAATATAGGAAACAAAACCAATAAAATATCCAAGTCTACAAATTGTAATCCATATGTTATAATTACTCCTTAAATATATGCATCTATACAAGTATAAGTCTGATTTTCACAAGCCTGGGAAACAGCCGTACTTATTATTCATATTACATTTTTCATTGCTTTGGATGGTATGGCCATTTCAGCACACATAGCATGGAGCACCTACACGGTTCAGTGGCAGGAGGTAGATGCTTGACCTAAGTTTATATTAATAGGTGAGAGTTCAGTTTAATACTATGTAATATGTTAGTATCACTAAATGTTACAAATGTGCTTTTCCCCTAGATGTTGATCTATTGATTGTGTGTGTGTGTGTGTGTGTGTGTGTGTGTGTGTGTGTGTGTAACATTTGCACTGCTGGATGGGCACAGTGACAGTCTTCCTTCTGGATTTTACAAGATATCTTCCAGATGGCCCCTCAGCAGGGTCTCAACCTTGACCTTCAGAGACGCAGAATCCAAATTGATCACAACTTAGGCACTGCTCCTCAGTGCTGTTTTCTTGCTTTGAAATTCAAAAGTCAAGCTCTCTTCACAATTCCTAAATTTTACCAACTAATAAAGAATTTATTATTTATTTTTGTCTAGATCACATTGGAAAAACCACAGCAAACCACATACAGTATGATTCACATTCACTTGCAATTTAGGCAACACTTAGTTAATTTTGATATTATCCGTATTATCTGTTTCTTCTTTTATTTTCTGCCAAATAAAGAATTATCTTTATCTCACAAAAAGGCTTCTATGAGCTCAGGATTTGCAAAGTATTTCTTTTGTTTGGACTCCTGTCTTATGAAGTTTGTATGACACAATCTTTCTGGTCCACAGACTCAACCATACCAAGTTTTTGTGTCTTGTTTTATTTTGCTTTAATTCTATATCATATACATCACCACAATCAGCCTGACAGTGACCAATTGAGGAGAAGGACAATAAAAACATTCCTCTCTTATTGGCTAAATGAAGATTTATTCTCACACACTGTTAGTTTTGTGTGTCTGGTGTAATTTCAGCTATCAACAAATTAACGCAAATGGAGAAAACTGATTCAATTAGTTAGTGTTCAGGTTATATAAACTGACTGTCTTCTACTTTTGTGTTTTTCCAACATGTCATGTTAAGAGTTTGCCGCATGTGTACCTCAAATACACAAAAATTCTAACTGATGATAAGACCTAACACTTAAAATTTAAGAAAATATTATCCCATTTAATGATCTAACAAATTACTTAAGCAATGGAACCCAAATTCAAGTTAGGGGAGTTCCTCTTCCCCTTCTTTCTGGCCCTATCAGGTCTCCTCAGGGCTGGCTGCATAGTCTTCCTCTGTGGCCTCGCAAGGCTGCACCCCTAAGAGGGAGGTCATCAAAGAACTGGCCTCTGAGTTCATGTCAGAGACAGCCTCTGCTCCTCTCACTATGGAACACACTTGGAGACTGAGCTGCCTATGGGCTGCTCAGGGAATATAGGTCCTCTCCATGCATGGTCCTTGGATGGGCCCCATTTTTTAATTGGATTATTTGGGTGGCTTGGTCTTCCTATAGAGCACCTGTCATATGAGGGGGATGCTGTTTCTAATGTGGACTTTATTGCCTGTTTTTGGATCACTTCCACCTGGCAGGGCTGCCTTGCCTGGCCTCGGGAGATGAAGATATATGAAGTCCTGATGTGACTTGATGTGCTGGGGAAGGTTAATATGGGAGGTCCCCTTTTCTGGGAGAAAGAGAGAGGGAAGGGGGAAAAGAGGGAAAGTGGGGGCAACCTGGGGGAGGGAAGAAAGGGGCACCTTTAGGATACAAGTAAATAAACTAATAAAAATTTAAAAAATAATTTAATTTTTGAAAAAAAAAAAAACTCCAGTACCAGGAACTTTTTTTTTCTTTTTAAGCAGGTTTTGGCCAATGACACATATACCCCCTAAACATTACAAGCTGTTGCCAATGATCATGGTTACCTTCTAGAGGTTGACATTAAGACTCTCTTGCTGAAGACACCACATGTGAGTTAGAACACAGAAAAATCAAGCTGCTATTCACCTTGAAGCTTCACTGGCTAGCTTTCACAGTGCTAGAAGGTTCTATGCAAGTTACAGAGGAGAAAATAATTATCCATTTTACCAAATTGTGAACCATGGAAATTATGGCTGGCCTGACAAAATATGCTCTGGTACAATGGTTGTGTATGTTATGAACACAAATAAAATTTCTTTTTGAATGTAGAAATAAGACAATGGAGAAACATGGCTAAAATAAAATAAAATGACTATGACTTTTTTATTGCTGGCTATAATCACTTGGCTACTAGAAGCATTTCATATTAAGCTTATATGTCATTCTATATAGTATCTCCACTATATTTCCTTTCTACACATGAAGGGGTCAAGGTCAGGCAGTGAACTATTATATCTGAATCAAAAACTTAGGTTAAAAGAGAAATTCTCAGAATAATGAGAAAACAATTTCAGGCAGAACGAATTTCAAAGATAGCATAAAAGAAAGAAGAAAATCAAATCCAAATGTAGGTGTGGCCAAAGCTAACGAGAAAAACAATGTGAGAGAGCAGCAGAGACCAGTCAGTCAAAAATTCAGTTATCCAAGGAAAGCGTTCCTGTGCTCCATGCCAAGGGCTGCTGTAAATCAGTGAAGGATCTAACTGCTTCTTAGGACTGAAATGCAGGGTAGAATCCATGCTCTGTCCAGTGAATAAGGAACAGGAGAGCAAGGCACTCTGGAATGAAGGAAATCAATGAACATTCCATGGTGCTGATTTTACAAAGAGATGATGATATATTATATATACTACAGGGCTCATTATGACAAAGATAGTTATTTTAGATATTTGAGTCAGCTGCAGCTGGAGACTAATTAAATGGAAAAATTGAATTAGAAAGTAATAAAATATATCACACAGGTTTCTGAACCTAAAAGTCAGGTTGATACAATTTTTAGTTTCCAGAAAAAGCAAAGTCAAAGAAAGGATAGATATAAAGGAAAATGTTTGGTTATCTAACCATAACCATAAAATTTTCAGTGTGATACTCCAAGTTTTAAACCATGATTCTCAGAAATAAAATAGACTGAAGAGTTGAAATCCTTCCTAAAGTGTCAGGATGAAGAATCTGCATGTTTGCATTCCTTTTGTAAAGGGAATGTGTTATCAGAGGAATCAAATTCTACATTTCATAGCTGTAGAGTACATGGGTTTGTTAAGACTTTTTGAAGAAGAATGCAGATTAAACGTGGTATTTGTGTTCTGAACTTGATTGCAATGCTGGGAAGAATAGATATCCTGAGTGTTAATGAAGAAGACTGAAGCATCAGACCTAGGAGCAATTTCTTTCTAAATCCATTTAAAGTTAGTATTAGTTTGCTGTAACAAGTAACACGGTACAGGTGGGATAAGCAAGGGAAACGTCATTTATTGAAGTTCTGGATACAAGCAGTCCAGAATGAGGATAACAGTAGGGTTGACTGCCTCTTAATTGGGGGGGGGGTGGAGAGGAGAAAGGGATGGATTGTTTTGAGATCTTTTTCTGTCTTCTTGGTTATTCCCTCTATTCACACAACCAAATTTTCCTTTCTAATAGAGACTGGATTAAGTTAAGTCCTAATTGCCTTAAACTAAATGCCTCTTTCTTACTCAATAATACTTCAAAGACCTTATCTCCAAAAGATAAGGATTTTAAGTATTTATATGAAGTGGAAAATTTGGTCATTAATTGGCAATATCCTTGAAATATTAAAAGCCACAATTTAGTATAGAAAAGTTTTATTAAGAAAGCTTAGGAGTGGTATAGCTGGATCTTGAGGAAAAGCTATTCCTAATTGTCTGAGAAAGCACCAGATTGATTTCCAAAGTGGTTGTACAAGTTTACATTCTCACCAGCAGTGAAGGAGGGTTCTCCTTTCTCCACATTCTCTCCATAATGTGTTGTCACTTGAGTTTTTGATCTTAGCCATTCTGATGGGTGTCAGGTGAAATCTCAGGGTCGTTTTGATTTGCATTTCCCTGATGACTAAGGACCTCGAGCATTTAAGTGTTTCTCTGCCATTAGATATTCCTCTACTGAGAATTCTGTTTAGTTCTTTTCCCCATTTTTTAATTGGATTACTTGATTTGTTGCTGTTTAACTTCTTTCATTCTTTATATACATTGGATATTAGGACTCTGTCAGATATAAGGTTGGTGACCATCCTTTCCCAATCTGTAGGGAGCTGTTTTGTTTTGACTACAGTGTCCTTTGCTTTACAGGAAAAAAAAAATGCTCAAGTATATAACAAGGACATCTGCTCAACCATGTGTATAGCAGCTTTATTTTTAATAGCCGGAAGCTGGAAACAGCCCAGATGCCTCTCAGTTGAGGAATGGATACAGAAATTGTAGTACAATTTACACAATGGAATATTACTCAGCAGTAAAAAAATAAGGAAATCATGAAATTTGCAGGAAATTGGTGGTATCTAGAAAAGATCATCCTGAGTGAGCTATCCCAGATGCAGAAAGACACACAGGGTATATGCTCTCTTGTAAGTGGATATTAGACATATAATATAGGATAAACATGCTAAAATCTGTACACCGAAGGAAGCTAATCAAGAAGGATGACTCTGGCTAAAATGCTCAATCCCCATTCAAAAAGGCAAAGAGGATGGACTTCGGAGGTGAGAGAAAACAGGGAACAGGACAGTAGCCTACCACAGAGGACCTCTGAAAGCCTCTACCCTGCAGAGTATAGAGACAGATGATGAGACTCCTAGCCAAACTTTGGGCAGAGTGCAGGGAATATCATGAAAGAAGTGGGAGATAGTAAGACCTGGAGAGGACAGGAGATCCACAAGGAGAGCAATAGATCCAAAATGTCTGGGCACAGGGGTCTTTTCTGAGACTAATACTCTAGCCAAGGACCACTCATGGAGATGGCCTGGAACCTCTGCACAAGTAGTCCATGGCAGTTCAGTGTCCAAGTGGGTTCACAGTAATGGGGACAGGGACTATCTCTGACAAGAACTGATTGACCTGCTCTTTGATCACACCCCTGACGGAGGAGCAGCCTTACCAGGCCACAGAGGATGGCAATGCAGCCAGTCCTGATGAGACTTGATAGACTAGGATCAGAAGAAAGGGGAGGAGGACCTCCCCTATCAGTGGACTAGGGGAGGTTCACTGGTGGGGAAGAGGGAGGGAAGGAGAGAGGGAGCTACAGGGGGGATACAAAGTGAATAAACTGAAATTAATAAAAATGAAAATAATTTAAAAAAAAAGAAAGCTTAAGCATAGGACCTCGTTCCAGCTTCTCACATGGTTGTTACAACAACCAAGGTTCAGACCAATGGTAATCTCCAGAAGCCCAGGATTCAGTGGCTTCTGGGATGACAGTTTGATCTACATGACTTAATTGTAATTAGTGGCAAGTTTCTACAGTTATTCTTCAGCTCTGTTCCTGCCTCTCTGCCTCCCTTAATTCTACTCATTTTCATAGCGCCTCAAGTCATCCTAGAATATCCACAGTGACACTAGTCCTCCATAGGCACTCAATGCATTTGTTTCTCTGAATCAATTAAATTGATATGATCTCCTAAACTTCTAAACCTGACCACCAAAGAAAAAAAACCTTTGACTTCCCCATGTGTTTGAATTTTGAGCCTTCCTACATCTCATACTACTACAAAAACATAAGACTTTAAGGAGGACTGGCTGGGCAGCACTTTGGTTTTAGCTTTGCTGATTCTGGACACAAACCACTTTTCTGAAAATTGGCTATTTCTTAAGTAAATTTGAAGTGATGATATTCAATATCAAACATTTATTGAGGATGTAACAATTCTAGACACTAGTTAATTACTTAAATATTTGGCAAAGCACATGAACTATAAATATGACCTGTAAGTTCTTCCTCATATTTTATAACATCTTGGGGTAGATATTTTTCTGTTTATAAAGTACAAGTAAAAATTTTTATAGAATTCTTGGGGAAATTATATAAGTTATTACACTGAGTGTTTAGAAGTCTCACCAACATGACCTCCTAAACATGAGATGAACAAGAATAACAATAAACATGCCAGGACTGATGATATGGCTTAGTGGTTAAGAACACTGGCTGCTCTTTCAAAGGTCCTGAGTTCAATTTCCAGCAACCACATGGTGGTTCATGACTATCTAGAAAGGAATCTGATGCCCTCTTCTGGCATCTAGGTAGGTATACATGCAGACAGAGTACTCCTATATATTTCAAAAAGTGCATAAATAAGCATGCCAAAGAGGAAAATGAAAGCCCACAAGGCATCAATTCTACACAAAGAACTACAGGCAACTAAGGATTAATGTGAGTGGGAGAAACTGTCTTCTCCAGGAAATAGCACACCAACTGGTTGTCCAAAACTAAGTGGATAGCCCTCAAAACATGCATGTGAATGTCATTGTTAACACTGAACAGTACACATTTTGGAATATATCTGATACATATACTTAATAGAATAATGTTCATTGGAAACTTGTGCTACTTTTGTAGTTGAATGGTCAATAGCAAAGGCAGGGGAAATAGGCAAGACTTCCATCAGAGATAGGCCTTCTGGAAAAGAATCAGAGGCTGGAAGAGTGGCCAGCCAGAAGTGGAGAAAGAAACAGGTACCACCAAGACTGAGGAAAGGTAACAAGCCATGTGGCAGAAATTAGATTAGTATTAAGGGGTTAACTTAAATTAAGAGCTAGTTGGAAACAAACCTAAGTTAAGGACAAGTATTAATAATTAATAAAAGGTCTCCATGTCATTACGCAGGAGCTGGCACGCCAAAGAAAGTTCTGTTTTAAGACCAATGGAGCAAAAAAAAAGCCCAGGCGCTCCTACAGAAACCAATACTTCAACCAAGGACCATGCATGAAAAGGACCTAGACCCCCTGTGGGTTCTCTAGTAAGGAGGGCAGGAGCTGTCTCCAACATGAACTCAGTGGCCTCCTCTGTAACCACCTCCCCCTGGGAGGTGCAGTCTTGCCAGGCCACAGAGGAAGATGATGCAGCCAGCCTTGATGAGACCTGATAATCTAGGGTCAGTTAGAAGGGGAGGAGGTCCTCCCCTATCAGAGGACTAGGAAAAGGGCACAGGGGGAGAAGAGGGAGGGTAGGTGGGACTAGGATGAGAGGAGGGAGGGGGCTACAGCAGGGATACAAAGTGAATAAATTGAAACAAATAAAGATATACAAAAACAAAATATGAGAGAAAATAAGAAAGAAAGAACTAGAAAGGGACACTAAAACAAGAAAAAAAGACAAGAAAACTAGAAAGTAGTTTCTGACAGTGGTAGGAAGGAAAGACACATATAAGGAAACAGAAATAAAATGGAGCTGAATATATTTGAAACAAAATTTGAAGTCTGTGTTAGGCTGAATAATGGTTCTAGTAGTAGCATTGTCCAGAACATGTCTGTGACATGACAAAAGCCAGAGATTCTAAGTGTGAGATGGATTGGTTTGCAATACCACCATAGACTGAGCTGCAGAAGCCTGTGTTCTAGGCTAGACAGAACTTTTTGGGAAGAGAGAAGCCACTGATAGCCACCATAGAAGCAAACACCCTTCTTTTCTTCTTTTGTCTTTTCTTTTCTTTCTTTTATTCTTTTATTGATCGCTTTTGTCTCTTGTATTTACTTATTTTCCTTTTACTGCTCCCTCTATAACTTCCAGCTTCTCCCTACCTCTGATCCAGTATGCATCCACTTCCTTTCTGTCTATTATTAGAAAAGAAACAATCTTTTAAGGAATAGTAATAACATATATTATATAATAGTATAAAACATAATAACACATTAGAATAGACAAAACAAACTAACAGAAGAACATGAGCCTAAGAGAAATCAGAAGAAACAGATAATATATACAGAGACGACCTGTGTGGTAAAAACAAAAATAAAAACAGATGAATAAAATTAAATTAAATTTACAAAGTAAGACAGATACTCATCTGCAGTTTGTTATCTACTTTGGGGCATGCAGCCCATCCTTTAGGGCATTCTGAATTCCCAGTGAAACTCCTTTGGAGGAAACTACGTTTTCACTGGTAAGTGGTACTGAAGATAGTTAACTGGGTTAGAGATGAGAATGTGTGTCTACTTCTTTAAACTCTAGGATCCCATTTGGTGCAGACCTGTGTAGGCCTTATGCATGATACTTCAGTCTCTGTGAGTTCACAGGAGTTTTGATTCTGTTGATTTAGAGGGCCTTGTTTCCTTGGTGTCTTCTATCGCCTCTCGCTCTAAGATGCTTTTTTCCTCCTCTTTGAAAGGGTTCCCAGATACCTGAGGAAAGAGATTTGATGTACACATCCCATTTACGTCCGAATATTCAAAGGTCTCTCATTGTCTGCTTATTCTATGGCTGTGGGTCTTTGTATTTGTTCCCATCAGACACAGGAAGAAGCATCTCTCATGTTAAGGCCATCGACAAGGCCACTAATCTACGAGTATAGCAGAATAGCATTAGGAGTCATTTATGCTACATTTTTATTGCTGCTGTTGTTTTTAGATCAGTGTTATTTGGTTTTACCCTAAGTCACAGAGCTATCTAGCCTCAGGTTCTTGGCCACCCAAGCAGTGTTGTCTGTGTGTTCCATCTCAACTTGTGGACCCTAAGTCAAAGCAGTTATTCATTGTTACCCCCACAAGCTTTGTGCCACCATTGCCTTAGCATATCTTGCAGCAATCAGGCCTCCTCCTCAGTTTGTGGAGAAAAACCAATAGTCTTCATATCAGCTTGGTTTGTTTGGGGGTTTCCATGGGACCCCATTAGCCAACAATTCAATTGATGTTACCCAATCTCAGTACTTGAAGCATCGTTTGGTGACAAGAGATGTCCATTTGGGTTTCAGTCTCCCACATTATTTGGAAATTCTATTTTGGTTGCTATCTTATATGTATATACCTTAGGAAGCTTGTATTGTATTCGGTTTCAATATTCTCATTCAAATGCTGTTAATTTTAGCTCTCTCTTTCTGTCTCCCTCTCTCACTTTCTCTCTGTATCCCCTTCTCTTTTCTTTCCTTCTTCTCCCTCCTCATTTGACACTCCTATTCCAGTGGCCCCATCCAGCTATGATTATCTATTTTATTTCCCTTTCCTATCTGCTATGCTCCCAATTCCTTAATCTATACCTGTCCTCTGTGTTCCTACATACTATAGCTTGGTTATCATTGATATAACAGCTAATAACCACACAAAGCTAATACATGTCATTCTTGTTTTGTTGGTTCTGTGTTACCTCATTCAGGAAGACATTGTTCTAGTTCCATACATTTACCTGAAATTTTCATGATCTCATTTTTTTTTTTAGTGGCTGAGTAATATTCTACTGTGTAAATGTAGAACATTTTCCTGTCTATTTATCTGTTAAGGGAATCTAGTTGTTTCCCCCAGTTTCTGGCTATTAGGAATAGAACAGCAATGAACATGGTTTGGCAAGCATCTCTCTGTGGTAGAATGAAGTAGAGGACATATTCTTACAATCATTAGGGACTAGATTTTGACAACAAAAAGGAGCTTAGTTGGATTATTTCTTTTTTTGTTATTATTCTAAGAAGCTAGGGGCAAAGAGAACAACTAAAAAACTCTAGTCTCTGGAAACATGTGTCCTGAAAATATTTGTTCCTTTATTATATGAATAATTATTCATTTATTACTGAATTTGTCAAAATTTTTATGATATTGAGAGGAAACCAATATATTTTTCTGACAATGTCAGCATCGTTCATAGACTTTGAGTATAACAGCAGTCTGTTATCTATCTCTTAGTTCACAAGTTTATCCCAAGGCCTACTCCAATGCTAGAGTATGATAGATGTTCAACAAGTGTTGTTTTGTAAGTTTGACTATGAAACACTAAATAACTTGACTAATGACACATAATTAGTAAGTATTTGAAGCAGCTCTTAATTCACATCAAAAGATCATGTCATTCTTTAACTAGTAAGAGAACATATAGACTGTCTCAATGACATGGTTGCAATTCAAAAGCTATTACATCGTACACTTCCCATCAATTACCCTGACTCTAGTTCAGACCTCTTGCTGCATCCTTGTTAATATGAATATACTAACGGCTTCACAATATAAACCCATTCTACTAATTCTGTTTTCTGCTGAACATATACATATGAACAACTCATATATAAAAGTAGGATGTTGTGTTGCTGCTTCTACCATTATCAGCATAACTTCACTGTTATACCATGTTCAATTTAGACTGATGATCTGAGTTTTCAAGATTCCCACCTCAAGACAAATTTTCTGTCCTCTGGGACTTACTTTTTACCTTTATTCATATATATGAGCATGCAAGTCAAATAATGTTCTTTCTTTTATCCATGATCTTCTGTTCCTGTAGATCTTCTAGGAATCCATTTTTATAATTTCCTCATTACCATCCCATTCTCTAAATTCCTACAGTCTTTTTCCCTAATCCTAGATGGGTGTCTTTGATGTGACAAATAGTCTATTAATTATAAATTTTAAATTTTACCCTGTACCAAATGTTACTTTAGATAGTGTTTTCTCCCTCCTTTCGGCATACCCACACTCATGTGTTTGGTGTGTGTGTCTTATCTCTCCAGATTTCTGGTGAGCTCTGCAGACAGTCATTTAGGAATGTAAGTAGTCCAATCCTGAAGACACACAGACTGGTTTAAATCATTGGCCTTCACTAGTAATTCAATTTTCACCAATATTCTTAAATTTACTAAAAGTGAATTTATTTTTCTATAAAATGGTGCATAATATGTGATATGACATTATTTCAGTACACCAGTACGACTTATAATTACATTTCATTGTACAACATAATCCAAGTTATAATCATAAGCTACATAATCAAATAATAATTTATCTCATTGAATTGTTATAAAGAATAAAAAACAAATATATTTGTTACTTTTCTGTTGCTATGAAAAACACCACAATTAAAAACAACTTAAGAAAGGAAGGAAGGGTTTACTTGGCACATGTTTTCAGAGATCTGGAGTCCACAGAAGTAGGGCAGGAAGGTATATAGACCAGAGAAAGGAAAGGTCATATATCAACCACACAAAGGAAGCAGACAGAGTGAATTGGAATTGAAGAGGGAGTCTGAACTCTCAAAGCCTACTATGACATACTTCCTCTACCAAGGCTCTAGGTCCTAATGGTTTTAAAAGTTTACTCAACGGCCCCATCAAGTGGGGTTATTGAGCTCATGGAGTGCATTTTTCATTCACACCAGCACTGGAGATACTTCCTATAAAGCTTTCAAAATACCCTCTGCCGTATGAGTGCTCAGTAAACACTAGTTATTTTAATTTATACAGTTTCTGGAAAATGCTAAGCATTTGTCAGGTATTTTATAAACACTTTTAGTAAAAGTACTGAAAAACAGGAAATATTAAATGGCTAACTAAGCGGGTTAACATAAGGAAATTTATTGAATATTCGGTTTAGAGGAATCAGAAGAGAGTTTGAGAACTGGAAACTCGTAATTTGAAGTTTTCCATTGTACATAGGACAAAGAACATAAGGGATAGAAAAGCCACAACCACTGGAGACTTTTTATTTTGTTTTCTGACAAAAAATATGCTCTGTTAATCCAAAAGTGGGCAGAAGATGCACTGTCAGCTGCCCTCCTCACTACTGCTGCTGATCAGAACTTCCTAGGAGAAATTTCTTGATTGGGCTTCCTTAAAGTTTCTGTTAGTTGCCGTTCCAGTCCTCTGTTTCATCTTGAAACCAATCGCTTTGCAGAAGTATTATTAACTTCTTTAATCACACTAATACTTTATCTCAAGCCAATGTGGAAATAACCTAAATTTTCAGTCACAGGGATAAAGAAACAAAGTGTTATCAGAGTTCTTTCAAGGCAAACCAGAGATTAATTTGCTTTAAGTCCTTAAATCTTAAATATACTCTTAGCTAAAGGTTATTATAGAGTGTGCCTTTCTTCAAATCCATTTAAATGATTGCATTGTTCAAACAGAAAGTTGGGACAAAATTAGCTTTAAAAATGTTTAAGAATAAAATAAATATGTACATTGCTAATCATTCATTTCAGAGTCAAATAATTGTCAAATTTATGGAATGCTATTTGGCAATCAGAATATCTGATGAAAACATTTTTAAAAGTATAATTAAGAAGAAAGAGATGAATGAGCAGGTACTGTACAATGAGGGTTTTTTTTTTAAGTAATTAGGAAGTAGAGCATCATGTATCTCTTTCTTAGGGGCACAGATGAGCCTCTGTGGTATCACAGTTTAGCCCTTGCCTTCTGAACAAGGCCAACTTAGGAAATTCTCACCTCCTCACATACTTAAGAATACACAAGATATTTAATGAAACAGATTAACAAAAAATTACTGTCTTGACAGTTGTGCTCACTTGCTCTGCTTTACTCTCTGAACCCCCTACTTTCTACTCAATACTCAGTGAAGGTGGTGACAGTGATTTATCATTTGAGCTCAATGTCAGTTTAGCAATTATTATATTAAGAAATGTGTCTTTATTTTTCCACACATAAACTAAATTTATACTCAAGTTCTCATTCCACACAAAGGAATTTAAATCTATTTAAAGATTATTTCAACCAAATTTCTATTTCTCTCTGTGGATCATGGAATCTTCCAGCAACTCCAAGGACATCTGGAAATAGAAACATTCTTGCCCTTTACCATTTACATCCCAGAGCACAGAGTAAGCATGCTGTATCTGCTCACATCAGCTCAAGTCCATTAGACTGCCCATTTTTGGCACAACCCTTTAAGGAACCAATGATAGGGTAAAAAGTTCTTCACATATTTGGAATGCTCTCTTCTGTCTCTGTGTGGAGACAGTTGTGCTCTTTTAAGGTATGGTGTGATGTTATAGACTACCTGATTAATTCAGGATATTCTCCCTACTTATAAGTGCAGAACCTTAAATGAAGAATCCAAATACCCATTCCCACGTAATATAATGTACTCACAAGTGATACAGATTAGATGGACATAGAAGAGGGACACACTTAACCTACCAAAAGTACCTTCAAAATATACCTCAAACACGTTCACTTTCCTTTATGTGGATGGCCTCCATCAGTCTCTCGTTTGAAAGCTTCCCGAGAACTTCCTGTCATTTTTCCTGTCATACTCTTCTCCAATTTCTTCTGAAGGAGCAGCCAGAGAGATCTCTGAAAATAGTGCTCATTAGATCCTTCCGTAGTGACCCAGCTTTTTGTTGTGATTGAAATAGAAATCCCTTACAGGGTCAGTGGCTGTTTACTTCTCCACCTTTAAACCCCACTCTTCCTCCACCTCACCAGACTTATCACAATGGCTATTTTGTGACTTTTCCGGGGGAGATGTGCAGAAATGTCTATTTATTCCAGATGGGGTACTAGGAAATGATTCCATTCAAATGTAGCTTTGTAAGACATAAGTTTGCTGATAAGTTACAGAAGCATTGTGACTCAAGCAGCTGCATCCCTGAAAAGCCCACCACAGCATGGGTGCTGACACATGAAAGCTATGTGTCAGTGGAATTTCCACAGGACTTGGAGTCACATCTATCAAAGTATCTCATCTTTCCCCCAAATTGTTAGGACTTTTATAACCTTGGGAATGGGGAAGCTTCAAGAGTCCTGTAAATTCTAGAAGTTTTTTTAAATTAAATTTTTATTTTTATATTAATTACAGTTTATTTACTTTGTATCCCAGCTGTAGCCCCCTCCCTCATTCCCGCCCATTCCCACCCTCCCTCCCTCATCTCCTCCCTTCCACTCTCTAAGTCCACTGATAGGGGAGGTCCTCCTCCTCTTCCATCTGACCCTAGCTTATCAGGTCTCATCAGGACTGGCTGCAATGTCCTCCTCTGTGGCCTAGGAAGGCTGCTCCTCCCTCAGGGGGTGCGGATGAAAGGGGGGTCAAAGAGCCAGCCACTGATTTTATGTCAGAGACAATCCCCATTTCCCTTACCAGGGCACCCACTTGGATACTGAGTTGCCATGGGCTCCATCTGAGCAGAAGTTCTAAGTTATATCCATGTATGATCCTTGGTTGGAGAATCAGTCTCAGAAGACCACTGTGCCCAGATATATTTGGTCCTTGTGGAGCTCCTGCCCTCTCCAGGTTTTACTAACTCCCCCTTTTTTCATATGATTCCCTGCACTCTGCCCAAAGTTTGGTTATGAGTCTCAGCATCTGCTTTGATACACTGCTAGATAGAGTCTTTCAGAGGCCCTCTATGGTATGCTCAAGTACACAAAAAGGACATTTGTTCAACCATGTTTGTAGCAGCTTTATCAGTAATAGCCAGAACCTGGAAGCAACCCAGATGTCCATCAACTGAAGAATGAATCAGAAATTGTGGGACATTTACACAATGGAATACTACTCATCAATTAAAAACAAGGAAATCATGAAATTTGCAGGCAAATGGTTGGATCTAGAAAAGATCATCCTGAGTGAGGTATTCCAGAAGCAGAAAGGCACACACGGTATATACTCACTTATAAGTGGGTACTAGACCTATAAGATAGGATAATCATACTAAAATCTGTAGAAGTTTTCTGAACCTTGAAAAACTTGACTCTTTTTTCTTTTATTTTATTTTTAATTACACTTTATTTACTTTGTATTCCCCCTCTAGTTCCCTACCTCCTCCCCTCCCAATCCCTCCCTTCCTCCTCCTTCTCCACACATGCCCCTCCCCAAGTCCACTGGTAGGGGAGGGTTTCTTTTTCTTCCTTCTGATCCTAGTCTGTTAGGTCTCATCAGGAGTGGCTGCACTGTCTTCTTCTGTGGCCTGGTAATGCTGCTTCCCCCTCAGGGGTAGGTGATCAAAGAGCAGGCCAATCAGTTCATGTCAGAAGCAGTCCCTGTTCCCATAACAAGGAACCCACTTGGACACTGAACTGCCATGGGCTGCATCTCTTAAAACTTAGCAGTCTTCCTCTTTCTTTCAGTAGGAAGTGTGCTAATTCAGAGAAAAATGTCTTGAACAAGAAAGGCCATATTAAAACAACATTTTACAATGTGCAAAGTTAAAATAATCCTGAACTTGTAATCTTGCAATATAATATAAATATGTGTGTGTGTGTGTGTACCTAAAAGGTTAATGTCAAATGCAGTATACAAATACAGAACATGGTCCCATTTAACCCTCAGCAATCTGAAGACATTTCTTACGAGCTCCTTATTATTTCCTTATTATAGAGTAATGTTGCTGGACCATGTTGTGTTTCTTCTCCTCCAATTCTAATGAGACTTGGGAGCAAGAAAAAGTAAAGCCATGTTCCTGTTTGTACGTTTTCTACTAGAGCCAGTTGCCTGGGTCTGACAGGTTCTGACCCACTGCTTTGATTATTGTCTTTCGATTAGCCACACCTGGATACTTTTGAAGGGTTCCTGACTACACATAGAGTCTCCACCTCCAACTATACTTTCTTACAGGATCGTCAGGATCAACATGCATCAGAATCCTTTCCATGGGGAGAAGGTGCCCATCTCAGGACAGGTTCTACTCAATCTATTCACCATTGCCACTTCTTTCTCTCTCTAGGAACTCCAGAATCATATAAATCATTCAAAATTTATGTGAAATGACCTAGAAAAAAAAACTTTGTCTGCTTTCCTTTAAAAAATTCATATTTGATGATTTAGAACATTATAAAAATGATTTACATTCAAGTCAATACCACTGAGATCTGCCAGACTTCCTTACCTTACAAAGATCACATCCTTTCCTGGGATGTGGCCAAGTCACTAAAGTACCATCCCATCCAACAGAATCTTCTAAATTAGTGCCCTTCTTTTTGTCAGCACAGTTATATCAATCCCAGTGAACTGGGCTTCAAACCCTCTCTTCACCATGCCCTGTTTCTTTAGTAATACCTATCCTTCTCTTATTACCTTTTTATATTTTAATTCTTTATTAATTACATTTTATTCACTTTGTATCCCCCCCTGTGGTTCCCTCCCTCCTCCCATCCCAATCCCTCCCTTCCTCCACCTCTGCATGCATGCCCCTCCCCAAGTCCACTGATAGGGGAGGGTCTTCTTTTCCTTCCTTCTGATCCTAGTCAATTAGGTCTCATCAGGAGTGGCTGCATTGTCTTCTTCTGTGGCCTGATAATGCTGCTCCCCCCTCAGGGGGAGGTAATTAAAGAGCAGGCCACTCAGTTCATGTCAGAGACAATCCCTGTTCCTATTACAATGGAACCCACTTGGATACTGAACTGCCATGGGCTACATCTGTGCAAGGGTCGTAGGTTATCTCCATGCATGGGCCTTGGTTGGAGTATCAGTCTCAGGAAAGACCCCTGTGCTCAGATTTATTGGTTCTGTTGCTCTCCTTGTGGAGTTCCTGTCCTCTCCAGATCTTACTGTTTCCCACTTCTTTCATAAGATTCCCTGCACTCTGCCCAAAGGTTGGCCATAAGTACCTTTTTAGTCCTTGATATTCTTAGAATTTCTCAGCCAATGATAGCTATTCCAAAAAGCTCATGTGACCCACTCCTTCAGGGAATGATTTCCATCACACTGTATCAGATTATACAACTGTTGTCTCAAGAAGCAATGGTTGGTCATATTACACAATCACTATGCATGGACAGTTGGCCCCAAGTCCCATAGCCTTATAAGCTAGGTTACAGGAGATTCTCCTTGTAGAATCTCTCCTCCTAATTCAAATAGTTCAAAGGTAGAGCATTCCATCGTTATTATACTTTCCCTAGCTGTGTCATCTTTAAGTACTCAACATGCATGCTGAATCGTGGACAATCTTAATCTCTGTATGAAGCATTAGACCCTCATGGCTACTCTATTCACAGTTGCTAAGTAATAAAAATAACCTAACTGTCCTTCAACTGATGAATGAACAATGTAAATATAGTAAATATGCACAATGGAATTCTACTCCATTATAAAGAAAAACAAAATCATGAAATTTGCAGTTAAACTAATGAAACCTGAAATATAATATGCTGAGTGTGATTACCACAGCCAAGAAAGATAAATGCCACATGTGCTCTCTTATTTGTAGTCTCTATCTCTGAATATTTAGATGTGAGCATACAATTTGGAGTGCTACAACTTGCTGGAGGGAGGTCCAGACCCCTAACTGGGGTGGTAAGGAAATGAAGAAAAAAATAGAGACACAAACACATATACAATACAGAAAAGCTAGTGTCAGATGGACTATTTAGATAAAGTAGCCCCAACTGTGTGACAACCTGGTACCCCATCATGCTTATTATACACAGCATACTGGAGAGGAACTAGCTCCTCTAGGTAAGACATCTCTGTACTTGAGCAGTGACTGGGAACATCTGAGAGGAAAACGCTGTAGTTGCTAGTTGGCACACATTGGTCAATGATTTGTAAGCTATGTACTTTCACAGATTGTCAACATTTGCACTTGGACCAAAGAAAGGCTTTGCTATCCCTCAGAGCCTCACAAGGCAGAGGTGGACTGGGGTTTTTGCATTCCATGGATCTGAGATATTACATTCTTGACACCTCCATGCTAATGTCAAAAAAGACACATTGATGTAGAACTTCATCTGCCCTTTACACATGCACTCAGAGCTTCCTTGGCTTCCCACACAGGAGTAATGATAGAAACCAGAAAAGAAAAAGGATCATGATGGTTAGGAGATGAAGCTCTGGAGAGGAGAATAGCAAGAAAAAGGTGCAATGAAGTAGGAAATAGGAAAAAAATCAGGGAGATTAGATGGGAATGGGAGAGGAAAAGCTATAAGGAAAAATAGGTTCCATTGATCCACCATTCTGTTTCTATGCCAGTACCATGCAGTTTTTATAACTGTTGATCTATAGTACAGCTTGAGATCAGAAGATCTTTTATTGTAGAGGATTGTTTTAGAAATTCTCGGTTGCTTGTTATTCCATACGAAGTTGAGAATTTTTCTTTCCAGGTCTGTAAAGAATTGTGTTGGCAATTTGATGGGAATTGCATTGAATCTGTAGATTGCTTTTGGTAAGATGGCCATTTTTAATATGTTAATCCTGCCAAGCCATGAGCATGGGAGATCTTTCCATCTTCTCATATCTTCTTCTAATTCTTTCTTCAGAGACTTGAAATTTTTTTCATACAAGTCTTTGACTTGCTTGGTTAGGGTTACACCAAGGAACTTTATGTTATTTGTGGCTATTGTGAAGGGTGTTGTTTCTCTAATTTCTTTCTCAGAAGACCTAGAAATAAACTCACACACTTATGGACACCTGATTTTTGACAAAGATGCCAAAACCATACAATGGAAAAAAGATAGCATCTTCAACAAATGGTGCTGGTCTAACTGGATGTCTACATATAGAAAAATGAAAATAGATCCATACTTATCACCCTGCACAAAACTGAAGTCCAAGTGGATCAAAAACCTCAACATAAAACCAGACACATTAAATCGGCTAGAAAAAAAAGTGGGGAATACCCTAGAACTCATTGGTACAGGAGAAAACTTCCTGAACAGAACACCAATAGCACAGGCTCTAAGAGCAACAATCAATAAATGGGACCTCATGAAACTGAAAAGCTTCTGTAAAGCAAAGGACACCGTCATCAAAACAAAGCGACTGTCTACAGATTGGGAAAGAATCTTCACCAACCCTTTATTTGACAGAGGACTCATATCCAGTATATATAAAGAACTAAAGAAGCTGAAAAGCAGCAAACCAAGTAATCCACTTAAAAAATGGGGAACAGAGCTAAAGAGAGAATTCTCTGTAGAGGAATATCAAATGGCAGAGAGCACTTAAAGAAATGCTCAACCTTATTAGCCATTAGGGAAATGCAAATCAAAACAACCCTGAGATTTCACCTTACACCCATCAGAATGGCCAAGATGAAAAACTCAAGTGACAACACATGCTGGAGAGGTTGTGGAGAAAGGGGAACCCTCCTCCACTGCCGGTGGGAATGTAAACTTGTACAACCACTCTGGAAATCAATCTGGCGCTTTCTCAGACAACCAGGAATAGTGCTTCCTCAAGATCCATGCCACTTCTAGGCATATACCCAAAAGAGGCACAAGTACACAAAAAGGACATTTGCTCAACCATGTTTGTAGCAGCTTTATTTGTAATAGCCAGAAGCTGGAAACAACAGCCCAGATGCCCCTCAACTGAAGAATGGATGCAGAAATTGTGGTACATCTATACAATGGAGTATTACTCAGCAATGAAAAATAAGGAAATCATGAAATTTGCAGGTAAATGGTGGGACCTGGAAAGGATCATCCTGAGTGAGTTGTCCCAGAAGCAAAAAGACACACACGGTATATACTTACTCATATAAATATACAACATAGAATAAACCCACTAAAATCTGAATATCTAAACAAACTAAGCAAAAGAGAGGACCCTAACTAAAAATGCTCAATCCCCATCCTGAAAGGCAAAGAGGATGTATATCAGAAGAAAGAGAAAACAGGAAACAACCTAGGAACCTGCCACAGAGGGCCTCTAAAAGCCTCTGCCATGCAGACTGTCAAAGCAGATGCTGAGCCTGCTGGCCAACTGATGGGCAGAGTGAATGGAATTTTATGTAAGAAGTGGGAAATAGTAAGAGCTGGAGAGGACAGGAACTCCACAAGGAGAGCAACAGAACAAGAAAATTTGAACACAGGGAACTTCCCAGAGACTCATACTCCAACCAAGGACTATCCGTGGAGATAACCTAGAACCCTGACAATGCAGCCACTTCTGATGAGAACTGATAGACTAAGATCAGAAAGAAGGAGAGGAGGACCTCCCCTATCAGTGGACTTGGGGAGGGGCATGCATGCAGAAAGGGGGTAGGGTGGGACCGGGAGGGTATGAGGGAGGGGTTTATGGGGGGATACAAAATGAATAAAGTGTAATTAATAAAAGTTTAAAAAAAAAGAAAAAGAAAAATAGGGGCAAGGTGTAAGTACACTAAAGCCCCTTTCCAAGTCCACTGATGGGGACGACCTCCTCTCCTTTCATCTGACCCTGTTTTATCAGGTATCTTCAGGACTGGCTGCAAAGTTCTCCTCTGTGTCCTAGCAGGGCTGCTCCTCCCTTGAGGGGTGGGGAGGTCAAAGAGCTCGCCATTGAGTTTATGTAAGAAATAGTCCCTGTTCCCCTTACTATGGGAAACCAATTAGTTACTGAGCTACCACAGGCTACATACGAGCAGAGGTTCTAGGTTATATTCATGCATGATTCTAGGTTGGAGAAGTAGTCTCATATACGACCCCTGTGCCCAGATATATTTGGTCCTTGTAGAGCTCCTATCCTCTCCATGTCATATTAACTCCCCCTTCTTTCATATGATTCCCTTCGCTCTGCCAAAGGTTTGGTTATGAGTCTTAGTATCTGCTTTGATAAATGGTGGGATCTAGAAAAGATTATTCTGAGTGAGGTATCCCAGAAGGAGAAAGACACACATGGTATATACTCACTTATTTAGACCTATAAGATATGATAAACAAAATGAAATCTATACACCTAAAGAAGATAAACAAGAAAGAAGATCCGGGGTAAGATGATCAATCCTCACTTAGAAAGACAAATAGGATGGGTATTGGATGTAGGAGAAAACAAGTAACAGGACAGGAGCCTACCACAGAGGGCCTCTGAAAGACTCTACCTAGCAGTGTATCAAAGCAGATACTAAGACTCAGAACCAAACCTTCGGTAGAGTGCAGGGTATCATATGAAAGGAGGCTGATCTTTAACTATTGATCCCTTTGACTTCACTGCACAAGGCAAATTGAAATCATCTCATTTGTAGAAAAAAACGATGGAACTGAAACTTATCCTGTTAAATGTTGGACTAATAAAGTGGAAACTACAAAATCTAGAAATTAATTACATTTAATAAGACATATTTCAATAATAGTGCTAATTAATGTCATCAATTCCCGATTTATAAGACACAGACTACTGAAGACATGATCTGTATTTTTATTTTCTGTTAGCAACACATGGTGCTTGTAAAGACCAATATTGCCAAAGACTGAAATTTTGGAAAAAATATTCTAAGCAAATCAAAACAGGAAACAAACACTCATCACTGTTCTAATATCTAAAAAAAAAAGATAGATCACACAAATTCTAATCATAAGAAACACAGACATTTTCAGAGTTCTGAAAAGGCTAAAACTATGGTGTTCTCAACCAGACACCCTGAGATGGGAGAGATGTGGTTTCAAGGCAGAGTTGAGAATGCTGCTAATGAGCGAGACTCATCAGCCTTTGGTCATGACTTGAGGAACCTAAGAGGGCCATGTAACTCTACACACTTATTGTCTATTCTACATTGATCTGTAGGTTGAGAGAAATTGTCACCTAGAACAAAAAAAAAATATCTTGTAATCTGATTTTCTTAGAATGACATGCATAAGAAAAGCAGCCTTTGTGTCTTTGTACTGTATATCTTTAGTCTCATTTTTTAAATTTTTATTTTTATATTAATTACAGTTTATTCACTTTGGATCCCAGCTGTAGCCCCTTCCCTTATTCCCTCCCAATACCACCCTCCCTCAATTTCTGTACACAATTTCTGTATCCATTCTGTATCCAGTTGAGAGACATCAAAGTTGTTTCCAGGTTCTGGCTATTACAAATAAAGCTGCTATGAACATGGTTGAGCAAATGTCATTGTTGTGTACTTGAGCATCTTTTGGATATATGCCTAGGAATTGTGTAGCTGGATCTTGAGGTAGCACTATTTCTAATTTTCTGAGAAAGCACCAGACTGATTTCCAAAGTGGTTGTACAAGTTTGCATCCCCACCAGCAATGGAAGAGGGTTCCCCTTTCTCCAAATCCTCTCCAGCATGTGTTGTCACTTGAGTTTTTTATCTTAGCCATTTTGATAGGTGTAAGGTGAAATATCAGAGTCGTTTTAATTTGCATCACCCTGATGACTAAGGACTTTGAGCATTTCTTTGTTTCTCTGCCATTTGATATTCCTCTATTGATCATTTTCTGTTTAACTCTGTACCCCATTTTTAACTTTTTTTTCTTGTTTTTTGTTTGTTTGATTTTTGGTATTTAACTTTTTTATCTCTTAATAAATTCTGGATATTAGTCCTTTGTCAGATATAAAGTTGATGAAGATCCTTTCTCAGCGTTTAGGCTGTCGTTTTGTTCTGATAACAGTGTCCTTTGCTTTACAGAAGTTTTTCAGCTTCATGAGGCCCAATTTATTGATTGTTAGCCCACAGCAGCTTGGACTCCAAGTGGGTTACCTAATAAGGGGAGCAGGGGCAGTCTCTGACATGAAATCAGTGGCCAGCTCTTCAGTCCCCTCCCCCTGGGGGTTGCAGCCTTGCCAGGCCACAGAGGAAGACAATGCAGACAGTCCTGATGGGAACAGATAGGCTAGGGGGATAGAGAAGAGAAGAGAAAGAGCACCTCCCCTATCAGTGAACTAGGGAAGGGACATTGTGGGGAGAAGAGGGAGGAAGAGTGACGCTGGGAGGAGAAGAGGGAGAGTGCTACATCTAGGATAAAATGTGAATAAATTAAAATAAATAATAAATTAAAAAATTATAAAAAGGATAGGGCTGGCCAATGTCTCCACTTAGTCAATACAGTACTTGAAATTTTTTATTTTATTTTTATATTAATTACAGTTTATTCACTTTGTATCCCAGCTGTAGCCCCCTCCCTCATTCCTTCCCAATCCCACCCTCCCTCTCTCATCTCCTCCCAAGCCCTTCTCCAAGTCCACTGATGTGGGAGGTCTTCCTTTGCATCTGACCCTAGCCTATTAGGTCTCATCAAGACAGGCTGAATTGCCTTCCTCTGTGGGCTGGCAAGGCTGCTCCCCCCTCAAGGGGAGGAGGTCAAAGAGCCAGCTACTGAGTTCCTGTCAGACCCAGTCCCTGTTCCCATTTCTAGGGAACTCACTTGGATACTGAGCTGCCATGTCCTACATCTGTACAGGGGTTCTAGGTTATCTCCATGCATGGTCCTTGGTTGGCATATCAGTCTCAGAAAAGAGCCCTGTGCCCAGAAATTTTGGTACTGTTGCTCTACTTGTGGAGCTCCTGTCTTCTCCAGGTCCCGATATCTCCCCCTTCTTTCATAAGATTCCCTGTACTCTGCCCAAAGTTTGGTTAAGAGTCTCAGCATCTACTTTCATATATTGCTGGATACAGTCTTTCAGAGGCCCTTTGTGGTAGGCTTCTGTCCTATTTCCTGTTTTCTCTTTCTTCCAATGTCCATGCCATTTGTCTTTCTGAGTGAGGATTGATCATCTTATCCTGGCTCCTCCTTGCTTGGCTTCTTAAGGTGTACAAATCTTTGTAGATTTATCCTACATTATATGTCTAGTATCCACTTATAAATGAGTATATACCAGGGGTGTCATTTTGCTGCTGGGATACCTCACTCAGGATGATCTTTTCTAGATCCCACCATTTGACTGCAAATTTCATCATTTTCTTGTTTTTAATTGCTGAATAGTATTGCATTGTGTAAATGTACCACAATTTCTGTATCCATTCCTCTGTTGAGGGATGTCTGGGTTGTTTTTAGGTTCTGGCTATTATGAATAAAGCTGCTATGAAAATGTTTGAACAAATGTTCTTGTTGTGTACTTGAGCATTTTAAAGTAAAAAAACAAGAGAAGGAAATAAAGGAGATCAAAACAGGGAAGAAGGAAATCAAAAGTTCCCTTTTTATAGCTGATATTTTCTGACAAGGGACAAGTCATGGATGAACACTCAGTAATCATGAGCCTTTCTCTATACCAAAGTCAAGGACAGCGAGAATGAATCAGGAAACAATCTCATTTAGAATAGACTGAAAAAAAAATGACAAAGTACACCTACCCAATGATCTCTATGACCTCTAAAACAAAAACTTTTCAACTCTGAAGAAGTAAATAAAGGAAGGCACTAGAAGATGAAGGACTTCCCATGCTCATGGATTAGTAAAGTTAATATGTAAAAATGACTATCCCACCAAAAACAATTTTGAGATTCAGTGAATCCCCAATCAAAATCTCCATGCTATTCTTTACAGAAATGATGATAGGGAGGCCTAAAAATTGTCCATATCCTAGGCATGACAGCCGCTGTAACCATGAATTCGTTACAGTCATAGATGCCTTAACTGTCTCTGCACAAGAACGGGCCCACCAAACATGACTCCAGGGAGGACACGGGAAGTCTTACCTCTCACTGTTGAACTACTTGCTATTTATATATTCAGAGAAATGAAAGCTTGTTGTCTTCTATTCTGCATTCACCAATGATCTCACTAATCTCCAATAGATAGCTCCAATCCAACGACCAAACACATAGACCCCGATAAATTAAATGGGTGACAAAACAAAACTAAAAGTCATGAATCTGAGAAAGGAACTAGCAAGGTTTAGCTAGGTTTGCTAAGGGCGAAATGGATAAGTGTGACTGGAGCGAGGAGAACAATTAGAATATATTATATTAATTTATGTTTGTATGTATGTGAATGTATAGATGACATTGCCAAATAATAAAATATTCGATAGTAGAATGAGTATGGCTGTACAAACCAATGGCTATGGGATATGATATTGTAATGGGAAGTGAACATAGATGAAGTGGGTCATGCAAGAGTAGGTATAAAGTGTCAAATGAGTCTAACGATACGTTTTTGAATGTGATATTTTCTGTATTTCTGTGTTTAATTAGCATCTGCACATAGTGAGTCAAGTATGTATGTAACAAGGTCACTGAGTCAGTCTTTCCAGCTAGGAATGCAGTCTATCTGGGTGTGCTCTAGAGTGACATCTCAAACACTGTGATTGTGGCATTTCAAGTTATAGCATATATATGTACATACGTACATACACAGACACAAACATGGCACGTAGCTCTGAGCAAAAGTCTTACTAAGTGTAGTTTCCGATTCTGCTCAACTATGATTCATAATGGTAACTATTTCTCAGATTATTATGAAAATTAAATGGTAATGCATGTAAAGCAGCTAGCTAATTGTCACAAAGTGAGAGCAAAACTATTTCATTATTCTATTTTAAGCCCCAATTCAAATGTCACTTCCTATTTCTTCCAGATTGTTTTGTGCTTCTCATTATTTAAAAATTGCATTAAATGTCATGGGGGAAATGACCATATACTTTTAAATACTGGAAAATTATAAAACAATAGATATGATAGTGTGTGCTACGTTAACAATGGACAGTTTTGGCACATCATAAACATAAATTATACGTAAAATAAGAACAATGATGCTATAGTGCTGGCCACTAACACTATAGCTATTTATCAGTCATATATGCAGAGTACCCCTCCCGCCAGCGTTCCACCTGATCCACTAAGATGCCATTTTCAAATTACTTGCGTATTTCTCTAATTACATCATTTCATTTTCTAAAAAATATGCACAACATTTTTTGCTATTTTCAGTTTCACACTTCTTTTTTAATTAAATTTTTATTTTTATATTAATTACAGTTTCTTCACTTTGTATCCCAGCTGTAGCTCCCTCCTTCACTCTCTCCCAATCCTACCCTCCCTCCCTCATCTCCTTCCATGCCCCTCTCCAAGTCCACTGATAGGGGAGACCCTCCTCCCCTTACATCTGGCCATAGATTATCAGGTCACACTTTTTTGTCTATGTAGTATGGGAAACAATTATTTTTATTTTGCTCTAACATCCAATTTCATATTTTTGCATCTCTCTATAGAGTTTACTATGTTTTTATTAAACCATTATTTGTTATTTGCCATTAGTGTGCAAATATGGTACATACTTGAACTTGTAATTTTCTATGATTATTTTGTTTAAATATAATTCTAACAAAATAATAACTATTCATAAAATGAAATAATATGTGTATATTTTAAAATGTGTCTTTTCTTTCCTTGTAATGTTCCTATAATACTAAAAGCAAATATTATCTATTTTCCAATATTATATGTTTTCTTAGAGACATGATTACAGATCTTTTGTCATGAGAAGTTGACTTGCAGAACACAAAATCAGAATATAAAAATTCATATTTCTTTATACAGCAATAATGAGAGTTTGCTTAGAAAAAAATAGGTCCATGCCCCATTTTTTTAAATTGGATTGCTTGATTTATTGCTTTTTAACTTCTTTAGTTCTTTATATATGCTGGATATCAGCACTCTGTCAGATATAGGGTTGGTGAAGATCCTTTCCCAATCTGTAAGCTGTCCTTTTGTTCTGACGACAATGTCCTTTGCTTTACTTTACAGGTTTTTTTTCTTTAAGTGTTTCTCTGCCATTCTGTATTCCTCTATTGAGAATTCTCTGTTTAGCTCTGTACCCCATTTTTTAATCGGATTACTTGATTTATTGCTTCTTAACTTCTTTAGTACTCGAAACAAAAAAGATATAAAGAAGGCATAAAGACAGGCAGAAAGAAAGAAAGAAAGAAAGAAAGAAAGAAAGAAAGAAAGAAAGAAAGAGTAAGATAAAGAAAGAAACTCAACAGTTTAAGAAAAAATGTTCAATTTCATTAGCTGTCAGGAAAATACAGGTAAATACACACACACGCACACACACACACACACACACAAAATGAGAGCCCATTTCTCAAACAGAGAATTGCTATCACTTGAAAGAGAAAAGTAAATTACTGCAAGGCTCCAGGAGTATCACAGAAGAGAAAATGGAAAGGCTGTAAGAGCCAGAGGATCATAATGCTGTTGTTAGAGAGTGCCCCTAGACAAGACAAGAATATGAAACCATGAACCCTCAACAGTGTGGGGTCCTGAACAAGATCAGCACAACACATAGATGACATGCTACGAGCTACTAAGTGCAAAAATCTGTTTCCTCAATGGAGGATACCCTACATAATCTATATTCTAATTAGTAATATTCTTTCATCTGTTGCACAATAGACAGAAGTGTTAGGATACTATTTTAGTTAAACATAACATATAAAGATACAAATAATGTATGTTTTAATCTCACATGTGAATGTTAATAATTGATCAAAATATAGACTAATAATTACTACAGTCTAGGAAAGGTAACGAGAAGTATAGGGTGAGGATCAATAGCAGACACCACAAGTCAAAAGTATTAACACCAGTGGTCTACAGAACAGAGAACAGTAAGGTACATGATGCTTGGATCATGTTTGGCTTCCACAGGAATGCTCAGTCATGTGACAGATACACACACATGCACATAATTAAAAGTAAAATTAAAAAAATTATTTTGTAGGTTTTCTGCAGTGATTCCTGTCTTCTGATATACTCCCTCTATATGATCTCCTCTTTACTATGGGTGGGACTTACTAACCCTCGTGGCACAAATGATTAGGTTAATCACAGTAAAAAGTTTCTGGATGGTATCCTACAATATCTCAATCTCTTTGGATTACTTGATCTTGGTTAAGCAGGTGTATGTAAAGTCAGCTCTGGTGGAGGAGTATGTAATTGAGGATGGAAGCTTCCAAGGGTGAGTGAGCTTGAACGGAGCCAACCTACATTTGAGATTTGAGATGAATACCATCAACAATTCAATTAGAATCTCTCGAATGACTAGCATAGAAGCAACAAGTAAAGCAGTAAGATCAACAGTTACGACAATTACAATCAGTAATCAGCAATGGAACCTCCTGAAACTGAAAAGCCACTGTAAGGCAAAGAACACAATTAAAGGACAAAATGGCAGCCTTCAGAATGGCAAAAGGTCTTCAACAACCACACATCCAACTGAGGGCTGATATCCAAAATATATAAAGAAAGTAGGCATCAAGAAACCAAATAACCCAATTAAAAATGCAGTACACATCTGTACAAAAAAATTTTTTTTAATTTATTTTTTTATTAATTAAAGTTTATTCACTTTGTATCCCAGCTGTAGCCCCCTCCTTCAGCCCCTCCCAATCCCACCCTTCTTTCCTCATCTCCTCCCATGCCCCTCCCCAAGTCCACTGATAGGGGAGATCCTCCTTGCCCTCCCTCTGATCCTAACTTGTCAGGTCCATCAGGAATGGCTGCATTGTCTTTCTCTGTGGCCTGATAAAGCTGCTCCCTCCTCAGGGGAGGTGATCAAAGAGCCAGCCACTGAGTTCATGTCAGAGACAGGAGTCTCTAATGGCTGAGAAGAACTTAAATAAATGCCCAACACCCTTAGCTATTAGGAAATGTAATTCAAATGACTCTGAGTTTTCATCTTACAACTTCCAGAATAGTTAAGAACAATATACAAGTAGCAGCTCATGCTAACAAGGATAAGGAGCAAGAGGAACACTCCAAAATTGCTGTGCAAACTTGAATGGTTTCTATTCAAATCAGTATGGTGGTTCAGTTCAGGACGTTGTCTTTTGTGCCAGTGCATTCAAGGCTATACCCCACTTTATCTTGTTTTACATTTAGTGTATTTGGTTTTATATTGAAGTCTTTGTTCCACTTGGACTTGAGTTTAGTGCAGGGTGGTAAATATTAATCTATTTGTATTCTCTACATTTAGATATCCAGTTAGAGCAGCAAAATTTGCTGAAAATGTTTTTTTCCTCCAGTGTATAATTTTGGCTTCTTGTCAGAAATCAAGTGTCCATAGGTGTGTGGATTTACTTCTGGGGCTTCAATTCAATTCTATTGATCATGCTACCAATTTTCATACTATTACCATGCTGTTTTTATCACCGTTGCTCTGTAGTACAGCTTGAAATCAGGGATGGTGATAACCCCAGAAGTTCTTTTATTCTACAGAATTATTTTAGATATCCTGTTTTTTTTAATAAAGTTGAGTATTATTCTTTCTCCGTTCCTGATCATTTACAAAGTCCATTGTAAGACATAAAATTAAGACAAGATAGAAATCCAGTTTTGAAATATGACTATTTGTTGAAAGTTCAAATACTTTTTTTTCTTTGTTTTATTTTTTAAATTTTGTTTAACTTGATACTGAGGTTCAAATCTAGTATCACTGAGTTATTTGAGCTACATCCCAAACCTTTGAATGTTCAGGTACTTTAGAATGTTTGTGTTGATTTTATGTGATAGAAGCCATAAAAGAAAGTTATTAATTCAATTATTCAGTTGAGTGTGCTACCTCAGTAAATCCTTCACATATACGATGTAGTTGTCCTTCCAGTAGAAAAATAAAAGAGAAAGAAATCTTGCTATTTAACATGGATTTTTTTTCAATTTCTTTTCTTTTTTTTTTTTTTTTGTGGCCTGTTGCTATGGAAACTTCACTATTCTATCTGTAGACAAATCACATAATTCATTTGCAACATACCATATGTAAAATTTACTGCAGCCTAAGAAGGCAAGTAAATGTTCTACCTACCAATGGGTTTAGCACTTCAAAGGTTGAGGCAGATTCCAATGGGCTCAACTATTTGTGTTGGCGATACCAAACCACAAAGAGACATTAACCCTGAGAACTGCATACACTGATGCTGAGCTAACACTTTTAAGGGGCTCTCACAGGATAACTCAGATTTTTTCTGAATTAATAAGCACAGTCCCTTCCCACCAGTGTTTCATCTTTATGGTGTACAGTTTATTATTATTACAGGATGCTTCTGGTTTTCTAAGTCTATATTTTTCCTTAGATGTTGGAAAATGCAACATTTATTCAGAGTAATTCATGATGAGTGGTAGTTGTATATAGGTACATATGAATGGTGGATCATGAATTAGGAAGTCTAATCTTCATTTATCTGATGTTATAGTTAATCTAGGAAGATATTGGTTATAATTTGCAGGTAACACACACAAACACACACACACACACACACATACACTGGATCTTTATCTAAATGTTTTACTACATTATTTGATTTTCTAATGTTTATTTTTTGTTTTTTCTTTTTTAATAATTTTTATTTTTCACAATTTATTCATTTTAAATGTCATTTTAAATTTTTTAAATGTTTTTATTATTGTCATTTATTACAATTTATTCAATTTGTATCCCAGCTGTAGCCCCCTCCCTCTTCTCTTCCCAATCCCATCTTCTCTCCCTCTTCTCCCACTATGCCCCTCTTCTAGTCCACTGATAGGGGAGATCCTCCTCCCCTTCTATCTGACCCTCGCCTATCAGGTCTCAGGCCTTGCTTCATTGTTTTCCTCTGTTTAAAGATGGATGTTCCTAGATCTACTTGCCCCACATGGATGAGAAGTCAAAATATACTAATATGCTTTTCACTTTTAGTTAGTACATGTGTCTTAACACAATAAGTGAAGACAAACACAAACATCTCAACTTTCAATCAATAGTTAATCAGATTTCAAAGCGGTCTATTTTTTTTCTTATGCTAACAAGGTGCTTTAGAACTTTGTGTTGTGTGTTTTTACTGAGACAGAGTCTCAGTGTGGTCCAAGTTGATCTCCAACTCATGTGGTAGCCCCAAATGAACTTGGACTTCAGGTCTTCCAAATAATTTCCTGAGTGCTGTGATGAGAGACTTCTAGCAGCATGCCAGGTTTTATGTGGCATTTGAAACAGAACTCGGGGGTTTTGTGAACACTAGGGAAGCATTATCAACTGAGCTGCATTCCACTCTATTACTTCTTTAGTTATCCTGTCACTGTGCTGTTCATCTTTCAGGTAGCTTTCTTTGTTCACGGTAGCCATGCACCCTAACACCTGGTGCCTGAGAGGTTTGTTAGTTACTGCTCTTGTTGCTGTGACCAGCCACCTCCAGGAATGACTCAATGAGAGAAACATTTGCTTTGGTTCATGATCTCAGAGCTTTTCACCTAGAGTTGTTAAGCCCCAAACTGTTGTATTGTGTGGCAGCAAGAGAGGTCAGAAGAACCCTTTCAATTGATCATTACCAGAAACAAAGAGAGTACCAGGAAGGGACGCAGGAAAGGTACTCCTAAAACAGTCACCTTGAATGACTTTCTTCCTCCAACCAAGTCTTATCCCCCCAAATTTTCACAACTTCACAAAATAATGCCTCATCATTAAAATAAACTTATGCTGCATATCTCATGATCATAGACAGCAAAAGATGTACAATTATTAAAGGCGAACACTACACAGTCAAACCAGTCTCCATATCCAAACGTACATTTTTGCTGCCATGTGACTCCCTGATATTTACCTTAATACTTTTCAGTTTTCTAGTTTCTACATTTGACAGGATGAAAATATTTCCCTCAGAGGATTCTAGAAAGGAACAAAAGACTTACTGTACAGGGCCATTCAAGTGCTAAGCATGTCTTAACAGTGACAAGTACTACCATATGTATATTTATTTATGTTAAAATGGAATACTAATTTTAGGTGTATAAATATTGTTATTTCCTTTTAGACAAGGGTATTTACTAGAACAGTCATTTTGAAAGTGAGGACCCCAAACAAACCATGGCAGAACAGATAAGCACAGAACTGAAAATCACATTGCTAATGTTGGGATGCCAATCAGAGACTAAAGCTCTTGCTGACTTAAATCACCAGAACCCATATAAAAGGCAGACATGGCTGCCTATGCCTGTAATCCTATCACTAGGGAGGCAGGTTAAGAGGGCCCTTTCCTGGGGCTCTCTAACCAAATCAGTGTGGCTGAAATGTCAGTGAGAAACCTCGTCTGGGTCTGAAGAAGATAAAACCATGTTCAACCTCTGGCCTTCACACATGCCTCCACATATACACACACATGAGAATACAAACACACACACACACACACACACACACACACACACACACACACACAGAGGGTGGAGGAGGAGAGCAGTGTAAGTTCTTATTTCCAGGTTGACCCAGTAAACAAGAAAACCCTGAAGATGTAGTCCCCAGACATCTGTAATTTAACAGGTCCAGTGCACACCAAAGTTTAGGAAACAGTGTGGGAAAGTAAAATCAAATGTTTGTCCTAATTTTACCCAAGGCTAGTTCTGCCTGAAGTTGATTTTGGAATCTATCCACAATGCAGTGATTTTCCTAGAGTCAGGGAGCACAGCTTCAAATGGATGCTGCAATCACGCTGTTTCTTTGAGCCCATGTAATCACTAAGATTCTTGATTAATAGCTAATCATTTCATCTTGACTTCATTTTAGATGATCAATTATTTTATAATGATTTCCGCTTCTGTAGAACGAGATGCAACACTCTCATTATCACAGCCATTATAAAGCACTGCTGGAATTTCTCCAGAGTTGAAGTACAAAGAACCTAGAGCTGCCCCTAAAAGCAGGCTAACCTCAATTTCAGCATTTAAAAAAATGCAGTATTGAATGAAGACTTTTTTCCACCCTAGCTCTCTGTTGCTTAGTGAGATTCACAATGGAAAATGATATATCAGAAACTTTCAGATTAAATAAGCTTCCATTTGAACCTCAGTGAGACATTTGAAATGAAATTTAAGCCTGAAAAATGAAAATTAAGCTATTTCAGGAAAAGATATTGAATTAAATTTATTTTTATCCATGTTGATTTTGCAGATGAAAAGGCTTAAATGATTTAAATGTTTCATTTACTTTTAACTCTAAAGTTGTTTTAACCTTCATGTGTGTCTTCTCTTATGATGTAAGCTATAGTTATTTCCATTGATTTCATTGATTTCTTTAAACTAAAGTAAACAACAATGCACTGAACACTTTGAAAACAATATTAAAATTAGCAAATAGAATATGTAAGTCTTTCATGTGTTTTATGGAGCTATTACTAAGTGAAAATGTTAAGTAAAACTTTTAAAATCTCTAGAGAAGCCTTAATATTACAGAAATTTTAAAATGTAGTTCAGTGATAGAGAATATTCTTTGGGGTTCCTGGACTCAGTCACAGCCCTGCTCCTGTGCTCAACTAAGTTATAGACATTTTAACATTTACTGGAGCTGCTGGATTTTGTAGGGCTATAGAAGCTTCATGTTTGATCAGGTGGGAAAAAAAATCCCAGTTAGGTAACAGAGAAATATTACTGTCATTCTATTATACCCCCCATATCTGGCTTATAGGTGTATTGATACTGCTTACCTCATAAGGAAGTAAACAATAATCCTCATGCATTGATTTCAAAACTGACATAATAAACTAATATCTAAATACTGCATAAAGTGTGTGCTTTCTTAATATTAGTATTCTAGCACAGAAGTTTCCAAAGTTTTCTTACTAAAACTATGGATTCTTGAGATGTGGGAGTAGTTCAGGCTTTTTCTTTTATTATTATTATTATTATTATTACTATTATTATTATCATTATTATCATTATTATTTCTTATAATGTATTCACTTTCTATCCCAGTTGTACCCCTCTCCCTAATCTCCACCAAGTCCCAACCTCTCTCCTGCTTCCTCTCCTATCGCTCTTCCCTAGTCCTCCTCATCTACTGCCTGACCGTAGCCTATCAGGTCCCATCAGGACTGCCCGTATACTTTTCCTCTGTGGGCTATAAAGGTCGCCCCACCAGGAAAAAATGATCAAGGAGCAGGCAACTGAGTTCATGTCAGAGACTCTCTCTTCTCTTACTAGGGAACTCACATGGAGACTGAACTGTCAATGGACTACATCTGTAGCATATATATATATATATTGGCTCAGGAAGTCCTGCAAAAAATGATGACTAAACTAAGGACCATGCATGGAGAAGACCTAGACACTTGCTCTGATGTAGCCCACACACTCAGCCTCCAAGTGGGTTTCCTAGTAAGGGGAGCAGGAGCTGTCTCTGACATGAACTCAGTTGTCTGCTCTTTGATCACCTCCCCCTGGCATGGTGGCCTAACTAGGCCACAGAGAAAGAGGATCCAAACAGTCCTGATGAGACCTGATAGGCTAAGGTCAGATAGTAGGGGAGGAGGACCTACCCTATCAGTGAAGTAAAAAATTATTATTATTATTATTATTATTATTATTATTATTATTATTATTATTATTATTTTGCTGAATGTCATAGGAAGCAAAAGGTTTTTGGAAAAGCAGGCATTTCTTGTTATAAAATAAAACCATTCATATTCAGAGAATTTCTTGAAAGGTTTGCCCTATGATTTGCTGACACACATGATTAAAAAGAATCGATGTGATAGTTCCCATCTTCAATGGGCCAATTTAGCAGTCATGTACAGCTTTATCTCTCTAATTTATAAATGATTAATTAATTGCAGACCAAATTCCTTCAGAGTGACAAAATAAGAATTGTTTCCTAGCAACATGAAATAACCGTCACAAGGATTCAATCTTTGGCACCTGCACAAAAGGCAAGACATCTATTTTGCAGAAGAGTTGAATGATAAACCAGGGACCCAAAAGACTAATGGCTGCATTTGTGCCCTGCAAACAGCCTGTAATTGGACAGACAGAACTGAATCTTTCTTGAATGGAAATATCTACAGAGTCCCATTTACAAACAAGCCCCAAACAATTTTCATTTGCTTTTGAAATGAAAAGTATGAATAGGTATATGCAAGGTATTATTACCCCAAGGAAACACACAGGAGACACTAGTTAGAATCAGCTTTACTTCTTTCAAATCCCTGAATTTTCTTATATTTTTATATCTTATCAAATGAAATAAAGTAACCTCATGGACACTGTTATCTGAACTACAAAGAGAGATCCTCGGGGCAAGGCTAATTAAAGTAAAATAAAATTGTCCCCTCCAGAAATTTAGGTATTTTACAAAAAAAGAGGGTGATGGAATTGGTTTAAGTTACAACAACAGCTATTCGTGTTCTAGAAATGAAGGTGTTTGCTTAAATTCAGAGTTCATAAAGTTGAGAAGTTGATTCCTAAACCGAGTCCTGTATATAGTGAATGACATGTCAATAAATTTAGACATTTGGTAACAACATCCAGGCTCACAATGTCATCTCTGGTAACATTCAGAAGCGTAAGAATGACCTGAACTCCTCTGAAGATGCAACAGTGAATTGATGTCAGTGCTATAATAAATAACAATAACTCAGATGGCTCATCATAAACTAGGCCCAAATAAGCTGCTGCTTGAAAGTAAACATGTCTCATTTTTCTCTCAGATTTCTTTATAAATTATTACTGTTTATAATTTATTTGCTTTGTATCCCAGTTGTAGCCACTCCCTCATCTCTTCCAGGTCCCATCCTCTCTCCCTTTTCCTTCCCTATCCCTTTCCTTGCATCCACTGATAGCGGAAATCCTCCTCCCCTACTGTCTGGCCCATCAGGACTGTCTGGATCCTTTTCTTCTGGGGGCTGGCAAGGTTGCCCCACCAGTGAGAAGGAATCAAGGAGCAGGCAACCGACTTCATATCAGAGACTGAATCTTCATCCCTTACTAGGGAACACACATGTAGACTGAGCCATCTATGGGGTACATCTGAGCAGAGGGTCTATGTACTCTCTGTCTACTGTCTTTGGTTGATGCATCAGTTTCTGCAGTCCAACCATGGCCTGCTGCTTTTGGCTTCGTTGGTATGCATGTGTGGCTCCTGTCCCCTCCAGGTCCTTTTATATCTCACTTCTTCCATCAGGCTCCCTGTGCTCTATCAAAAGTTTGGCTGAGTGTCTGTCTATACCAGCTGGGTGGAGTAATTTAGAGGACATCTGTGATAGGCTCTCCCTCTGGTCATTCTCTTTTACCACTTTAGGTGTCTATCCTGCTTTCCCTTCTAAATGAGAATTAAGCATCTTCCCTGGGGTCCTTCTTATTGTTTAGCTTCTTTAGGTATGTATATTTCTGTTTGTTTATTCTATATTATATGGTTAATATCCACTTATAAGTGAGTATATACCATATGTGTCTTTCTGCTTCTGGGTTGCCTCACTCAGGATGATCTTTTCTAGTTCTATCTATTTGCTTGCAAATTTCATGATTTCTTTCTTTTTAATAGCCGAGTATTCCATTGTGCAAATATGCCATAATTTCTGTATCTATTCTTCGGTTGAGGGACATCTAGGTTGTTTCTAGATTCTGGCTGCTATTGAACAAACATCCTTTGCGTATGTTTGAGCATCTTTCATATATATGCCCAAAAATTATATAGCTGGGTCTTGAGGGAGTAGTATTCCCAGTTTTTTAAGAAAGTGCCAGATTGATATCCAAAGTGGTTGTAAAAGTTTACATTCCCTCGAGCAGAGGAGGAGGGTTCCCCTTTCTCCGCATCCTCTCCAGCATGTGTTGTCACTTGAGTTTTTATTTTTTATATTATTTTTATTAATTACAGTTTATTCACTTGGTATTACCCCTGTAGCTCTCTCCCTCCTCCCCAACAGAACCCAGCCATCCTCCCCCTTCTCCACCAATGCCCCTCCCCCAGTCCACTGATAAGGGAGGTCCTCCTCCCCTTCCTTCTGATCCTAGTCTATCAGGTTTCATCAGGAGTGACTGCACTGTCTTCCTCTGTGGCCTGGTAAGCCTGCTCCACCCTTTGAGGGAGGTGATCAAAGAGCCATCCATGAGTTCATGTCAGAAACAGTCCCTGTTCCCATTACTATATAACCCACTTAGACACGGAACTGCCATGAGCTACATCTGTGCAGGGGGGTTCTAGGTTATCTCCATAAATGGTCCTTAGTTGGAGTATCAGTCTCAGAAAAGACCCCTGTAACCAGATTTTTTTGATTCTTTTACTCTCTTTGTAGAGCTCCTATCTCTTCCAGGTCTTACTATTTCCCACTTTTTTCATAAGATTCCCTGCCCTCTGCCCAAAATTTGGATATGAGTCTCAGCATCTGCTTTGATACCCTGCAGGTTAGAGCCTTTCCAAGAACCTCTGTGGTAGGTTCCTTTCCTGTTCCCTGTTTTCTCATTCTTCTGATGTCCATTCTCTTTGCCTTTCTGAATGGGGATTGAGCATATTAGCCAGAGTCCTCCTTCTTGATTAGCTTCCTTAGGTGTACATATTTTAGTATGTTTATCCTAAATTATATGTGTAATATCCACTTATGAATGAGTATATTCCCTGTGTGTCTTTCTGCTTCTGGTATACCTCACTCAGGATGATCTTTTCCAGTTACCACTTTTGCATGCAAATTTCATGATTTCCTTGGTTTTTTGTTTGTTTGTTTGTTTGCTTTTATTGCTGAGTAATATTCCATTGTCTAGATGTACCAAATTTCTGTATCCATTCCTCAACTAAGGGGCATCTGGGATTTTCCAGCTTCTGGCTATTACAAATAAAGCTGTTACAAACATGGTTGAGCAAATGTCCTTGTTGTGTACTTGAGCATCTTTTGGATATATGCCTAGGAATGGTATAGCTGGATCTATAATTCTATGTGAATTTTAAGCCTTTAAAAAGTTTCTTTCTATTCATGGAGATAACCTAGAACCCCTGCACAGATGTAGCCCATGGCAGTTCAGTGTCCAAGTGGGTTACATAGTAATGGGAAGAGGGACTGCCTCTGACACAATCTGATTGGCCTGCTCTTTGATCACCTCCCCCTGAGGGGGGAACAGCCTTATCAGGCCACAGAAGAAGACAATGCAGCCATTCCTGATGTGATCTGATAGACCTAAGATCAGAAGGAAGGAGAGGAAGACCTCCCCTATCAGTGAACTTGGGGAGGGACATGCATGCAAAAAGGGGAGGAAGGGTGGGATCGGGAGTGGAGGAGCGAGGGGTTTAGGGGGATACAAAATGAATAAAGTGTAATTAATAATAATAATAAAATAATAATAATAATAAATGTGAAAAAAAGAAAAAAAGTTTCTTTCTGTGAAGGAAAAAAAAGCATTAACATGTAGTGAAAAATAAAGCAGTAAATATTTGGTAATAGTTTTAACATAAATAGAAATAAAATAGAAGTTAAAATATAAATAAAATACAGTAGAAAATATTCTCTTATAAATCTTACAGTAATTGACAGTCTTAGCTTTTCCAAAGTTCTGAACTATTGATGAGAATGTTTTCTCCTCTTTTTATGTGTTTGAGAACTGAAAGGAATTAGGGAAAAATTAAAGGCATGAAGGTTTAAAGAGTAAATTTTTTCAATTTTGTATTTAACTTTTATTAAATACACTTTATTTATTTTGTATCCCCCCATAAGCACCTTCCTCCTCCCCTCCTGGTTCCACCTTTCCCTCCCCCTTTCTGCATGCATGCCCCTCCCCAAGTCCACTGATAGGGGAGGTCCTCCTCTCCTTTCTGATCTTAGTCTATCAGTTCTCATCAAAAGTGGCTGCATTGTCAAGGTTCTAGGTTATCTCCACGAATAGTCCTTGGTTGGAGTATGAGTCTCTGGGAAGTTCCCTGTGTTCAAATTTTCTTGTTCTGTTGCTCTCCTTGTGGAGTTCCTGTCCTCTCCAGCTCTTACTATTTCCCACTTCTTACATGAAATTCCATTCACTCTGCCCGACAGTTGGCCATCAGGCTCAGCATCTGCTTTGATAGTCTGCAGGGCAGAGGCTTTCAGAGGCCCTCTGTGGCAGGTTCAGAGGTTGTTTCCTGTTTTCTTCTTCTGGCTTTCAGAGGCCCTCTGTAGCAGGTTCCTAGGTTGTTTCCTGTTTTCTTTTTCTTCTGATGTCCATCCTTTTTGCCTTTCAGGATGGGGATTGAGCATTTTAGTTAGGGTCCTCTCTTTTGCTTAGTTTGTTTAGATGTACAGATTTTAGTGGGTTTATTCTATGTTGTATGTTTATATGAGTGAGTATATACCGTGTGTGTCTTTTTGCTTCTGGGACAACTCACTCAGGATGATCCGTTCGAGGTCCCACCATTTACCTGCAAATTTCATGATTTCCTTATTTTTCATTGCTGAGTAATACTCCATTGTATAGATGTACCACAATTTCTGCATCCATTCTTCAGTTGAGGGACATCTGGGCTGTTTCCAGCTTCTGGCTATTATGAATAAAGCTGCTACAAACATGGTTGAGCAAATGTCCATTTTGTGTACTTGAGCCTCTTTTGGATATATACCTAGGAGTGGTATGTCTGGATCTTGAGGAAGCGCTATTCCTGGTTGTCTGAGAAAGCACCAGATTGATTTCCAGAGTGGTTGTACAAGTTTACATTCCCACCAGCAGTGAAGAAGGGTTCCCCTTTCTCCACAACCTCTCCAGCATGTGTTGTCACTTGAGTTTTTCATCTTGGCCATTCTGATGGGTGTAAGGTGAAATTTCAGGGTTGTTTTGATTTGCATTTCCCTAATGGCTAATGAGGTTGAGCATTTCTTTAAGTGCTTCTCTGCCATTCGATATTCCTAAAGAGTAAATTTTTAATACACCACTTTCAATTCATACTTGAATTCCTTTTGTATACTTCCAAATACAAATGAGACATAATATGTCACAATTATACAAATTCCTATCTAAGTTTCTAAGCTGAAAATTCATAAAAGGAATTGAATTACAGAAAATAATAATAGTATAAAAAGTTATGTTTTCTGAATTTTCTGCCTTCCAAGTTGTTACATTCAAAGCAAAGAACTTGAAGATAAAAGAGAGAAAAACAAAACTAGTTTGGAGAATAGACCATCTACCTTACATAAATATTTTTATTTTTTCAGAGCTTTCCTATGGGTAGATTTTGCTTTCTCTGATTAGTGTTTAAGAAATGACAGTACTATCTCCAGGCTGCTGAAATGCAAAGATCCCCAGTTGGGGTATGGATTTCTGTCTTTTCCTATGTTTTGGTGTCTTAATTTAGCATTGTAAATACAGAAAGACTTCCTCAGGCTGTAAAAAATGGTGATAAATTGGACCTGTGCCTCACCTCTTGTTGCTAGAAGCACAATTTAGAAGCACAGTTTAGAATTTTCCAGGTTGTAACCCCAGCAAATAAGCAAGAAATTCTGATGTCTCTCATGTTTAAACTTTTCCCTATATCTAGGGATTGTTATAGACATTTTTGTAGCTTGAAAAATAGCAGTTTTGTTTTTCTTTCTTTTTATATGTTTTTTAATTATATTTATTTTTTAAATACTAGTTACAGTTTACTAACTTTGTATTCCAGCTGTAGTCCACTACCTCATACCCTCCTAATCCTACCCACTTCCCTCATTTCCTCCCTGCCCCTTTCCAAGTACACAGATAGGGAGGTCTTCCATCTCACCCTAGCTTATCAGGTTTCTTCAGGACTGGTTGCAATGTCCACCTCTGTGGCCTAGCAAGGCTGCTCCTCCCTTGTAGGGAGGAGGGAGGTCAAAGAGGCAGCCACTTAGTTCATGTCAAAAAATAGTCCCTGTTCCCCTTACTAGGGTAACCCACTTGGTTATTGAGCTACCATGAGCTACATCAGAGCAGAGATTTTAGGTTATATACATACGTGGTCCTTGGTTGGAAATACAGTCTCATAAAAGACCCCTATGCTCAGATATATTAGGTCCTTGTGAAGCTCCTGTCCTCTCCAGGTCATACTAACTCCCCCTTCTTTCATATGATTCCCTGCACTCTGCCGAAGGTTTGGTTATGAGTCTCAGTATCTGCTTTAATACACTGCTATGTAGAGTCTTTCAGACGCCCTCTGTGGTAGGCTCCTGTCTTGTTGCTTGTTTTTTCCTACTTCCAATGTCCATCCCATTTGTCTTTCTAAATGAAGATTGATCATCTTACCCCGGGTCCTCTTTCTTGTTTATCTTCTTTAGGTGTACAGATTTTAATATGTTTATCCTATCTTATAAGTCTAGTACCCACTTATAAGTGAGTATATACCCTGTGTGTCATTCTGCTTCTGGGATACCCCACTCAGGATGATATTTCCTAGATCCCACCATTTGCCTGCAAATTTCATGATTTCCTTGTTTTTAATTGTTGAGTAGTATTTCATTGCAGAAAAGTACCACAATCCATTCCTCCGTTAATGGACACCTGGGTAAACTCCAGGTTCTGGTTATTACGAATAAAGCTGCTACAAACATGGTTGAGCAAATGTCCTTGTTGTATAATTGAGCATCTTTTGGAAATATGCCTAGGAGTGGAATAGCTGGATCTTGAGGAAGCACTATTCCTAGTTGTCTGAGAAGGCACCAGATTGATTTCCAAAGTGGTTGTACAAGTTTACAATCCCACCAGCAATGGAGGCGGGTTCCCCTTTCTCCAAAACCTCTCCAGCATGTGTTGTCACTTGAGGTTTTGATCTTAGGCCTTCTGATGGGTGTCAGGTGAAATCTCAGGGTCGTTTTGATTTGCATCTCTCTGATGGCTAAGGACTTTGAGCATCTCTTCAAGTGTTTTTCTGCCATCCTATATTCCTCTACAGAGAATTCTCTGTTTAGCTCTGTACCCCAATTTTTAACTGAATTGCTGATTTACTGCTTTTTAACGTTTTTAGTTCTTTATATATTTTGGATAAGATTTAAGAAGATATCAGAAGATGGCAAGATTTCCCATGCTAATGGATCAGTAGGATTAACATAGTGAAAATGGCCATTCTTCCAAATGCAATGTACAAATTCAGTGCAATTCCCATCAAAATACCAACACAATCTTGACACACCTTGAAAGAAAAATTCTCAACTTCATATGGAGAAACAAAAAAAAAAATCAGAATTGCCAAAATGATCCTGTACACCAACAGATCATCTGGAGGTATCTCCATCCCTGATCTCAAACTGTACTACAGAGCAATGGTAATAAAAACTGCATGGTATTGGCATAGAAACAGGAAGGTGGGTCAAGGGAACCAAATAGAAGACCCAGAAATAAACCCAAACATCTATGAATACTTGATTTTTGACAAAGAATACAAAACAATACAATGGAAAAAAAAAGACACCATTTTCAACAAATGGTACTGGTCCAAGTGGATATCTACATGCAGAAAAATGAAAATAGAACCATATTTATCACCCTGCATAAAACCAAAGTCCAAGTGGATCAAAGACCTCAACATAAAACCAGACACACTTCTAAGAAAGTGTAGAAGAAAGTGAGGAAGAGCCTAGAACTCATTGGCACAGGAGACAACTTCCTGAACAGAACACCAACAGCACAGGCTCTAAGAGCAACAATCAATAAATGGGACCTCATGAAACTGAAGAGCTTCTGTAAAGCAAAGGACACTGTCATCAGAACAAAACAACAGCCTACAGACTAGGAAAGGATCTTCACCAACTTTATATTTGTTTTTCTCTCCTTTCCTACTTCTTTCCTTTTTTCTGTGTGGTATTAGAAATCAACCACCAGGCTGCACACTTGCAAGGCATGTGTTCTACCACTGCCTACAACTGTGGCCCTGATTTAACTAATTTCAAAGTGAATGTAAATAATGCTGCAATAAGCAAAGCTGTCTTTGTCAGACTGTTTATGGTATAGATGCTCTGGTTGGGTGACTGTGTCTTATAATAATTCTACTTTTGTTTATAAAAGGAACCCCTACACTGTTTTCTATAATAGTTGCACTAGTTTATCGTCAAACAGAGTGCAATAATTCCCCTTTCCATACCCTCACCAACATTCTCTATCTTTTATCATTGTGATAACAGTAGTTCCACTGTTACCCCATCTTCTGCTCTTGAGGGCTGGAGGAGTAGGGTTGATGCAAGTTATTAAAAATTACTTTTTCCACTTTAATATTCACCTTGAATAGAAGTCAAGGTCATGAATTTCCACAATCACACAAATAACTGATGAAAGGTGTGGTTTATTATTGGACATCCTTAGCCTCAGTTTCAAGTGGGCTATTATCAAGTTCCAAGCTTTAACATGGGCCAGAGTTAATGCTGAATAAGTCCATGTTACTGTTTAAATATGTCATAGACTCTTGGGAACCTAGTGTAACTCTGAAATACTTGGAGCTTATGTTACATAATCACGGTTTTAGTTTTCCTGGTGTGAGTACAGGAGTCTAGGATTGTGCCATAGTATTTGAAGAATATGCTTAACTTTATAAAAAGAAAACAAACTGGCAGTATTTGAAAGTAGTATCTTCCGTATTAGCAATGGCTTTGTAACAGGTTTTTTACAGTTTCTTCCTAGTGCTTGTTGTTTTGGTCATTATAATTGTAGCCTTTGGGGGAGAATGTCTACTGATATCCTACTGTGATTTTAATTAATGAAGTATTTAATCAATTATTTTCCTAATTTTTAAAAATTAACTCATCTGCTACATTTGCAGGTGTTCTTTGTTTGCAGGATGCAAGTATTTTGTCTCAAACACAGATACACATAACACACAGAAACACACACACACACTACATTCACACGTCTTATATTTTCATTTTCCTATCAGTGTCTTTCAAAGATCCAGCTTTCAGTTTTTGTGATATACATTCTTCTGTGTTGCCGTATTTGGTTTGTTTTATAGTTCACATTCATTTTTCTTTGTTTGTTGCCCTAAAAGATTTCATGCAATAATGCCAGAAAGCTTTTCTATTGTTTTTATTTAATTTCTCAGAGTATTACCAATTTATATTTGTCTTTTAGGTCTATAGTACTTATTAATTTGGTTTTCACATGTGATATGAGATGACCGACTTTCCATTACTTACCCTGTCAAATTCTGTCTCTCCCTTTGTCTCATGTACCTGGATGGCTCAGCTGCGAGATCAAGCAGGCACTAAGACAAGGGCCTCTTCTTCAGAGGCTCATTTGGAGAATCAGCTGAGCAGAGAGAAAAAGAAAACAAGACATTGTTATCGAGCAATTTCAGATGCAGCCGCTACCCACTCACCCACACAGCTGCTCCATCTTCTCTAAAGCTCCTTCTAGCCTTTCATGGATTTCTGTGTTAAAGAAAAGCTTTGTTTACTGGTTCGTCATTGTTCAGACTTGACTAAGAGCATAATTCAGAAACTATGTGTAAGTCCTTCACTTGACCTCTGAGCCTGGGTTTTTCTGGCATTATCTAGCCATTACAGCCAAGGGGCCAGGTATGAGGAATAGTTTTCTCACCACCTTCCTCCAGCTCCCTCTATTGTTCTTCACCCCTTCAGCCTGAGTTATTGATAGCCAGTACATTCAACAGACATGGGTCTCTTTATTAACCACTACTCACTACAAAAGAAGCTTCTTTGATGAATATTGACAGCAGCACAAATGTATAGATATAAACAAAAATATATAGAATACAGGCAGCATGATCACAGAAAAATACTAGTAGCTTCACCGCATCTCAATGGGCTTTTGGCCAGTTTATAGTACAAGTGGCACATCTAGCCTGACTGGTACTGTTGAATGCATGATCCAGTCCTTGGGAAAGCAATGATTTTTTTTTTTTCCTTCATGAGCTTTAATGACCTCTTCAGGCCCTGTGTAAGAGAGGCAGCAAAAAGAGTTTCCGTGTAAGTTAGAGGTTTGTTTCTCTTTGTTCTATATAAAATGAGTGGTTTCATCAGCAATATGGTGTTATCATTTATTTATGATCACCACTCATCTCTTTGAATGGCATATGGGGACAAGTTACAAGACTCGTCTACTGGGACTCTTGAGTAACATTTTGCTTTAAAACTATAGTAATGATAATATATAGTCATATAATGCACTATATCGGAACAGCTAGATAATTAGACTGGCCATAGTGAATTGAATATAAAGAAAGACATGATCAGAGATGAAATGTAGGCCCGGCATTAGAAATGTGAGATGAATAATAGATGAGAACAGAGATACCAACAAGAAAGATTTTCATTAGAGAGATTACAGACTCTTGGAATTGAAAAAAGTGGAATGGAACTTGAGACATATCTCTGTGCAGGATTCTGAAAAGAATATTTGGTTAAAAAGATGCAAGCATTTCCTTTTTGGTGTTTCATTTAGTTGTCTATTAAAATATTGTAACACTTTTTTCTTTAATGTCTTCTGGACAATATTAAGATTTTAACACTTTAAAAATTTCAGACTCCACCCAGCAGGGGATCAAAGCAGATGCAGAGACTCACAGCCAAACTTCGGACAGAGCACAGGAAGTCTCGTGGAAGAAGGGGAAGATAGAAGGATCCGGAGGGGACAGGACCCACACAAGGAACCAACAAAGCCAAAACAGCTGGGCCCAGAGAGGACTACCGAGACTGATGTACTAACCAAAGATCATGCATAGAGAGGACCTAGACCTCCTGATCAGATGTAGCCAATAGACAGCTCAGTCTCCATGTGGGTTCCCCAGTAAAGGGAGAAGAGATAGTCTCTGATATGAGCTCTGTTGAATGCTCCTTAATTCCTTCACCCTGGCAGGGCGACCTAGCCAGCCCACAGAGGAAGAGGATCCAGATAGTCTTGATGGTACCTGACAGGCTAGAGTCAGACAGTAAGGTAGGAGGACTTGCCTTATCAGTGAACTAGGGAAGAGGATTAGGAGAGGAAGAGGGAAGGAAAATAGGACTGGGAGGAAATGAGGATGGAGGTTGCAGCTGGGGAAGAAAGTAAATAAATTGTAAAAAAAAAAAAAATTACTCAAAAAATTAAATTTTAGCTTATTTCACAAAGAAAACCAAAATCAACTTTTAACTATCATTGTATTAGTTACTATTTCTATTACCATTTTGTCCCCTTGTACTACTGTTTGTTCCTGTGTTGTTCTTTCCTGAAAAGTTGCACGATCTAGGCTGTATTCCAAGATGACCTTTTTTCTTGCAGCAAGAATAATGTGTCATTGTTCCAAAAAATATTTTATTACTTTCTTGCCTTTTTTGTTATTTGGAGAAAAAACATTTTTATTACTAACCAGTGTACTTTATTTTCCCCATTACAATGTTTTCCACTATTTGAATATTAAAGTTATATCCTATTTATACTATGACAGATTTTGCCTATGTTCTTCTGGCTATATATTTTTTGTTTAATTGATTTGGTTTTGGTGGTGTTTTTGTAGGTGGTTTCCCTATTTGCTTTGGCCCTGAAATACAAAGAATTAACTTTGTTTCATAGACTGAATATTTAAAATTGTCAAGTGAACAACCATTATTATCGCCTACATATTCAAGTTATTTCAAAATTGATAATACCACAGACCTTTATATTTCCCTTTTTTAATTTTTGAGGTTGACATCCAAAAATTTCAGCTTGTTACACAAGGAAAACAAAAAAATGTATTTTAATTACATTTCTCTCTTCTCTTTCTTCCAAACCATCCTGTACAGTACTCTTTGATCTCCTTCAAATTCATGACATCTTTTTCATCAATTGTTATTACAGACACACACACACATATATACATATATATTTACAAATAGAACCAGTTGTTGTCTTTACAATAGGGATTTATATTCCACCTCTGGGAGGTAAACAAGTGCAACAAAAAATTGCTGTTTGTTTTTGGAGTTTCTTAGACATCCCTGGTCAACAACTCTAAAAGAGGGCTTCTTATGCCTTGTATTAGGGTTTTTCTTAGGTGGTCTTTGGCACTTAGAAAATGTGTCATCAATCCAAATTAGAAAAGTTCATTAAAACTATACATGTACATTAATACACTGGATTAATACATTATATGTTTGTTTGCTTTGTAAACAGTTAACAGTATGATTCCTTGTGGAATTTTTCAGCAATCCATAATGTTATTTAACCTCATTCCTTCCCATGCTGGGTTGAACTCTCATTGGTTATGGTCAAATTTTATTTTAATCTCTCATTTACTATATATATCATTTTAGGACCATTGAATGATATTTCAAACTTGTATTTTAACCATACTATCATTTGATCAATGTTATCTGTGTCACTGAACTCGTAGAACTCAAGACAGCAAGTGGATATATTTTTCTCCACCTCAAAGCAAAAATACCTTCGTATTCCTTAGATAATATTTAGTCAGTGATTACTGAATTTTCATGAAAGTTTGCATTTTAATGTAGGATAATGATATTTTAAGTTGGAAATTTTGACAATATAGAAAAATGAAGTTTTTAAACTTCGAGAAACAAATATTTCTCAGTTCAAAAGCAGGTGTTGGTGCCAGTTTCTTAGAATCACAAGTGAAAGATATCTTTGAAACTAATCCCTAGAGCCACTTTCACATTCATAGGCACCATAAATTCACTTTTAAGATAACACCCCTGTGTAATGATTAAAAAAAGAAAACTCAAATATTGAGCTGAAGAGATGGCTTAGCACACAGGATTGCATTCTGCTCTTGCAGAGGACCTGAGTTCAGTTTCCAGGACCTGCATCAGGCAGCTCACAATGGCTTTGTTATATGTGTGCGTCAGCACTTCTGTGCATTTATACTCTCATACAGGCACAAATAACTAAAAATAATAAAACAGCTCTTTAAAAATAAACCCAGATATTTTTGCAGATATCTTTTCTCACACTCTGTATATGTATGGGACTTTTTAAATCTTTGTCATTATTTACTCTTATATTGTGCCTCCACTCTAAGATTTCGTTGGAGGCAGTGCTGGAAAACATGAAATTCATTGAAGGTGAAGGAAAAAGACACAGAGTTTTGCACCCAGATAGAGAATGCACAACCTCTGTTGCTGAGCCCAGGGCTAGTCTGAGACCTGATGCGGCTCAGTGCAGCCTCTGGGATGTGATATGCACCTCTTCACCTGGCAAATGTGTTCTTGAATCTACATTAAGAGTGAAAAGATTTATTTAGCTGCTGCTGTTAGAAAAATTACAAACTTACTCCAGCAGAGGCCAATGCTAAGCCTTCAGTACAGAACAATTTCTTAAGGAGCCATCCAGCCAAGTGGAAGATTTACTACATCATTGAAACTCAATAAGTGATTTCACTTTAACAACATGGAAACTTTGGAGGAAAGGCTATTCATAAGATATCAGAAAATAGAGCCAGTCCCCAGTAGGGAATTTTCAAATGCAGGGTCCAGGAATCCCAAACTGTTACCCTGGGAGTACTGTAATTTAACACCATAGAACTACAGTTCAGTACCCTATGACCTGAGACTTTGTCCCAGAATAAATTTTGATAAACAAGAATTAATGGTATTTGCATGACCCTGGTTTTCGTGGCCTATATTTGCATGATTTTTTTGTAAGGCAGAAATTATACAACAGGTATTTAGGTATATAGTGGCTCATGCTAACCTCCCAGAACTGTACATGGACCAAAATGGATTGCCTTCTTTTATATCTTATAAAATTTATATCAGGAAACTTCACACACAAAAAATTCACCCTAACAATAAAACACTTCTTTACAATAGATATACCACAGTCATACTGCCCAGCATGTAGTGTATTTAATGACATGTCCTATTTTGAGCTAAAGGGTGAATTCATCTACTATCTGCTAATCTCAGCATACATATTTCCTTTCCTAGTACACACAAATTTACAACATATATCTAGTCAGCCATGTGGTCAATAATGAAAATGAGACAATTGTCTACTTACAGTGTCCATTCATTTTATGTATAGCAGGCATTGCTGGCAGCGTACAGAACAGTGGAAACCTCTAGATAAACCCCAGATAATGTGTCATATCAGGACTGAAGTCTCTGCTGTATCATATACAATAAACCCATCACCATGCTGTTATATTTTTAGGGGATAGAAAGAAATAGTATCAGAACCAAAGGAATGAAATTGGTACTACTTCTTATCTCCATCATCCCTAATGGTCCACTAACAAAATTTTGCCTCCTGTTACCCAAATCTTTGTCACACTGATTATTAATGAGCAAGTGCTTCTGCTAAGGATACTATTAGGTGACCCCTGAACTTGAAGCTATAACTACAATCTGGCCACTTTGTTCTTCTAATATCTTTGAGACGACATGCAGAGAAAGTTACATTAGGGACAATTGACGCTGATTACCATAATGGCTGGAAGCTGTTGTCATAAATTGGAATGGAGCAAGACTATCTGTAGTCCTGGGAGTTAACTTAGGTACCAAATTATTTTCTCTGTCCAGTGATGAATCAGCTACTGTTGCCAACAAATCCTTGTAAAGGCACAGTAATTAAGGGCTCAGATCATTTGGGAATACAGATCTGGGTCATCCCACTAGACAAATTACCAAGACCAATTAAAGTGCTCACCAAAGGGGAATGTCCGTTTTTAGAATGGTGATAGAGGAAGTGACAGTGAATAAACCCAGTGATAGTTTATAGCCATAGGGTTCTCAGAATGTTTTATTTTCTCTAATCCTCTCATGTTGTCTTTGCTATGATTATGGCTGCCAACAAGGAGACTCTGCAATTGATTGGGCTTAAACAAGAGCACAAATGGTCAAGAGTGCTACAAAGGTAGAAATATGGCATCATTTGAGCCCTGTTAGGAATTATATCAGATGCAATTTTTATTTCAGCTATACTTGCTTCAGCTAATTGGATGCCTCTTCCAAAGGAAATTATCAGGCTCAGTTATTTTAACTCTTAGTATGCTTGCTGTTTCTGTTGGAAACCAAAAAGAATGTCATTTATTGATATTACCTCATGCCTCCACGTACACAAATTCAAAGTACGAAGCAGTTATCCATAGAGGAAACACTGTACCAAAAACAAATAGATCTGAGACATAGTTTGTTTTCAGATGGTTATTTTTGGAATGACCAAAAGCCAGCAACTCTTGAATTCTTCGCCTGCCTCTGACTAGTTATCCCATTATTCCCATTAGTGCTGGAGTCATACTATACTATAACACACTCTTATGCAAGCTTTTTTCATGGGATCAATTTGTTGCAGAGCAAACAGTGAGAACGTCTCCATTATATCCAAGTCAAATGCTAGGTAACTCAGGGATGGACCTGGCTTTATAAACAACTATAGACTAAAGTATAATCTTCATATCTTCTGTATTCTGTTCATTGGCTCATTTCTCAACAATCCTGATAAATTGATTACTAAAGCAAAAGGAGAGTTTAGATGCCCAGTTTAGTAATCCTGATTTTGTAATATCAAATATTCATTTCTTATAAAATTAGTAACAATAACATAATTATGTATTAAATATATGATATGTACAATATATTTTTACAAGAGTAAAAACTGGAAAATATGTTTCCATTTTTTTTATGGAAGTTTGATGAATTATGTTGGAGAGGAATGCCATCTCCTGTTAACAGCCTTCTATTTCATTGCCCTACTTACCTTGAGAGGTTGTTTATAGACTTCCTTATCATAATGGCAGTGGTTGAAAACGTAGGAAGCTTTCCTCTTCATGCTTTTAAAGGTTAGAACACCAAAGCCAGGAGAGATTAAATTACATATCCAGTCTTGCAATCTCATTTACAGCAAGCATTTAAATTATAACTAGATAATCTAGAAAACTAAGTAATTATATTTCAGGAAAGTTTAAGCACAGATGCACAGAGAAGCCTGGAAAGTCCATCAAGAGCTCCTGAGAGCATTTCTAATATGACATTCTTACAGCTTGATAGAATCATCATATCCAATGAATTAATTATGCCACATATTTTCTTAATGTAATATAGATAGCTCTTTCATATAATTTCAAGGAATATCAAGGGATGATTCACTGGTATTTCAAAGACACCACTGCCACTATTCTCCAGAAGAAACTGTAGATAGATGCATTAAACTGCTATCTGTCAAAAACACATCATTAATCTAATGGAGAGTCTCTTTGTACCTATGAAGGTTCATGTCAAATGGGATTTTGACAAGCTGGATTAGGCTCTAGAAATTGAGTACAATGGATATGCTTGTATTTCAGGGTCTGAGAGCATATCTTTTTATTTATTTATTTTTCTTAAAGCATGTGCCAGTATGTATTAATGCTGAACACCAGAACGCACTTATTCTCAGTAGTCAGACTGAACACAGGGCATTGTGTGTGCTAGACCAGTGCTCCGCTACTGCTCTAATTCCTCAGGCATGTTGATGCTGAACTTGTGATCTTCCTGCCTTTGCTCCTCAAGTGCTAGGGGTTATAGTCTCAGTTTTAGATGTCCCCAAAACAATGTTTCTGAGGAACAACTAGAGGAAATGTGTCATAATATAACAATACACTAAAAGAAGGGCAATGTTAGACTTTCTTCTGTAGCTTCCCTGATGCACAGCTAGACTCTCTAAACCAACCTGCTATCTAAATTAAGTACTGGGTAATCTGTTTTGGGCCAAAATAGACCTTTTATGTGATGCATATTGTTTTTGCTGGTAGTGGCATTAATTTCATTAGAAAATTCTTATTGAATACAATACATAGCCGGTTCCAGTTAGACAGTAAAATGCAAAGACTCTCATGTGCAAATAATGACTTTGATTAATTCTATATGCTATGTGAACCTCATAAAACTAAAATGTCCCATCATCTAAGAATCTCAGAATGAAATAGGAAACCAATGTTGTTTAGTAATCAGCATCACCTCATGATAGAAGTACATAAAGGAAGTTCATCAAAGATTGTTTTCTACAGATGGCATGTCTGCACTGAATAATGGAGGACTGAAAGGATTACCTAAATAATGAAAAAGAAACAGCCTTTCAGACAGTACAATATGTGAAAGGTGACAACAGTATAACACAACAACTAGAATAAACAACAACTAGAATACATGAGAGAGACCAGTCAACGAGGCTGTGTGGACAATTAAGGCAAGTCACAAGACAACCTGTAAGAAGTAAAGCGCAAGGTTTAGGAAGGATAACAATGTGTAGAGATTAGTCAAGAACCAGGCAGATGTTATTCATTACAATTTTTTTTTATAAACTAGACAGAAGTTCTTGAGATCTCCCCATATAACTATGCTACAGTACAGCAAATAGTACCTTTCAATACTGTTTTAGCTTGCTTTCTCTTGCTGTGATAAATAATATGAGAAATGCAACTTGGGGAGGAAAGGGTTTGGTTCAGCTAACAGGTGCAGTCCCTTATGAATGGAAGTGAGGGCAGTAGCTCAAGGAAGGAAACTGAAGGCAAGCATTGAAGCAGAAGTCATAGAGGAACACTGTGTAGTGCCTTGCTTCCTGTGGCTTGTTTAACATCTTCACTTATACAACCCAGGACCACTTGCCCAGGTGTGGCACTACCTATGGTGAGTTGGATCGTTCCATATCCATTATTAATCAAGAAAATGTCCCGCAGACTTGAAAACAGGCCAATCTTAAGAAGTTTTCTCAATTGAGGTTACTTCTTTCTGGATAACTTAAGATGTTTCAAGTTGATAAACAAACAAAACAAAACAAAACAAAACAAAAAATTAGCCAGCACTAATATCGCAGAGCAGAAGAGAAGTTCCCCCATGTTAAGTATTCTCTCTACTAGAGAGAAAATTTCCTGCTAATTTTCAAAGGGAGGAAATGCAAATTAACGAAAACTACAGTGGCAGGAGTTTCCACAGATGGTTGTGCGCTCAACTTTCCCATATCCATTTCCGTTCTGATATCTCTCCTTGGCTCCTACATTGTTACTTTCCTTCTCAGTGTGACAAGACAATGGACAGAAACATCGGAAGAAACATTACTTGATCTCTCAGTTTCAAAATCCATCCTGGTAGGGAAGGTACATCAGAGAGCCCCTTGTCCGCAGGAGCCTGTAGTGCAGCAGCTTTATTACTTTTCTATTGCTGGGATAAAAGGCCATGGCAGAGTCAACTTATAAAAAGTTTAATGAGTCCTTAATTCCAGAGGGTTAGAGTCTATCATGGTGGACTGTGGGTGCAGTATCAGAATATCAAGCTCACACTTCAAACCACAAGTAGCAGGCAGAGAGAAATAACTGGGGGGATGGTGCTCATCCCAGTGATTCACTTCTACCAACAAGATCACACTTCCCAAAAAGTCCTACCACCTGGGGACTATGGATCCAAACATAAGAGCCCTTGGGGACACAATCACTTACACGTGTAGATTTTCACACACATAATAGAGAACAGGACCAGAAGAAACCAGATAAGACAATAAGTTTCAAAGGCAACTGCACAGTGACCATTGAGGCTAGCCAGCTCCCATATCATAAAGGTTCTAAAACCTCCCACAACTGTGACATGAGAGATGATCAAGGACATTCCATACATGCAGTTCATAACATTCAACTTTTGGCCCTCATAATCTCATGGTCATCTCAAAATGCAAAACGTGCTCAGGTCAACTTTATTTAAGAGATATCCTACATGTTTTTTCTGAATGGCTATATTAAATTACATTCTCACTAATACTGTGAGAGCGTTCTCTTCTCCTCACATCCTCTTCAGTATTCACCATCTTTTATTTTTCTTATAATAGTGATTTTGAAATGGTGTCTCACTGGGGTTTTGGTCTCTATTTCTGTTTTCAAATTAATTTTAAACATACAGCAAAGTGTTTCATTGTGACATTTTTAAACATATGCATCATTACTCTCATTTTTTTGTCTCCTTCCTTTTACTGGTTTCTGTTTATCTATGAATAGGATTACGTGTCTCATATTTCATTATCACTTCTCATGCACCCTTTATATCCATTCATATCTCATCTTTCTCTCTCACAGTGTTATTTCCACTTTCATGTAATAGGTATAAATATATATGATTGCATCTCTATACAAATTGAAACATAACATGTTTGTCTAAGAAAAGACATTATTTGCATTACTTTCTCTGGCTTATTTCACTTGACATAATAACGATAATTTTTGTTTTTACAAATGTCAAAATTTCACTGTTCCATTCAGCTGAATAAAATTCCATTGTGTATATTGCTACATTTTTCTTTACTGGTCCTATGTTAATAGGCACCTAGTTTGATACTCATCTAAGATGTTCCAACTAAGCCATCAATGTGATCCACCATATTAACAAACTGAAAGAAAAAAAAAACACATGATAATCTCCCTAGATGCTGAAAAAGCATTTGACAAAATTCAACATCCATTCATGTTTAAAGAATTGGAGAGATCAGAGATACAAGGCACATATCTAAACACAGTAAAGGCGATATACAGCAAGCCTATAGCCAACATCAAACTGAACGGAGAGAAACTTAAAGCAGTCCCACTGAAATCAGGGACAAGACAAGGCTGCCCACTCTCTCCATATCTCTTCAACATAGTGCTGGAAGTCCTTGCTAGAGCAATAAGACAGTTGAAGGAGATTAAGGGGATACAGATGGGAAAGGAAGAAGAAAAATTATCACTATTTGCAGATGATATGATAGTATACATGAGTGACCCCAAAAACTCCACCAGGGAACTCCTACAGCTGATAAACACCTTCAGCAAAGTGGCCGGATACAAAATTAACTCAAAAAAATCAGTAGCACTCCTGTATACAAAAGACAAAAGGGCTGAGAAAGAAATTAGGGAAACAACACACTTCACAATAGCCACAAATGACATGAAGTACCTTGGTGTAACCCTAACCAAGCAAGTCAAAGACTTGTATGAAAAAAATTTCAAGTCACTCAAGAAAGAATTAGAAGAAGATTTCAGAATATGGAAAGATGTCCCATGCTCATGGCTTGGCAGGATTAACATAGTAAAAATGGCCATCTTACCAAAAGCAATCTACAGATTTAATGCAATTCCCATCAAATTGCGAACACAATTCTTTACAGACTTGGAAAGAAAAATTCTCAACTTCGTATGGAATAACAAGAAACCGAGAATTGCTAAAACAATCCTCTACAATAAAAGATCTTCTGGAGGTATCGCCATCCCTGATCTCAAGCTGTACTATAGAGCAACAGTTAAAAAAAATTGCATGGTACTGGCATAGAAACAGAATGGTGGATCAATGGAAACGAACAGTAGACTCAGAAATAAACCCACACACTTATGGACACCTGCTTTTTGACAAAGATGCCAAAACCATACAATGGAAAAAAGATAGCATCTTCAACAAATGGTGCTGGTCCAACTGGATGTCTACATGTAGAAAAATAAAAATAGATCCATACTTATCACCCTGCACAAAACTGAAGTCCAAGTGGATCAAAGACCTCAACATAAAACCAGAAACATTAAATCGGCTAGAAAAAAAAGTGGGGAATACCCTAGAACTCATTGGTACAGGAGAAAACTTCCTGAACAGAACACCAACAGCACAGGCTCTAAGAGCAACAATCAATAAATGGGACCCCATGAAATTGAAAAGCTTCTGTAAAGCAAAGGACACCGTCATCAAAACAAAGCGACTGCCTACAGATTGGGAAAGAATCTTCACCAACCCTTTATCTGACAGAGGACTCATATCCAGTATATATAAAGAACTAAAGAAGCTGAAAAGCAGCAAACCAAGTAATCCACTTAAAAAATGGGGAACAGAGCTAAAGAGAGAATTCTCTGTAGAGGAATATCGAATGGCAGAGAAGCACTTAAAGAAATGCTCAACCTCATTACCCATTAGGGAAATGCAAATCAAAACAACCCTGAGATTTCACCTTACACCCATCAGAATGGCCAAGATGAAAAACTCAAGGGACAACACATGCTGGAGAGGTTGTGGAGAAAGGGGAACCCTTCTCCACTGCTGGTGGGAATGTAAACTTGTACAACCACTCTGGAAATCAATCTGGCGCTATCTCAGACAACTAGGAATAGCGCTTCCTCAAGATCCAGCCATACCACTCCTAGGCATATACCCAAAAGAGGCGCAAGTACACAAAAAGGACATTTGCTCAACCATGTTTGTCGCAGCTTTATGTGTAATAGCCAGAAGCTGGAAACAACCCAGATGCCCCTCAACTGAAGAATGGATGCAGAAACTGTGGTACATCTATACAATGGAGTATTACTCAGCAATGAAAAATAAGGAAATCATGAAATTTGCAGGTAAATAGTGGGACCTGGAAAGGATCTTCCTGAGTGAGTTGTCCCAGAAGCAAAAAGACACACACTCACTCATATAAACATACAACATAGAATAAACCCACTAAAATCTGTACATCTAAACAAACTAAGCAAAAGAGAGGACCCTAACTAAAATGTTCAATCCCCATCCTGAAAGGCAAAGAGGATGGACATCAGAAGAAAAAGAAAACAAGAAACAACCTAGGAACCTGCCACAGAGGACCTCTGAAAGCCTCTGCCATGCAGACTGTCAAAGCAGATGCTGAGCCTGATGGCCAACTGATGGGCAGAGTGAATGGAATTTTATGTAAGAAGTGGGAAATAGTAAGAGCTGGAGAGGACAGGAACTCCACAAGGAGAGCAACAGAACAAGAAAATTTGAACACAGGGAACTTCCCAGAGACTCATACTCCAACCAAGGACTATTCATGGAGATAACCTAGAACCCTGACAATGCAGCCACTTCTGATGAGAACTGATTGACTAAGATCAAAAAGAAGGAGAGGAGGACCTCCCCAATCAGTGGACATGGGGAGGGGCATGCATGCAGAAAGGAGGGGGGAGGGTGGGACTGGGAGGGGAGGAGGGAGGGGCTTATGGGGGATACAAAATGAATAAAGTGTAATTAATAAAAGTTAAATCAAAAAATATATAAAAAAGATGTTCCAACTAGTGCAATAAGTGTGGACATACAGGTAACACTAAGGTATTCTGGATTGTGTAGTAGTTCTGTTTATAGGGCTTTGTTATTGTTGTTATGGTTGAGTTCTTTTTTTAGGAAATTTTATACTGACTTTCACAGTGGACAACTAGTTTATATTATGACGGGTAGGATGCAAGGTTCATCTTTCTCTGCACTTTCATCTGCATTTTTATTTCTTTTCTTTTCCCCCCCTCAGTATTTATTTATTTAATCTCATCATCCTTCATGGTTTTTTTTGTTTATTTATTCAAATGACAAACAGGCTGAAAAGAAATTAGGGAAACTTCACAATAGCCACAAATAATATAAAGTATCTAAGGTTAACTCCAGTCACAGAACTTAAAGACCTGTATGGCAAGAACTTCAAGTCTCTGAAGAAAGTCATTGTGTCGGCATTTCGATGGAGATTGCTTTGAATCTGTATATTGCTTTTGGTAAGATGACCATCTTACTATGTTAATCCTACTGATCCATGAGCGATCATGGCGAGATCTTTCCATCTTCTGGTGTCTTCTTCAATTTCTTTCTTCAGAGACCTGAAGTTCATGTCATACAGGTCTGTGACTTTCTTGATTGGAGTTACCCCTGGATACTTTATATTATTTTAGCTATTGTTTAGGGTGTGGTTTCCCTAATTTCTTTATCAGCCATTTGTCATTTGTATACAGGAGGGCCATTGAATCTTGTATCCAGCCACTTAGCTGAAGGAGTTTATCAGCTGCACATGTTCTCTAGTGGATGTTTTGTGTTCACTTATATATACCATCATATCATTTGTGTATAGCAATAATTTAATTTCTTTCTTTCTGATTTGGATCCCTTTGATCTCCTTTAGTTGCCTTATGGCTCTAGCTAGAACTTGTAGTTCTATATTGAAGAAATAGGGAGAGCGCAGGCAACCTTGTCTTGTCCTTGATTTTAATGGCATTGCTTTCTGTTTCAATCCTACATCCAAAAACGGGCTCATATCCAGAATATATAATGAGCTCAAGAAATTAAACACTAACAAAACTAATAATCCAGTTAAAAAAAATGGGGAACAGAGCTAAACAAAGAATTCTCAACAGAGGAATCTTGAATGGCCAAGAAGCACTTAAAGAAATGCTCAATGTTTAGTCATTGGAGACATGCATATCAAAATGATTCAGAAATTACACCTTTAATTGGTCTGTAAGAATTGCCAATATCCAAAACTCAAGTTACAACACATGCTGACTAGGATGTAGAGAAAGGAGAACACTCCTCCATTGCTAGTTGGAGTGTAAACTTGTACAACCACTTTGGAAATCAATCTGGCTCTTTCTCAGAAAACTGGGATTAGCCTTACCTTAAGACCCAGCTATACCACTCCTGAGAACACACTTGGAAGATGCTCCCCCACACAAGGACATTTGCTCAATCACATTCATAGCAGCTCTATTCGTAACAGCCAAAAACTGGAAATGACCCAGATGTCCCTCAACAGAAGAATGGATAAAGAAAATATGGCACATTTACACAATGGAATACTAGTCAGCCATTAAAAACAAGAAAAACATAAAATTTGCAGGCAAATGGATGGGATTAGAAAAGATCATCCTGAGTGAAGTAACAGATCCAGGAAGACACACATGATATATACTCACTTATAAGTATACTTTAGTCATAGTAGAGGATTTTAGTCATACTACATTGCACAGACCTCCCAAAAATAAGCCCAATGGTCATTTTAGGCTTCATGTGGGCCCACAAGTTAAGGCAGTGAGGGTTATCTCTGACACAGGCTATGTGGCCTGCTTTTTGATCACTTCCATCTGATGGGACTTCTCTACCATACCACATAGGGATGGAAGGGAAACTCAATTCTCATGTGAATAAATGAACTGGGGTGTCTGAGCATGGGAGCTCCCCTATTCTAAGGAACAGTGGAGAGAGGATTTTGGAGTGAGGGTAAGACTAGGAGAGAGGAGTAACAGTCAAGAAAAAGCATGGTGGGTGACAATTTCTACTTTATAGATGGAAAAATTGAGATTCAAAGAACATTAGCCATTCAAGAACACATAGTTCAAGTCTGTAGTCTCCAAAGCCATTTTCCCACTATTCCATCCAGCTTCTCATGCTGAATCATGTTACCTCTCCTGGGGTGAAGGTAAAAGAATAACCCTTAGAATCTTCCAAATATGTCCAAGCTTATACTGAGACTCATAGCCAAACTTTGGGCAGAATGCCGGGAACCTTATGGAAGAAGGAGAAAGAAAGACCTGGAGGGGATAGGAACTCGACAAGGAGAACAACGAAGCCAAAAAGCCTGGGCCCAAGTGGTCCTGATGAGACCAATACTCCAACTAAGGACCTTGGATGGAGAGGACCTAGACCCCTGTTCAGAGGAAGCCCATTGGATGCTTAGTTTCCAAGTAGGTTCTCTAGTAAGGGTTACAGGAGCTGTCTCTGACATGAACTCAGTGGCAAGCACTTTGATCACCTCCCCCTGGGGAGTGAAGCCTTGCCAGGCTATAGAGAAAGATGGTGCAACCAGCCTTGATGAGTCCTGATAGGCTAGGGTCAGATAGAAGGGGAGGAGGACCTCCCCTATCAGGGAACTAGGGAAATGGCATAGGGAGAGAAGAGGAATGGTGGGTAGGACTGGGAGGAGACTGGGAGGGGCCTGCAGTGGGGATACAAAGTAAAAAAAAATGTAATACATATATTAAATTAAATTTAAAAAAATTAATAAAAAATATACTCTTATCCCCTAAAAAATATATATTGTGATTAAAGCTTTCAAAGTTTCTACCTGGATTGCATGTTTAAGTTGTGTCTCTAGCTGTGCTGTATCCACAGATATGGAGATCACTCCTGCCATTCAGGTCAGAGCCCTGGAACACAGCATTTCTTAGGACAGGCATTTCAGTACAAAAGTAAAATGTTTGAAATCAAATGATGTTTTAATTAGTGCTATTTATTTTGCCATTCTGATGTGATTATTTTATATAAGGACTCTGGTGTGATTATTTTATATACTTGAAAAACACTGACTCATGCTCAAAGCAGCCGGTCTCCCACTGATGGTTAACTTCTCAATATTGAGATTTTTTTTTTTAACTTGGTATGAGAGAATGGTCCTTCAGGTAATTTCTTGAAGGCTGGACTGTTAAGTGTCCCAACTTAATTGGGAAAGGCAGAGAAAAATCTTATGGATAATCAAGAATTTTATTTTCCATTATCCAAAGAAAGCATTTGGGGTTTCTTTCAAGTCCATAATAGAATATGACTCCCAGAAGTGAACTTAAGCCTAACTGAGAAAACTCCAAACTCTAAACTCCAATCATAATTAGTATAAAAATTACTTTTTTACTTTCCTTTATCTATCCTCTATGAGAATACATTTGACTCTATGATATCATTTAAGCATAACCTAATAAAATTAAAATTATAGTGCAGTTCAAAACTGAAGTCCAAGTGGATCAAAGACCTCAACATAAAACCAGACACATTAAATCGGCTAGAAAAAAAAGTGGGGAATACCCTAGAACTCATTGGTACAGGAGAAAACTTCCTGAACAGAACACCAACAGCACAGGCTCTAAGAGCAACAATCAATAAATGGGACCTCATGAAATTGAAAAGCTTCTGTAAAGCAAAGGACACCGTCATCAAAACAAAGCGACTGCCTACAGATTGGGAAAGAATCATCACCAACCCTTTATTTGACAGAGGACTCATATCCAATATATATAAAGAACTAAAGAAGCTGAAAAGCAGCAAACCAAGTAATCCACTTAAAAAATGGGGAACAGAGCTAAAGAGAGAATTCTCTG
>NW_026596046.1:24263165-24299233 GCF_907164565.1 Psammomys obesus
TTTTTTTTTTTTTTTTTTTTTTTTTTTTTTTTTTTTTTTTTTTTTTACAGGGGAAAGAAGACAGCTCCAAGATCAGCTAGGCAAGCACCAGGGATTTGCTGAGCAGAAAAGAGGATAGAAGCCAATGTGAGCTCCTGGGTCTAAAGGTTGGAGTATCACTAAAAGACCATCTACTTGTGCTCAATGACCATTACTGCGTTTTTCTTTCCCTTTGCAATTATATTTCCACCTTTATTCTTAGAGTATAGACAGAAAAACACAAGTCACGCCACAAGATTTCATTCCTTCCAAGTACAATGGTGTCACTGAGTGTGATCTTGTTTTAGGACTAATCTTCAATCAGCTATGATGAAAAAAAAATGAGTATTATCAAACTTTTCTACTTTAATAGTTATAAATTACATCATAATTTGTGACAGTACTGACTTTTCCAAAACTGTCATGTCCCAACATTATGTTTATACTGTGCCTCTGGGAGTTTGTACTTGAAAATGCCGCTAGTAATGGAATCATGCAATCAGTTATTCACTGGTGTGAAGCCAGTACTAACGTTCTATGACATCCCCACAAACCAAAAAAAGGGAATGTGCAAAATATTGGAGGTGTGACGTCATTTACACTGTAGGTTATATCTCCATTTGTAAAAACTTGTTACAGCTTTCTATTTGTAACAAGTTTGGATTTTACAGACTTTCCCTTAGCCAGAATGACTTTGGATAGATGTCTGCCATGGGATACATCCTGTTTTGTTGTTGTTGTTGTTATTTGAAATTGATCTCCCTACCTTGGTTAAAAGTCTCCAGTCTAGTAATTAGGAACTGCTGTGCTCACTTGTTCCCAGCTAAAGGCTCATACTGAGAAAATTACATTTAACTTGGCTTGAGTTCTATTCTTGAGTGACGCTCAAGTTAAGCAGATGTGCCAGGTGATTTCATACCTTCAGTGCATAAAGTATTGTGCAAAAGATGGCCCATGTAGACTGAGCTCCAGGAAGGGCAGAATCATTATCATTTTCTCCTTTTCTGTAGGAGCATGATGTAATTCCTTGTGACCTTTTTCCTACAATACTGTCGTGGCTTCCCACTAGTCTCTCTGGTAGAAGTCAAACATGATTTCCTAATCAAGTTGCTTAGTACTGCCAGGATGATCCTTCAACAGATGAGAGTCCAGTCATTTTCCTTTCATAGGCCTTTCATGGTTTAGAGAAACCAAAACAGGAAGTTCATGAATCGGTCCCATGTACCTTTTCAACTCTCATTACATGTTGCGCTCCTCCTTCTGCACTAAGCTATTCAACAAATCTCTCTCTCTCTTTCTCTTTGTGTGTGTGTTTGCTTGTCTTGTGCCTGAGCATAGGCAGTTCACTGACTAACTGAAGTCATTCTACCAAACCATATATAAAAGTGTATGCTCAGAATGGCTGTGTATGTATTCTATTCTCGGCATGAATGAGAATGGACTCATGTTCATTTTAACTCATGTATTCCTTAGTTGACTCATCTGTGTAATGGTCTTCTATGTGCCATCTACACATCTTAAATGTCATGTGATCCTCTTTCCTCTTACTGTCTCTATATGAATCTAGGAAAGCACTTTGTCCTTCACCACCAGCGGTTTCTCTGGAAACAAAAACAACAAAAAGAACGGAACAATGATGCAGCGTAAAGCAAAGTTTCCCTATAGGAACTAGACGATTCTTATTTTGTATTGATTTATTTTGATGTAATCGATAAGGCACAGGATGTGACCATTTCTGGTGATTAGATAAGTCAAATAATCAAATCTAGCTCATTCATACCTAAATCAATTTATTGAAAATCTGTGGCATAGGTCATTAAATGCAGTAAAACTTTGAATGGCATATGTCATGAAAACAACAACAACAAAATACTTCTGCATGTAGATACCGGGAACTATCTGGTATTTTAAAAGTTGTTCGTCATGGATATTAATAAATTCATCTATGATCAGATGCAATGTCATACTGTATAAAGCTCAAAATGTAGAGTCAAATGATTTGATTGTTGTATTTCAGACACCTTTAGGTCTAGATGATGGGAACAAAATGAAGTAATTTGAATGAACTGAATAAAAATTAAATGAAATTAAACAAAAATCACTTTATGTCTAACAGAAAAGATAAAAGGGCTTAAAAGAAATTCAAATGATTTTAGTTAAATAAACAACAGACATTAAAACAAGTGGAAGTCTCACCAGAGCAAGGTTTCAAGAGATCAAGAAAGTTGGCAAAATGTCAAGGGCAACAATTTTGGAATTGAACACCCTATAGTCCAAATGCTTTGGCATCAAATACATTTACCTTTACTTCGCCTTTATTTTGATTCACCATAAGGCTGATTTAGGGTAAATGGGGTAACCCACACTTTCGTTCACTCCAAAGTGATCATCTGATAAATTGTACGTGTTACTCTTATTACTGGGTCATAGTATGTTCAGAGAATTCAGGGATAAGAGTTTAAACCTATAATGACATATTACAGGAGATCGCTGAATGCTCCTAAGAGGAGAGATAATCAGGATGTAGCCCCAGGATGTGTGCATGTTTCCGGATATCTGATTGCAAAAGTTGCTATCATAAATTAATCTTAGAATTGCCTACTGCTGTGCCCTCATTGTAGCAAGAATCTCCTTTATTCATTATCTTTGGCCCAAACATATAATATTCTAATAAAGAAAATTAAGAAGCAAGATTTTCTACTTGATTAAAATTCAAGATAATGTACTTCACTCTTGCTGCATCATTTGATTCTGTGAAATGCAACTTATTATAACTACTCATTTTTATATATTCAAATGGATTAATATGTGTAGTGACAGGTTCAGATAATATGTGTATTTATTACCTACAAAACATTTAAAAGTAAAGAAAATAACAAAATACCTTTTTCTTTTCATCACAACTGTACAGAAGCCATTTTAAACAATATGAGTAATATGAAAGTCCTCTCAACCAATAGAAAACTCTTCTTTCTCCTCTCCTTAGTTCATCATTTCAGAACATGTTGCTCATCTATTTGCCAGTTTTCATCAACAATCTTTTTATTTTGTTCAATTTTGTTTTTTTCACCATTTTTTACTTTTTATATTAATTAGTTTTTTTTTTCACTTTGTATCCCAGCAGTAGTCCTCTCCTTCATTCCCTCCAAATCCCACTCTCTCTCCATCGTCTCCTTCCATACGCCTCTCTAAGTCCACTGATAGGGGAGGACCTCCTCCCCTTCTGACCCTAGCCTATCAGGTCTTATCAGGACTAGATGCATTGTCTTCCTCTGTGGCTTGGTAAGGCTGATCTCCCTCAGGGGGAGGTGATCAAAGAGCCACACACTGAGTTCATGTCAGAGACAGCCCCTGTTCCCCTTACTAGGGATCCACTTAGAAAGTGAGCTGCCCTGGGCTACATCTGAGCAGGAGTTCTGGGTTATCTCCATTTTGGATCACTTACATGGACCTTACAACCTAGATTTGGACCTAGGTTTAAGCTCCCATTAAAGTGATTCACCAGTTTATGCTACTCATTTTAACCCCCCTTTTTGAGGATTTTTATACTATTATTACTTAAGTTATCTATTGACTTTACATCTCCTCCCTAATGCCCTTCCAGTCCCTCTCTCTCATCTCATCTTTCAACTACCTTTCCTCCCTTTCTTCTCAGAGGAGGAAGCATCCCATGGATATCAACCAGCCTTAGCACATCAAGCTGCAGAAAGACTAGGTACATCTTCTTCTATTGAGGCTAGACAATTTAGCACAGTTATGGTAAAGGGATCCAAAGGCAGGCAACGGAGTCAACACCGAGACCCTGTTCCCACAGTTTGGAGTTCCACATGAATACCAAGCTTCAAGGTTGTTACATATGTGCAGAGGACCTAGGTCTATCCCATGCATGCTTTCTGGTTTTTGGCTCAGTCTCTGTGATGCCCTGATGGAGCAAGTTAGTTGATTCTGTAGGTTTTCTGTGGTGTCCTTGACCCCGCTAGCTTCCTCAGCTCTTCCTCTCTCTTTCTTCTGTAGAATTCTCCAAGATCCACCTAATGTTTGACTGTGGGTCTCTGTATCCACTTAAATCAGTTCCTGGGTCAAGCACTTCTAATGACACTTATGCTAGGCTCTTTTCTCCAAGTATAACAGAATATCATTAATAAAGCCAGGGCTGACCTCCCTCTCAGGGCATTGGTCTCAAGCTGGGCCAAGACTAAAGGCACATGATCTCATCTAATCTTCTTTATTTTTTCATTTTTTTATTAATTAATTCAGTTTATATCTCTGCCATTGGGTCCTCGCTCCTTTCCACCCAGTCCCATCTTCCTTCCAACATTCCTCCTCCCCTATGGCTTGGCAGATTAACATAGTAAAATTATTATCTTACTAAAAGCAATCTACAGATTCAATGCAATTACCATCAGGTCACCAACATAATTTTCCAGATCTTGAAAGAAAAATTCTCAACTTCATATGGAATAACAAGAAACCCTAAAGAACTAAAACAACCGTGTACAATAAAAAATTTTCTAGAGGTATCTCCATCCCTATCTCAAGCTGTATTATAGAGCAACGGAAAAAAAAACTGCATGGTACTGACATAGAAACAGAATGGTGGATCAATTGAATTGAATAGAAGACCCAAAAATAAACCCACACACCTATGGACACCTGATTTTTCACAAAGATGCCAAAACCATAAAATGGAAAAAAAAAGATAGCATCTTCAACAAATGGTGTTGGTCTAATTGGAAATCTACATGTAGAAAATTGTAAATAGATCCATATTTATCACCCTGCAAAAAATTAAAGTTCGAGTAGACCAAAGATCTCAACATAAAATCAGACACACTAAATCTGTTGGAAGAAAAAATGGGGAAGAGCCTAGAACTCATTGGCACAGGCGACAATTTCCTGAACAGGACACCAACAGCACAGGCTCTAAGATCAACAATCAATAAATGGGACCTTATGAAACTGAAAAACTCCTGTTTAGCAAAGGACATTCGTCAGAACAAAACAACAGCCTACAGACTGGGAAAGGTTCTTCACCAACCCTGTATCTGACAGAGGGCTAATATACAGAATATATAAAGAATTTAACAAGTTTAAAAAAGCAAATCAAGAAGTCAAATGCTCAATCCCCATCCTGAAAGGCAAAGAGGATGGACATCAGAAGAAAAAGAAAACAGAAAACAACCTAGGAACCTGCTACAGAGGGCCACTGAAAGCCAGAAGAAGAAAACAGGAAATAACCTTGGAACCTGCCACAGAGGGCCTCTGAAAGCCTCTGCTGTGCAGACTGTCAAAGCAGATGCTGAGCCTGATGGCCAACTGATGGGCAGAATAAATGGAATTTTATGTACGAAGTGGGAAATAGTAAGAGCTGGAGAGGACCGGTAACTCCAGAAGGAGAGCAACAGAACAAGAAAATTTAAACACAGGGAACTTCTCAGAGACTCATACTCCAACTAAGGACTATCGTGGAGATAACCTAGAACCCTGACAATGCAGCCACTTCTGATGAGAACTGATAGACTAAGATCAGAAAGAAAAAGAGGAGGACCTCCCCTATCAGTGGACTTGGGGAGGGGCATGCATGCAGAAAGGAGGGGGGGATTGGGCCGGGAGGGGAGGAAGGAGGGGCTTATGGGGGGATACAAAATGAATAAAGTGTAATTAATAAAAGTTTAAAAAATGGAAAAAATTGGAGTACAGAGATAAACAGAGAATTCTCAACAGAGGAATTTAGAGCATCAGAGAAACAGTGAAAAATGCTCGACATCCTTAGTCATCAGGGGAAATGCAAATCAAAACAACTCTGAGATTCCATCTTACACATATTAGAATAGTTAAGATCGAAAACTCAAAGGTTGGCCATAATTCTCAGTATCTGCTTTGATACCCTGCATGTTAGAACCTTTCAGAGACCCTCTGTCATAAGTTCATGTCCTGTTCCCTGTTTTCTCCTTCTTCTGATGTCCAGCCTCTTTGCCTTTCTGAATGGGGATTGAGCATTTTAGCCAGAGTCCTCCTTCTTGATTAGTTTCTTTATGTATACAGATTATAGTAGGTTTATCCTATATTATATGTCTAATATCCACTTATGTGTGAATATATGCCCTGTGCGTCTTCCTGCTTCTGGGATAGCTCACTCAGGATGATCTTTCTCACCATTTACCTGCAAATTTCATGATTTCCTTGTTTTTTATTGATGAGTAATATTCCATTGTGTAGATGTACCACAATTTCTGTATCCATTTCTCAGTTGAGGAACGGCCAACCTTTGGGCAGGGTGCAGGGAATCTTATGAAAGAACTGGGAAATAGTAAGACCCGGAGGAGATAGGAGCTCTACAAGGAAAACAATAGAACCAAAAAATCTGGGCACAGAGGTCTTTTCTGAGACTGATACTCCAACCAAGGACCATTGATGGTGATAACCTAGAGCTCCTGCACAGATGTAGCCCATGGCAGTTCAGTGTCCAAGTGGGTTCCTTAGTAATAGGAACAGGGACTGTCTGTGACATAATCTGATTGGCTTGCTCTTTGATCACCTCCCCCTGAGAGGGGACCAGCCTTACCAGGTCACAGTGGAAGACAATGCAGCCACTCCTTATGAGACTTGATAGACTAGTATCAGAAAGAAGGAGAGGAAGATCTCCCTTATCAGTGAATTTGGAGAGGGGCATGTGTGGAGAAGGGGGGAGGGTGGAATTGGGAGGGGAGTAAGCAGGGAGCTACAGGAGGGCTACAAAGTGAATAAACTGTAATTAATAAAAATTCACGTAAAAAAGATAAAAAACTCAAGTGACAACATATGCTGGAGAAGATGGGGAGAAAGTGGAACCCTCCTCCATTGCTGATAGGTGTGCAAACTTGTACAACTCTCTGTGCTCCTCTTCTACGTTGTTCCCACTCTTCAACAATTTCCTCTGTCTATTCTGTTTTATCCTCTGAGTGAGATTTAAGCATCCTCCTTTGGGTTCTCCTTTTTACATATCTTCTTGGGGACTGTTCATTTTCGTATGCCTATCCTGTATTATATTATTAAAATCTGCTTGTGAGTGTATATCATGTGTCTCTTTCTGGTTCTGTGTTCCCTCACTCAGGATAATCTTCTGTAGTCCCATCTATTTACCTGAAAATTCCATTATTTCCTATTTTTTAATGGTTGAGTAGTATTCCATTGTGTAATTGTACCACAATTTCAGTATCTATTCTTTGTTTGAGGGCTATGTAGATTGTTTCCAGTTTCTGACTATTACGAATAAAGTTGCTATAAACATTGTTGAAAAAAGGTCTTTGTTGTTTGGTAGAGCAGCTTTCAGGAGTATGCCCAGGAGCAGAAGAGCTGGGTCTTCTTAAGGTATTCTATTCCCAGATTTTTGAGAAAGCACCAGCTTATTTTCGAAAGTGGTTGTACAAGTTTACATTCCTACCAGCAGTCTATTCCTCCACATCCTCGCCACTTGAGTTTTTAATCTTAGCCATTATGATGGGTAAAATGTAATCCCAGAATGATTTTGATTTGCATGTTCCTAATAACTAAGGACACTGAGCATTCCTTTAATTTCTTCTCTACCACTGGATGTTCCTCTGTTGAAAATTCTCTGTTTAGCTCAGTATCCCATTTTTTAATTGGATTATTTGGTTTTCTGGTGTTTAATTTCTTGAGTTCTTTATATATTCTTGATATTAGTCCTTTTTCAGATATGGGATTGGCGAAGTTGTTTTTCTATGGACTGCCATTTCATTCTATTGATAGTATCCTTTGCTTTAGAAACTTTTCAGTTTCAAGAGGTCCCATTTATTAATTGTATATCTTAGAGACTGTGCTGTTGCTGTTCTGTCCAGGAAGTTTTCTCTTGTGCCAGTGTATCCTGTGTCAAGGCTCTTCTCCCCTTTTTCTTTTAACAGGTTTAGTGTATCTGGTTTTATGTTGAGATCTTTGATCCACTTGGACTTGACTTTTGTGCAAGGCAATAGATATGAATCTATTTGCACTCTTCTACATGTAGACATCCAGTAAGACAAGCACCATTTTTGTAAGATGCTCTCTTTTTTTCCATTGTATGGTTTTGGCTCCTTTGTCAAAAATTAGGTGTGCATATGTGTGTGGATTTTTTTCTGGGTCTTCATTTCAATTCCATTGATCAACCAGCCTATTTCTATGACAGTACAGCCTACCACAGAGGGCCTCAGAAAAACTCTACCCTGCACTGTATCAAAGCAGATGCTGAGGCTCATAACCAAACTTTGGGCAGAGCACAGGGAATTTTACAGAAGAGGGAGATAGAAAGACCTGGAGGGGACAGGAGTTCCACAAGGAGAGCAACAGAACCAAAAAAACTGGGCCCAGGGTTTTTTTCTGAGACAGTTTCAACCATGGACCATGCATGGAAATAACCTAGAACCCCTGCACAGATGTAGCCTATGGCAGCTCAGTCTCCAAGTGGGTTCCTAGTAATGGAAACAAGGGCTGTCTCTGACATGAAACTCAGTGGCTGGCTCTCTGACACCTCCCCCTCAGGGGACGCAGCCTTGCCAGGCCACAGAGGAAGACAATGCATTTAGTCCTGATGAGACCTGATAGGCTAGGGTCAGATGGAAAGGGAGAAGGACCTCCCCCATCAGTGGACTTTGAGGAGGGCATGGGAGGAGATGAAGGAGGGAGGATGGGATGTGGAGGGAATGAGATAATGGGGTACAGCTGGATAAAAGTTAATAAAGTGTAATTAATATAAAAAAGAAAAAATTAAATAAAAAAGAGTTGAATGGCCAATAGAACATCCAACAGAGATAGAAGCTGTGAGGAAGGATCATGTGCCAATCAGACAGTGTGTGAAACAGAGGTGGTACTAAGACTGAGAGGTAACAAGCCACATGGCAAAAAATATATTAGAATAAAGGGATTAATTTAAGGCAAGAGTTAGTTGGAAACAAGGCTAGGTTAATGCCAAGAATTTGTAATTCATAAGAGGTCTCTGCATCATTATTTGGGAGCTGGTGGTCCAAAGAAAGTTCAGCTATAATTGGCACCCAAACCATTATATAGCTTAGAGTCAGTTAAATGAAATATTAAGCTTATCATCTGAAAAACAAGGCAGTAACATTTACCTATCTAAAGGAGAACTGTAGTGCAGATTAGCAATAAATAGACAAAATTCCCATGAAAACATTTGTCAGTTAGGCTTTCAAAATTCACTTTGTATTTTGATGTTATTAATTATGGAGTCACACACACACACACACACACATATAGGTATATAGTACACCATATAACTAAATTAGAGAGAGATACACAACAATAAACAGTAAATGTCTATGCAGTGTGACAAGAACTTTGTTGAAGGTAAATGCACAACACTCCAGGAAAACTGAGCAGGGATGAAGGTCATTGTCATTGCTGAGTCAACCCATTCTTATTGGAACTACTAACTGATATAAAGACCTTGAAGGTGAATAGGCTTTTACCAGGAAAAAAGAAGGGAAGACTTCAAAAAGGATTACAGGCAGTTACAAGGCCTAATTCAAAAATCAACAATTTATTATTTCTTATGAAAGAATGTCACTGAGCAGTTAAAACACATTCTAAAGATTCAGCTAAGACAACACAGCTCTTTTTATTATCATTTATTATAATTTATTCAACTTGCATCTGGGCTGTGTCCCTCTCCCTTGTGTCCACCTAATCCTGTACTCCCCACTTCTTCCCCTATGCCCCTATCCTAGTTCACTAATTTGTGAGGGTTTCTTTTCCTTCTATTTGGCCCTAGCCTATCAGGTCTCATCAGGACTGGCTGCACTGTCTTCCTCTCTGGCCTGGCAATGATGCACACCTCCAGGGGGAAGTGATCAGAGAGCCTGTCACTGAGTTCATGCCAGAGAAAGTCCTTGCTCCCCTTATTATGGAACCCACTTGGAGACTGAGTCCATGGGCTACATACATCTGAGCTGGGGTTTTAGGTCCTCTCCATGTTTTGTCCTTGGTAGGGGTATCATTCTCTGCAGGGCTCCCATGGGTCAATATATTTGGCTCTGTTGCTGTGCATTTGGAGCTCCTGTCCCCACCAGATCTTTCTATCTCCCCCTTCTTTCACAAGATTACCTGTAATCTGCCCAAAGTTTGAGTATGAGTCCTAACCTAATCAATGGAGACTTTCAGAGGCAGTCTGCTGTAGGCTCTTGTCCTGTTCCCTGTCTTCTCCTGATTGCAATGTCTATCACCTTTGTACTTCTGAATAAGTATTGAGCATCTTCCCTGGGATCTTCATTGTTGTTCAGGTTTTTAGGGGTATAGATTTTAGTATGTTTATCCTCTATCATACGGCTAATATCCACTTATGAGTGAGTATATACCAAGTGTGTCTTTCTGCTTCTGGGTTAGTTCACTCAAACTGATCTTTTCTAGTTCTCACCATTTGCCTGCAAATTTCATAATTTCTTAGTTTTTAATTGCTGAGTAGTATTCCATTGTGTAAATGTACCACAATTTCTGTATCCATTTCTACATTGAGGAACATCTAGATAGTTTCCAGCTTCTGGCTATTACAAGTAGAGATGATATGAACATGATTGAGCAAATGTCCTTAAAAGAACAATTCTCAGTTTCATATGAAAAAACAAAGAACCCAGAATTGCTGAAACAATACTGTACAATGACAGAGCTTCTGGAGGTATCTCCATCTCTGATTTCAAGCTGTACTACAAAGCAATAGTAATAAAAACTGCATGGTATTGGCATAGAAACAGAATGGTGGATCGATGGAACCAAATAGAAGACCCAGAAAAAACCCACACTTATGCACACCTAATTTTTGACAAAGAAACCAAAACCTTTCAATGGAAAAAAAGAGAGCATCTTCAACAAATAGTGCTGGTCCAACTGGATGTCTACATGCAGAAGAATGCAAATAGAACCATATTTATTGCCTTGAAAAAACTAAAGTCCAAGTGGATCAAAGACCTCAATATAAAACCAGACACACTAAATCAGTTAGAAGAAAAAGTGGGAAGAACCTACAACTCATTGGCACAGGAGACAACTTCCTGAACAGAACACCAACAGCACAGGCTCTAAGATCAACAACCAATAAATGAGACCTCATGAAACTGAAAAGCTTCTGTAAAGCAACAGACACTGTCATTAGAACAAAACAACAGCCTATACAGACTGGAAAGGATATTGACCAACCCTATATCTGACAGAGGGCTCGTATCCAGAATTTATAAAGAACTAAAGAAATTAAAAAGCAACAAATCAAGTAATCCAATTAAAATATGGGTTGCAGAGTTAAACAGAGAATTCTCTGTAGAATATAAAATAGCAGAGAAATACTTAAATAAATATTGAACGTCCTTAGCCATCAGGGAGATGCAAATCAAAATGACCCTGAGATTTCACCATACACCCATCAGAGTGGCTAAGATCAAAAACTCAAGTGACAACATATGCTGGAGAGGTTGTGGAGAAAGAGGAAACTTCCTCCATTGCTGGTGGGAATATAAACTTGTACAACCACTTTGGAAATCAATCTGGGTCTTTATCAGACAATTAGGAATAGTGCTTCCTCAAGATCCTGCTATGGCACTGCTAGGCATATATCCAAAATATGCTCAAGTACACAACAAGGACATTGGTTCAACCAAGTTTGTAGCAGCTTTTTTCATAATAGCCAGAAGCAGGAAAAGCCCAGATGTCCCTCAGTTGAGGAATGGATACAGAAATTGTGGTACTTTTACACAATGGAATACTACTCATCAATTAAAAACGAAGAAATCATGAAATTTGCAGGCAAATGGTGGGACCTAGAAACGATCATCCTGAGTGAGGTATCTCAAAAGCAGAAACACACACATGGTATATACTCACTTATATACACCTATAAGATAGGATAAATACACTGAAATCTATACACATAAAGAAGATAAACAAGAAAGAGGACTCGGAGTAAGATGACCAATTCTCACTTAGAAAGACAAATGGGATGGACACTGGAATTAGGAGAAAACAAGAAACAGGACAGGAGCCTACCATAGAGGGCCTCTGAAAGACTGTAGTTAGCAGAGTATCACCAGATGCTGAGACTCATATCCAAACCTTGGGCAGAATGCAGGGAATCCTATGAAAGAAGGGAGAGTTAGTAAGACCTGGAGAGGAGAGGAGCTCCACAAGGACCAAATATATCTGGGCACAGGGTCTTGTCTGTAACTGTTTATCTAACCAAGGACCATACATTGATATAACCTAGAACCCCTGCTCAGGCGTAGCCCATGGCAGTGCAGTATCCCAGTGGGTGTCCCAGTAAGAGGAACAGGGACTGTCTCTGACATGAACTCAGTGTCTGGCTCTTTGACCTCTCCCCCTCACCCTCCTCCGGTGGGAAGAGCAGACTTGCTAGGCCACGGAGGAGGACATTGCAGCCAGTCCTGATGAAACCTTATAAGCTAGGTTCAGATGGAAGGGGAGGAGGACCTCCCCTATCAGTGGACTTAGAGAGGGGCAGGGAGGAGATGAAGAAGGGAAGGGTGGGATTGGGAGGGAATGAGGGAAGGGGCTATAGCTAAGATACAAAGTAAATAAACTATAATTAATATAAAAATTAAAATTAAATTAAAAAAGGAGAAAAGTCAGATAATTGATATGTAGTTTTGAAAGTTTCTGCATTGTAGAATACTAATATTGAAATAATATATGAAGTCAATATATTGCTTGATAAATTAAATAGTGTGGTATGACACTATTGTATAACAGAAATGTTTTCTTTCACCACCAAGTCACAGAGGTTGAAATGTTTGATTGGCTAGTAATATAGATGTCCCTATACTTGCTTTTGCAAACCTATTTCATTTACTTAAACCACAAATTAAGAATAAGTAATAATAGAAAGTAGAAAGTATTGTTTTAGGAGTACTGTTTTAAAAAGATGTGATAAAAAGATTTGATTTTCAAAAAAATCTGCATGGTACTGGCATACAAATAGAATGGTAGATCAATGGAACCAAAAAGAAAACCCAGAAATAAACCCACACCCCTATGGATATTTGATTTTTTACAAAGAAGCCAAAACAATACAACGGAAAAAATACAGCATATTCAACAAATGGTGCTGGTATAACTGGATGTCTACATGTAGAAAATTACAAATAGATTCATATTTATCACCCTGAACAAAACTGAAGTCAAAAGAGATAAAAAAAACTCAACATAAAATCAAAAACCCGGAGGAGATCCCCCCTATCAGTGGACTTGGAAAGGGGCATGGTGGAGATGAGGGAGGGAGGGAGGGACTGGGAGGGAATGAGGGATCAGGACACGGCTGGGATACAGAGTTAATAAAATGTAACTGATAAGAAAAAAAATAAAATTCAAAAAAAAAAAGAAAAATAGAAAAAAAAATAAAAAACTCTAAACCTGTTAGAAGAAAAACTGGGGAAGAGCCTTGAACTCATTGGCACAGGAGACAATTTCCTGGATGGAACACCAACAGCACAGGCTCTAAGATCAACAACCAATATATGGGACCTCATTAAACTAAAATCTTCTGTAAAGCAAAGGACACTGTTGTCAGAAAACAAAACAAAACAACAACAACAAAAAAGTCAACCTACAGATTGGGAAAGTATCTTCACCAACCTTTTATGTGACAGAGGGCTAATATCCAGAATATATAAAGAAATCAAGAAGTTAAACAGCAAAAAATCAAGTAACTCAGTTAAAAATGGGGTTCAGAGCTAAACAGAATTCTCAGTAGAGGAATACTGAATGGCAGAAAAACAGTTAAAGAAATGTCCAACATCCCTAGGCATGAGGGAAATGCAAATCAAATGACCCTGAGATTTCAGCTTACACCCATCAGAATGGCTAAGATCAAACAGTCAAGTGAAAACACATGCTGGAGAGGATGTGAAGAAAGGGGAACCCTCCTCCATTGCTGGCGGGAGTGTAAACTTGTTGCAATCATTTTAGAAATCAAGCTGGCGCTTTCTCAGAAAATTGGGAATAGTGCTACCTCAACATCCATCTATTCCACTCTTAGGCATGTATCCAAAATATGCTCAACTATACAGCTCTTAACTTCACTCTTACCCACTTCTGCAGAATAACCTTCAGTGCTAGTTTCTCTAAACTAAATCATACATACCTTATCTCACTCTTAAAGTGGCTCAGAGAATATTATTCGAAGTTTATTCACTGAAGTTCCGCTTTCTCAGAAACTTCATAAATAAAATTTTGTTTCTAAGAAAGTGAAACTTTATTTTTATCCATTCTAGGGACCAAACTCTGAGTTTGAAAAGTGAAAATACCTCTCAAGTCATATTTATAATATCACTTTTCTTGCCTTCTTAAAACAGAGAGACGAAAGGAAGAATTTATTCCTATGCAGAAAAATATGTATTTGGCTTCTTGAAAATAATATTCCATTGTGCAAATGGAATTTAATTTTAATTATTCATTACTCAATGGACAACGAGGTCATTTTCATCTCCTCAGTATTGTAAATAGGGAGGCAGATGAGCAGCTATCTCCATAGTAGGATATAGAATTCTTTGGCTATGTGCCCAGGGGTGGGTTAGCTAGATCTTGCTTTAGATATTTTATTCAGCCTCCTAAGGAACTTCTACTCTGATTTCCAAAGTACTTGTTTGCATTCTCACCAGCACCAAATAAGAGTTCCCTTTTCCTCACACACATGCCAGTTACTGTCATTTTTTTATGAAGTCTTAAAATAATTTTAATTTGCATTTCTCTGGTGGCTAAACGGTTTTTAAATGTATCTCAGCCATTTGTGTTTCATCTTTTGAGAGCTGTTTAGTTTCACAATCTGTTTTAAATTGGTTTGTTTTTCTTCTTGATGTTTAGGGTTTTTTTTTTTGTGTGTGTGTGTGTGTGTTCTTTGTATATTCTAGATACTGTCCATCTGTCAGACCTGTAGTTGGTAAAGAAGTTTTTGTTCCATTCCATAGGATGCATTTCCACTTAAATGATGGTGTCCTTTGTTCTTCAAAAAAGTTTTTAAAAGTTTCATTTGGTCTCATTTATTACCTGTTAGTCTTAAATCCTGTGCTGGTAAGGTCCTGTTCAGAAAGTAATTTCCTGAACTGTTGAGTTCAATTGTATTCCTAACTTATCTCCTCTATCAGATTCAGAGTATCACGGTTTTTGTTGAGGTCCTTGATCCATTTAAAGTTACTTTATGCAGGGTAAAAAACAAGGATGTAGTTGAATTCTTCTTCTGGCGGCTAGCTACCCCGTTGGACTGTCATGATTTGTTTAAGAGGCTTTCTTTTCTCTAAAGTTTACTCTTGGCATCTTTGTAAAATTCAGGGGTTTGTAGCAACGTGATCTTAGATGTTGGTTCTCGATTCTATTTCAGTAATAAATGTGTCTGTTTTTATACCAGTACCATGTTTTTGTTTTTTTCTGTGTGATTGGTTGTTGTTGTTGTTGGGTTTTGTTTTGCTGTGTTTTTTGTTCTGTTTTTTTTTTCTAAAGCTCTACATAATATTAAGAGAGGGTAACATTTCCAGAAGTTTCTTCATTGTTGAGAATTCTTTTGTTGATCATAGGTCTTTTGTATTTCCATATGAAATTTAAAATTATTTTTTCCTTCTTTTGGAAAAAAAAATGTATTAGAATTTTGGTGGAAATTGTATTCCATGTATAGATTGCTTTTGGTAGGATGGTCATTTCCAATGTATTAATTCTACCACTTATGAGTATGGGACCCCATAAAGCAGCATTGCTACTTTGTGGGTTCTTCTTTCTTCCACCTTTCTCCACTCCTTTTCTTTTGCCTGTTTGATCCCCTAATACCAGGTAGGGGAAAACAAAAAGATAGAGAGGAAAGAAGGCAACTTTATCATTAGAATACCCCCTGATGATTAGGGTCATCAACCTCCTTGGAGCAAGTTTGATCTTACCATCAGAAGATCTAATTTTTATTCTGTTTCTTTTTTCCCCATGACTACTTACCAAGCCACAACCAACAGCAACCACCACCAACCAACAACCCACCTATTGGGGCTCTAACTTTTGCTCTCTGGAAAGTCCCCGGAATTTTAAATGTCACACAGTTGTAGAACCCATCTGAAGCTGGAAAAAAAATTACATCTCTGCTAAAGCATAGGGCAATTCATAGTCAGTGCTTATGAAGAGGCCCCAAATCCCCACACCTAGAACTAAAGTGAAAACGTATTCTTATAATATTTCTGGGTTTTTAAAGAAACCAAAATTCAAAAAAATTGTCACTATAGGGACCCTGAGAACTTCAGTAATTACTGGCCTGGTGCAATAGTGGCAGCAATGCCATGTAAGTATCCGACCACTTTCTTGGTGTATTTAAGGTCCTCTTATAAAATACAGCCAATCCTTGGCAACATTATTGTGGCCAAGAACCTGCTGCTAAAAGTCATAGATCCAACAGAACCAAAAAGTCTGGGCACAGGGGCCTTTTCTGAGACCGTTATACCAATCAAGTACCATTCCTGGAGACAACCTGGAACCCTGAACAGAGGTAGCCCTTGGCAGCTCAGTCTCCAAGTGCGTTCCCTAGTAATGCGAATAGGGTCTGTCTCTGACATGAACTCATGAGCTGGCTCTTTGATCATCTCCCCTCGAGGGGGAAGCAGCCTTTCCAGGCCACAGAGGAAGACAATGCATCCAGTCCTGATAGGCTAGGATCAGCTTTTTCTTTTTTTGCCTTTTTTATTATTAATTACAGTTTATTCACTTTGTATCCCAGCTGTAGCCCCATCCCCATCCCCTTCCAAACCCACCCTCCCTCTTCTTCTCCTATGCCCCTCCCCCAGTCCAATGACAGGGGAGGTCCTCCTTCCTTTCCATCTGACCCTAGTCTATCAGGTTTCATCAGGATTGGCTTCTTTGTTTTCCTCTGTGGACTGGTAAGGCTGCCCCCCCTTCAGGTGGAGGTGAAACTCTTTTGGACACTGAGCTGCCATGGGTTACTTCTGTGCAGGGGTTCTAAGTTATCTCCATGCATGGTCCTTGTTTAGAGTATCAGTCTCAGAAAAGACCCCTGTGCCCAGATTTTTTGGTTCTGTTGCTCTCCTTGTGGAGCTCCTGTTCCCTCCAGGTCTTTCTTTCTCCTCTTTCTCTCATAAGATTCCCTGTACTCTGCAAAAAGTTTGGCTTTTAATATTAGGATATGTCTTGATACCCTGATATGTAGAGTAATTCAGAGGCCCTCTGTGATAGGACAGGCTCCTGTCCTGTTCCCAGTTTTTTCCCTCTTTCGATGTCTGTCCAGTTTGCCTTTCTGAATGAAGATTTAACATCTTACCATGTTATCCTCCTTCTTGATTAGCTTTCTTAGGTGTACAGATTTTAGTATGTTTATCCTATATTATATGTCTAATATCCACTTATAAGTGAGTATGTACCATGTGTGTCTTTCTGATTCTGGGATACCTCACTCAGGATGATAATTTCTACATCCCACCATTTGCCTGCAAATTTCATGATTTCTTTGGTTTTAATTGCTGAGTAGTATTCCATTGTGTAAATGTACCACAATTTCTGTATCCATTCCTCAAGTGATATCCACATAGGACATAAAGTAACTTGATGTAACTCTAACCAAGCCTTTTTTTTAAGGTATGGCCACTTAGGTTGACCACTCTCCACTGGAAGGCCATTTATCCAGGAGTATAGAGCAAACACAAATTGGACTTGATGGGTTTAAAATTAATGGTGCAGAAAATTGGGTAAGTAGGAAAGGGGGGGGGTACACTTGGAAGGTGTTAGAAAGTGGATAATATGATCAAAATACACTGTATAAGATTCTAAACTCATATAAACAAATGGATTCTGAATCTAGAAAAATGTGTTACAGTAGGAAGTTCGTGAGTACTATAACCCAAGCATGTTTGGAAATACTTTAAAGTTATTTATTAATTTTTCATTTTTTCAGAAGAAATACGTTAAATTTCTTTCAATGAAAACTCAGAATAGGATATCCATCCTTTCATGCATGTTATTTCTACATTTAATTGCTCATTTTCAATTAAATAGAACCTACTATGTTTTTATATTTCCATTACTGATAAGGGAATCATACATCAGAGGGCATGATGCTTTCTCAAGCAGTCTTCTACATACTAGGAAGAGACATAAGAAATAGACTGAAATATAGTTATATGTTTTAAAATAAGATTGTCTATGATTAGAAACACCAAAGGTGCAGCTTTCAAATTGTCTTTGTGGAGACAGAGTACGGATAAAATGGATATGCATCACCATGATAAAGACAATTTATAAAAGCGTAGAGTTGACATCAAACTAAGCAGATAAAAAATCAAGGAATTTCTACTATGGTCAGAAACAAGACAAAGATGCATATTCTTTTTTTTTTTTTAGTATCTAAAAGAGGAACTGTATTATAATAACAAAAAGCAATATCCTTTAAATACAAAAATCCCAAGGAATCAAGACATTTCCTGTGTGAAACAAAAAGGAACAAACGTCTTCTTTTGGTAGAGAAAAGCTGGTTCATATCATTTAGAAACGAATACAAAAATTCTACAATTTTATGAAATTAGATAGAGTTATCATACTCTAGACCTATCAAGCTTATTTTTTTGCATTTTTTTATTTTATTAATTACACTTTATTCATTTTGTATCCCCCCATAAGCCCCTCCCTCCTCCCCTCCAGATCCCACCCTCCCTCCCCTTTCTGCATGCATGCCCCTCCCCAAGTGCATATTCTTCTATACCCATTCACTATAGCACATATAGAAATTTTTCAAGTGTTCTGGTATCAAAGAGCATGAGCCGCAGGATAAAGTATTATATCGAATCGAAGATTCTGAGAATTAGAGCACCCCCAAATTTCCCCATCCAAGTTGAAAAAAGACATATAATGTGGGCAAATTTGAGATGACAGATGTATCTGGCTGAATGAGAAATGAGGGAAAGAGTTATTTCTTTTAGATCAGTCTGTGTGTTTAATTTCTGCTTTTTTCTCCTTTCATTCCAGGAGTTCCTAGGAATAAGATGGGTAAAATAAACTTATTCTATATTCCTTAGCATAACTTATTTAGTAAGAGCCAACCCATTCATATCCTTTAAGTAGAAGAGAAAAAGGACAAAAAGAGGAAAGGACAGAAGAGGCTAAGGGAGTTTCCGAGCCAGGTGTGGCTTCTAGAGACAAGGAAGGACAACACTTTCTGAAGCTGGATCTTGGACTTGGCTTCTAGATAACTTTCATAGCACAATGACAACACAAGCCCTTCCAAGATCAGGCACAAAGCCAATGTGTCAAAGAAGTTTTCCAATGACTTGCTTTGGTGAATAAGCTCAGACTGACACAGCATGTTTCAAATTTAATTTTTAGAAATAAGCCAAAGAGAGGTGTTGCCTATACACTTGATCTGATGAAAATCTGCTTCCTAAGGAGAAGCACAATCATTTTCAAAGCTGCCATCTTGTCAGGCTTCTTAATTTATGTCCACAGATATTCTAACCGATAAGCTTTCTTCTTTAAAAAAAAATGACACAGGAGGACAAAATTATATCATAATCTCAAAAGTAAAAGAAATAATTAAAATTCCAAAGCTTCCTTTTTAAATGATTAAGGAATACAATGTGATTTTCTTCATTTCTGATATTTAAAGATACGTTGAAAATCTGAACAATGAGATGCAGTTAAGTTCAGGCTTCAGCTCAAGATGCACTATGTCTCTTACAATTATAAGCAATTTCCTTTGTTTGATTCTCAACATTTTGTCTTCATTTCCATACAAAAGCACAAGCCTGAAGAACTTACAGAATAAAAATCAGAAAAAAATGACTAGTTATCCTTCAGTTTTCAGCCAGATTTTATTTTGATGACAAATCCTAGAATTAATTGTTAATTAATTGTTGAATCACCTTGATGGTTAAAGTGTTCTTTAATTTGGGTATATCCTTTTTCCCCTGTGCCCCCCCCAAAAAAAACTACACAAACTAAAAACATGTAATAACCCTAACAGCAAGAAAAATATTTTTAATAATAGAAATAATATGCCTTTCTGTTTAATCTTCGGGAAAGGTCTAACACTAAACAAATAACTAACTTCTTAAATGAAGTTTAATCCTTCTGTCTCAAAAGCAAAACATGAAAAGAAATCACTTTTCTAGCTCAAGGAAGCTCCTTTGAAAGTTCAAGTTGAAAAACAAATAAAGTAAGGAGTGTGAAGACAATGACTAAACATTTTATTAAATACCTTACAATCTGTTAAGTATATGGATGGTCCACAAAAGACTCTCCTCCTTTACCTTGAATTTCTTATGTAGATGTAAATTTATTCCTCTTGGCCTTTCTCCCACGTATCATGCAAAAGAACTTCCCTTATATTAGTTCAGGTCCTTTATGAATTATCAAGTTGACTCTTTCATTTTCTTTCCACAGTTATGAATTTACAGATAAAAAAGAATTTTCCAAACTCTTATCGACAGAAGCAAGGCAGTCATGCTTCATGACTGTTCACAAGACATAACTCCTTGCAGAACAAGCTCCATAATATCTTCTGGATTTTGACTAATTGCTTTGTCAATGAAGTATGCCCTTCCACACACACTCTTAGATGAGGCACACATCTATATTCTTCACTGCAAGATAAATTAGCTGCCCATTGATACTGACTTGTCAGTTTTTAAGATCTTAAATCTAGTGAGATGAAATTCAATTCAGAGAGAACAGAACTAAACCCCACTCAAAGTGACTATCTAAGGTCATTTGCTATGGTTGTACAAGGATTTTTGGGAAGAAAAGAACAGGATAAAAAGAAATAATTAGCCACATGCAAGCTGGAATCTTCAATGAAAAAGGCATGGCTTCTAAGAAACTATTCTAGATCCTTTGATTATTGTTAAGATGTGTATCTTGGGTTTCTATCAAGCAATTCTGTAATTCTTAAAGGCAATTTTCTATGGTTAGGAATTAAGTATCCCCCAAATATTTATAGAATGGAAACGTTATCCCCAAATTGTGGCATAATTGAGAGGAGATTTGATCATGAAGACTTTAATATCATCAATGGATGAGTTAATTATAAGTGGATTATGGGCAGGTAGTGTCTAGTAGAAGCAGCAGGTTTCCTGCGTGAGCCTTCGTAGGTTCTATCTTGTCTCTGAACATTTGTGTTCTCTCTCTCTGATTCCTGACCATCGTGAGATAAGTATCCCTTTTCCGTCATGTCCCCACCATGATCTTTCTGCCTTGACACATGCTTAGAAACAATGCAGTGGCATCACCATTGCCTGCAACACCTGAAATTATGAGAAATAATCTTACTCTTTTAAGTTGATTTGCTCAGGCATTTTATTATGTTAATGGGTATTGACTAGCACAGAACCCTACTCTAGTCAACCATTATCTTCATAGCTCCTACATGATTTCAGTCTGCACATATGCCATTATCTTCCTCCCTCCCAGTGCTCCAGAGACTAATCACTGGTAAGAGACAAATACTCCATCCTTGTGTCTCCTATAACAACCATAATAAATGTATTTTCTTTTAAGAAAACGGCAGTATGAAAGAACCCCCATTTCCACTGATTTTAATGAAATCACAGAATACTTTGTTTTAATCATAATTTTTAGCAATAATTTTCTAAGCAATTAAAAGCAAGACAAAGTTCTGCTTCAATAGGTGAAGTCAGATGGGGCTCATAATTTTTCCTTTAAAACACATTTTAATTGGGCTTCTGTTAATGTACTTATCATATCGTCTTCACTCGAGGCTTAAGGAAGTGAAGCTAATACTTTGTCGAATCCCCTTTAGAAGAAATTTCAGGCAAAATGATATCAGAGCACTAAAAATGTCAGTTCTTTAGATTATGTGAAATGAAAACAAATGAAGGGGTTTTAAGGGTAAATTCTGGCTTTTAGAGTAGAAAACCACCAACACGGTCAGAAAGAAATGGAGTATTCTAAAATGTGACAAGTGGCGCTGTCAGCTGCTGAGACTCATTAGACATTAGTATGCAAGAGGCAGTAATTGAATGTTCGAACACTCAGCAGTGCCACAATGGGATTCCTATTTCTAGCGTCCACCGTAATTATGAGTCACCATCAGTATATGGGACTTATAGAAGAGATGTTGTCCTTGAAACAAGATTGAGTTGTTCAAGGTGCTTTTCACCTTGTTTTTAAATATGTTTTTAATTTAAATAGAATTATGTTACCTCTCCGCCTTTTTTCTGTTAAGCTCCTCCCTGATACCCTCTCTTGAACCCTTCAATACCCCTCACTCTCAAGTCTACAGTCGACTTCTTTTTCTTAGACTTCTATTGTAATATAATTGATATAGATCAACATTTTAATTTATTGATTGAGAAAGGTTCTGGTTTCAGCCTGTTTGGCACTTCTAAAAATCTTCCCAAGAGTATTCAAGAAGACAGGAAAAATGAACGCACTCTCAATATAATTTCTTTTCAATTTTCCACATTTTTTTTTTGTTTCAATGAACACAGTTTTCTAAGCCCGATATTCCTGAAGGGTGTTTTCTATACTATCAGCCCTTCCTCTGCCATGCAATAAAGAGGACATAAGTCTGCTGATTAATCTTTCTGGGCATTTCAGTGACTGCCAGATCATCCCTTTCTATATGCACTTAAGCGCTAACTCTGACTTTAATCATCAACAGTTCTTAAAACTGTTTTCATAGAACCATCCCTCCACAAACATCCCGAAACAATCCATAATCATATTCTGAGTTTTAAGTAAAGAAGAGTCAGTTATAAGCACGGAGAATATTGTTGTCTTTTTTTTCTGGTGTGTCCACTAATAAGTTTAGAATTGACCTGGATAGTAAATACAATGCTTTTATTGAAAACTGTCAATCATGTTTAACTAAGAGAAGTATAAGACAAAATAGAAATCCTCACAGGGGGAACAAGTCATGTGTCAATCAACATGTAACACCTGGAAAATCTGTTCATATCTGTGATGGTGACAAAACAGAAGGTACATGGAGGGATGACAGCAAAGTGCTTAGTGTCCTTTAAATGATTATTAAAATAACAGTTAAATTAAACATAAATAACATTTGGTTTCTTTTCCCACCTTGTGTTTTCCCCATTTTCATTTTTTCTTTCTTTTTTTTTTTTGTTTGTTTATTTGTTTCCAGCTTTGTGAATCACAACAGGCTACTCTCACCTCATTTTCTACCACATCTTCTTAAGGACATCTTCTTAAGGAGAAACCAAGATTGTTCATCAGGACCTATTCTCTGATCTCAGCTCTTGCCACACCCTTAAAACCCAAACACTCCTGATTTTAATAGTAAAATCTTCATCACGATTATCCTATCCTGCGTTACTGTTTTTATGTGGCACCCAAGTATGCTTTAGTTGATATTGGTTTGGGGGTAAATTTTATTGAATAGTGGGGAAATTCCTGGTTTTTCTTGACAGAAATAACTGGGAGACATGTTAGATACACACACGCACACACACACACACACACACACACATCTTCTCCCTCACTCCCTGTCCCAGGAGCATCTATCTATATTTCACATCTCATCTCAGTTGTGTTACCACCTCTAAAGAGATGTATGGGGGCGGGGGGAACCTGCCTTTTTAGAGGGTTATCATTTCAACTTTAAAGAATACTTTTATCAAACACCTCTTTGAATATGTACCCTGCTAGAGGATGGCCTTTGATGTCAGAAATCAAGCATGCCTTTGTCACATTCCAAGCTCCTCCTACAGTTCGTGAGGCACTGTGGGCATAGTTTTCGTAATAAACAAAATGAAGTAGCCGACGAACAAATGAGGGAAGGTGCGTAGCTCAACACTTGACATCTTCTCAACCTCAGGGCAGTAGAATCAACTTTCCCACTAGCTCACTGCAGTCTTTAAATGTGGGGGGGGTGGAACATGTGGGTATGTGCATGCTCTATGCACGTAGAGGTCCCGTTGGACCGTTTATCTCATTCTACCATGCTTGTCTATGGATCAAACTCATTTGACAGCAAGCACCTTCTGAACCATCTCACGGGCCCCATAAAATTACTAGAACTTTTATCTTGTTGTTGGGCTGCAATTGTTTCAGCTGCAGAAATCCTGCCAGTCTACCACCTTGCTCTGCTTCCATGGATCATTAGCACCTATTCAATTGAAGAAGGTTTCAGAGTACATTTGTCATTGAAGGCTGGACTGCCAAAGTCTGTATCTATTTGATGGAACTTTAGCGGAGATTTGTTTCTTTAGAAATTAAGGCATTTCTTCTTGGTGTGAGAGCAAATCAACAGCTGCTATAGAAATGCCAACACCTACAGATGCCTTGCAATTATCTATGAAGCCTGGGTGACAGGAAGAGGAACAATCTTTGCTTGAGAAATTGCCTGAGGGAAAAGCCCAGACATTTTCAAGTGCACTGAACCAATGAATAAATAAGAGCATCCGAGTGGAACCACAGCCAAGCAGGGGACTTCCATCATAGTAAGCCCTGCCAGGCCCAGTCACTATTCTCAAGGTACAAAGAGAACTGCTACCACATGATGAAAGCTATATAGTATTATCTGAAGATAGGCTGTTTCCATTCATGCAGATTAAGCATGTAGTGACTACAGACCACAGTTGTAGAACCAATATGCTTTTGATTTGACCGGGAACATACTATACTTAACTTCATTCAAAAGTCAAGCTGTATGTCTAACCTCATACCATCATCTACTAGATGCTTTCAATGGTAGGTGCTATGTTTTCTATGGGGCAACATGAGCAAATGCCCACTCACCATAGATCTGGCATGAATGAAAGACCAAAGGGACAGCTCCAGCCCAGAATACAGCAGTGAACCAGTAACCACATAGGGATTACAGAACCATGAGTGAATCAAAGCTGCCTGCATTACTGAAAAACTCACCATAATGCAGGTGATAGAACTGCCAAAGCTTCCTCTCTAGAGCCCTCTGTAGAACTAGCAAGCAGCTCAGACAATCACAGTCTCCCTCTCTACAGCAACTCTATATTGCCTTTATAATCATGGGGAGGGACTATATGAGTATCATAGCTTGTGGTATGTTCCTGAGCCTTTAACATTTAACTTAGCTCCTGAGTATTATTATTATCTCCTTTCTTTCTATGAAGGAATGTTTTAATCTGAAGGAGATATGTATTACTCAGAAGATTTTTAAACTGTATTTCTGAGTAAACTGTAAGAGTATAACTTAGTTTCGCACATGGCACTTGTATGGTTCAAGCTGTCTAACTGAAAGAAACTTGGCATGGTTTATAAAAGAGTGACAATGGTGACAATCCAAAAGGCAGAATAAGTCAGTGTGAGCCTATGTAGCACTCAGGATTTCTCTGATGTTTAAGAAACAGTATCACACACTTATCACCTCAAGAAACACACAGAAGACAGCAATAGACACACAGAATAAGGTTGAATTTATACCCTGTCAACTCATCAACAGGACCATGAACCACCTACTAATAAGTGTAAATAAGTTTAAAAATAAGTTTTCTTGTTTGTGGGACTGTATTCAAGTAGTCTTTCAATATAGTCACTCTCCTAGTTAGCTTTGACACAGCCTGGTGTCACCTACAACTAGAGCTTCAAATGAGAGATTGTCCAGATCAGATTGGCCTGTAGGCTTGTCTTTGACACATGTTTTGATTTTTCTTTGATATAGGAAGTCCCAATCCACCTTGGTGAGCATTATTCCCTGGACAGGTGGTTCTGAGAGGTATAGGGAACCTAGCTAAAAGTGATCCTGAGGGAAAACAAGCAGGCAGCTATATGGTACTTTCTAAGCATTCCTGCCCTAAGTTCTCTCAATAATTGACTGTGACTTGCAAGCCAAATAATAAACTTCCCCCAATTTCCTTTTGGTCAGAGAGTTTTATCACAGCAAAAGAAAGGAAAAGTATGAAAAGGAAACTCATACAGTCACCTGAGTCATTTCTTAATTACAGAAAGTACCCTAGGTATAGAGAACCTTTGTAGGGATTTACTATGAGAATCCACTATCATTTGCCTTAAGAAAAGATTACAGGAAGGAAGGATTGATGTCATATTGGGTCCTTAGGACCCCAAGATGAACCTGAGCAAAGAGGCAACCTCTCTGTGAACTACAAATGTCACAGCTCAAGCTTTCTTATGAGGCTCCAGAGTGTCCTCATCACAGTAGCCTTACAGAGTGAGCCTCATCATGCCCCAGGGGAAGAATCCTGTGACTTTCCTTCCTCACTGCCATCCTGCTATCCTCCCCGACTATCTAAACAGATTGTTTCTCAGTCAGTCTGCTCCAACTTTCCAAGTGTTGTTCCTTTGTTGCATTTGCCCCGGGCTTTCACATGTCAAGCTTTTTATGCCTCTCAATGCTTTTGAAGTTTCCCTTATGAAAACCCCAGGATCAATACTAAATTTTTTTATGAGTGAGTCATGAGACTTAATTAACTGCTTAGATATATTCCTATACTTAAAAAAATCCTTCAACATATTTTTTTTTTTTACTTTTTCAGAACATCTTTATTTTTTAAAAAAAATCTGAGTTTTTAAAACTCAGGAAAAAATGGTTTGCTATCTTCATTTTATAGATGCGGTATTTGAGACACAAACACACACACACACACACACACACACACACATATATATGCTCACATTTCTACAAGGAATTGCTATGAAGCTAGACCACTTCCACTGTAGTCTAAAAGTAAACCAAAGCTCTGTGTCTTTGTGCCCTGTTGGAAACCACGGCAAAATGGTCGTGGGCACTTTCATAAAGGAGAGGGAGATTCCTGAATAAAACAGAAGGTTGCTTATTGTCCTTAGTCATCTGAGAAATGCAAATCAAAACAACCCTGAGATTCCACGTCACACTCTCCAGAATGGCTAAGATTAAAAAAAAAAAAAAATCAAGGGATGACACATGCTAGAGAGAAAGGGGAATCCTCCTCCATTGCTGGTAGGAATGTAACCCTGTACAACCAATTTGGAAATCAACTTAGCGCTTTCTCAGAAAATTAGAAATAGTGCTACCTCAAGATCCAGCTATACCACTCCTGGTCATATAATAAACCATACAGCAAGGATATTTGCTCAACTATGGTCATAGCAGCATTATTATAATAGCCAGTATCTGGAAACAACATAGATGTCAAATCATGAAATGTGCAAGCAAATGGTGGGAACTAGAAAAGATCATTCTGAATAAGGTAACCCAGAAGCAGAAAGACACATAAGGTATATACTCACTTATATGTAGATATTAGCCATATAATATAGGATAAACATATAAAATCTACAGTCCTAAATAAGCTAAACAATAAGGAAGACCCTAGGGAAGATGCTTAAACCTCACTCAGAAGGGCAAACAGGATAGATATAGAAAGTAGGAGAAGACAAGGAACAGGACAGGAGCCTTCCATAGAGGGCCTCTGAAAGACTCTACACATCAGGGTGTGGAAGAAGATACTGACACTCATAGCCAAACTTTGGGAAGAATGCAGAAAACTTTATGAAAGAAGAGGGAGGGGGGCAGAGCCAAGATGGCGACTAGCACACACAGTTTCCGAGCTGTGGAAGAGATAAAGTTCTGAGTTGATGAGTGGAAGAACTTCTGAAGCCAGGGAAACAACGGAGAGACTTTCTAAACAACAGGGAACATCGCAGGAGGTGAAAACCTTGGTCTCAGGTCACCCAGGGACTTGTTTGGGGAAGGTGAGAAACAATCCTTTGATCTCTCGGCACTCCCCTCCCCCAGACCTCCCTCCTCCTCGGCACAGCAGACTCGCCTTTCTCAGCGCAGACCTAACTGCCTGGGGCCTGCAGCCACTGAGGCGGAGCCCCAAGCCCTTTATCGGCAAAGGCCAGCAGTACTGTGTCTTGGAGCCCCAGATTCGCGCGGTGGCTGCACCATCCTCCCAGGGCCCGAGTCTGCTAGACGCCATACTAGCTCCGCAGGATCGCGATCACTGACGGTATGGCCCGCCCAATCCCACAGTGACAGAGAATACGCTATATACTCACCAAAACCAGACAGAAACGCCATACAAGCTAGACACACCAGGCGCTGGGCCTCCGAAGCTTGAAAAGCCTCTGGACTAGCAACCCAGTCTCCAGTTACAGCGGGACTTTCTAACCTGGCGGCAGAGCAGCACTGAGCTGGTGGGGCACATCAGCCCTCCAGTTTAAGACTAACCAGGGCCAAACCAGAGAACAGAAAGGCTGGTTACCCCGATTCCTACTGACGTGACCACCCTGAAATCTCCAGCTGCAGCAAGACCTCATAACCTGGCAGTGACAATAGCACGGAACTGGCGGAGCACATCAAAGAAGCAGGGCCAAACCAGAGAGCAGAGAGCCCAGATACCCCGATCTCTGCCAAGTGACCTGCCTTTAAGTGAGTGCACCCTTGAGAATCTGCAGCTTCACTGATCCTGGGTCCTTCTAAAACAGAAGCCAGGCATCGAACCCCCTCCCACCCATATACCCACTTTGGGAAACAGAGGGGCACTTAGAACATTGAAGTTCCTGCTCTGTGGGTCTAATTGAGGAGTTAAGGCAGTTAATGCCAGAAATTCCGCTGCGATCATCACTAGCGCCTGCGACATATACATTGCAGAGCCCCTCCCACACATTCAAGGGTTCAACATTATCCATCACTCTGTCCCTCGAGACACACGCCCACGCCCACTTACACACACACACACACACACATATACACATGCACGCACGCTTGCATTTGCCTCTGTTTGCGCCTGCGTACTTTCCTCCCACAGGTACAGCTAGTCCTCAGCACACGCTAAGGACACGGGACCTCTCTCAACTTCCTGAGGAATTCTCCAGACTCGAGAGAGAGACAGTACCAGTCTGATCAGCAGAATCCAAAAACAAACAGGGAAGGTCTCAGATAAGCCAATGGCCAGGGATAGGCGAAAGAACACTTCCAACATAAATCAGGACATCATGACTTCACCAGCAAACCCCAAAATCGATGGATACTCCAATTCATCAGAAGCACAGGAAAATAACCTTAAAGCCATGCTTGCTCAATTATTTGAGGCTCATAAGGAGGAAATGAACAAATCTTTCAAAGAGTTGGCCAGTCAATTGGAGGTAAAGAAAGAAGAAATAGACAAAAGCCTTAAAGAAACACAGGCAAACATAGCCAAACAAATAGAGGCACAAGTAGAGAAAAAATTAGTGGCATACAAAAAGGAAATGAACAAAGAAATAGAGTCCATCGTAGAGAGACAGGAATCCAAATTCAAACACATGAAAGAAATGGTGCAAGGCATGAAAACAGAATTAGAATCAATAAAGAAAACACAAAATGAGAAAACTCTTGAGCTGGAGAACTTGGAGAAAAGATCAGGAACCACAAAAGTAAGCATCACCAACAGAATACAAGAGATGGAAGAGAGAATCTCTGGAGCTGAAGACACACTTGCAGAAATTGATACTTCTCTCAAAGAAAAAGTAAAATCAGAAAAATTCCAATCACAAAATATCCAAGAAATCAAGGATGCTATGAAAAGACAAAATCTAAGAATAATAGGAATTGATGAAAAAGAAGACTCCAGGCTCCAAGATCCAGAAAATATTTTCAAGAAAATCATAGAAGAAAATTTCCCCAACTTAAAGAAAGAGATGTCCATAAATATACAAGAGGCCTACAGAACACCAAATAGACTAGACCAGAAAAGAAACACATCACGTCACATCATAGTCAAAACACTAAATCTACAGAACAAAGAAAAGATATTAAAAGCAGCAAGGGAAAAAGGCCAAGTAACATATGAAGGTAGACCTATCAGAATCACACCAGACTTCTCATCAGAAACTATGAAAGCCAGAAGGGCCTGGGTAAGCATCATGGAGACTCTAAGAGATCACAAATGTCAACCCAGACTACTATACCCTGCAAAGCTTTCAATCAACATAGATGGAGAAAACAAAATATTCCATGACAAAACTAAATTTACGCAATATCTATACAGCAAACTAACCCTACAGAAGATACTAGAAGGAAAACTCCAATCCAACGGAAATGAATTCACCCAAGAAAACAGGGCATACAGATAATATCCCAACAAAAATGAAAAGAAAACAAGCAATGAAACAAGGTAAGATCATCAACTCCATTACAAAAGGAACTAACATGCATTGGTCAATATTATCTATCAATATTAATGGACTCAACTCACCAATAAAAAGACACAGGCTAACAGAATGGTTACAGAAACAGGATCCATCATTCTGTTGCATCCAAGAAACACACCTATGCAACAAAGATAAACACTACCTAAGAGTAAAGGGCTGGAAAAATGTTTTTCAAGCAAATGGTTCCAGAAAACAAGCTGGAGTAGCCATCCTAATATCTAATAAAATAGACTTTCATCCGAAGTTAATCAAAAAAGATAAGGAGGGCCCCTATATTCTCATCAAAGGAAAAATCCAACAGGAGGACATCACAATTTTGAATATCTATGCCCCAAATACAAGAGCGCCTACATTCGTAAATGAAACAATATTAAAGCTTAAATCATACATTGATCCTAATACCTTAATAGTGGGAGACTTCAACACCCCACTCTCATCAAGGGACAGATCAACCAGACAGACACCAAATAGGGAAATGAAAGCACTCACAGAATCCCTAAATCAAATGGACCTAATAGATGTCTACAGATCTTTTCACCCAAACTCAAAAGAGTACACCTTCTTTTCAGCACCACATGGAACCTTCTCCAAAATAGACCATATAGTTGGTCACAAAGCAAGCCTCAACAGATACAAAAGGATTGAAATAATCCCTTGTATACTATCTGACCACCATGAACTAAAGCTGGACATCAACAACAACAGAAACAACAAAAAGCCGACACGCACATGGAAACTGAACAACTTACTACTCAATGACAGCTGGGTCAAGGAAGAAATAAAGAAAGAAATTAAAGACTTTCTAGAATTCAATGAAAATGAAGGCACAACATACCCAAATTTATGGGACACATTGAAAGCAGTGCTCAGAGGAAAATTTATAGCACTAAGTGCCTACAAGAAGAAATCTGTAACATCACATACAAACAACTTAATGGCCCAATTGAAAAACCTAGAAAAAAAAGAAGCAGATACACCCAAGAGGAGCAGACGGCTGGAAATAATCAAACTAAGGGCAGAAATCAATCAATTAGAAACAAATAAAATTATCCAAAGAATCAATGAAACAAAAAGCTGGTTCTTTGAAAAAATCAACAAGATAGACAAACCCTTAGCCAAACTAACTAAAAAGCAGAGAGAAACCATACAAATCAGCAAAATCAGAAAGGAAAATGGGGACATAACTACAGACACTGAGGAAATCCAAACGATTATTAGGTCATACTACAAAAGCCTATATGGCACAAAATTTGAAAATCTAAATGAAATGGATAACTTTCTTGACAGATTCCATCTACCAAAATTAAGTCAAGATCAGGTAGAAAGACTGAATAGCCCTATATCTCCCAAGGAAATTGAAGCAGTCATTAACAGTCTCCCCTCCAAAAAAAGCCCTGGACCAGATGGCTTCAGCGCAGAATCCTACAAGACCTTCAAAGAAGTACTAACACCAATTCTCCTCAAACTATTCCACAAAATAGAAATAGAAGGAACACTACCAAACTCATTCTATGAAGCCATAGTCACTTTGATACCTAAACCACACAAAGATCCAACAAAAAAAGAGAACTTCAGACCTATCTCTCTTATGAACATTGATGCAAAATACTCAATAAAATACTTGCAAACCGAATCCAAGAACACATCAAAGATATCATCCACCATGACCAAGTAGGCTTCATCCCAGGAATGCAAGGATGGTTCAACATACGGAAATCCATCAATGTAATCCACCACATAAACAAAATGAAGGAGAAAAACCACATGATCATCTCCTTAGATGCTGAAAAAGCATTTGACAAAGTCCAACACCCATTTATGTTTAAAGTCTTGGAGAGATCAGGGATACAAGGCACATACCTAAAGATAGTAAAGGCAATATACAGCAAGCCTATAGCCAACATCAAACTCAATGGAGAGAAACTTAAATCAATCCCACTGAAATCAGGGACAAGACAAGGCTGCCCCCTCTCTCCATATCTCTTTAACATTGTACTTGAAGTCCTAGCCAGAGCAATAAGACAACTAAAGGATATCAAGGGGATACAAATCGGAAAGGAAGAGGTCAAAGTGTCACTATTTGCAGATGATATGATAGTATACATGAGCGACCCCAAAGATTCAACCAGAGAACTTCTTCAGCTGATAAACACCTTCAGCAAAGTGGCAGGATACAAAATCAACTCAAAAAAATCAGAAGCCCTCTTGTATACCAAAGACAAAAAGGCTGAGAAAGAAATTAGGGAAACAACACCCTTCACAATAGCCAGTAATAACATAAAGTACCTTGGTGTGACTCTAACCAAGCAAGTGAAAGACCTGTTTGAGAAAAACTTCAAGTCTTTGAAGAAAGAAATTGAAGAAGATCTCAGAAGATGGAAAGATCTCCCGTGCCCATGGATTGGTAGGATTAACATTGTGAAAATGGTCATCCTGCCAAAAGCAATCTACAGATTCAATGCAATTCCCATCAAAATACCAACTCAATTCTTTACAGACCTTGAAAAAAAGATTCTCAGCTTCATATGGAGAAACAAAACACCCAGAATCTCCAAAACGATCCTGTACAACAACAGATCATCTGGAGGTATCTCCATTCCCGATCTCAAGCTGTACTACAGGGCAACAGTAATAAAAACTGCATGGTATTGGCATAGAAACAGAAAGGAGGATCAATGGAATCGCATAGAAGACCCAGAAATAAACCCACACACCTATGAATACTCAATATTTGACAAAGAAGCCAAATCCATTCAATGGAAAAAAGACAGCATCTTCAACAAATGGTGCTGGACCAACTGGATGTCTACATGCAGAAAAATGAAAATAGATCCATATTTATCACCCTGCACAAAACTAAAGTCTAAGTGGATCAAGGACCTCAACATAAAACCAGATTCTCTAAATCAGTTGGAAAAAAAAGTGGGAAACAGCCTAGAACTCATTGGCACAGGAGACAACTTCCTGAACAGAACACCAACAGCACAGGCTCTAAGAGCAACAATCAATAAATGGGACCTCATGAAACTGAAAAGCTTCTGTAAAGCAAAAGACACTGTCATCAAAACAAATAGACAGCCTACAGATTGGGAAAGAATCTTCACCAACCCTTTATCTGACAGAGGGCTAATATCCAGTATATATAAAGAACTAAAGAAGCAGAAAAGCAACAAACCAAGTAATCCACTTAAAAAATGGGGAACAGAGCTAAACAGAGAATTCTCGAAAGAGGAACATCGAATGGCAGAGAAACACTTAAAGAAATGCTCAGCCTCATTAGCCATTAGGGAAATGCAAATCAAAATGACCCTGAGATTTCACCTTACACCCATCAGAATGGCCAAGATGAAAAACTCAAGTGATAGCACATGATGGAGAGGTTGTGGAGAAAAGGGAACCCTCCTCCATTGCTGGTGGGAATGTAAACTGGTTCAACCACTTTGGAAGTCAATCTGGCGCTTTCTCAGACAACTAGGAGTAGTGCTACCTCAAGACCCAGCTATACCACTCCTAGGTATATACCCAAAATTTGCTCAAGTACACAACAAGGACATTTGTTCAACCATGTTCGTAGCAGCTTTATTTGTAATAGCCAGAACTTGGAAACAACCCAGATGTCCATCAACGGAGGAATGGATACAGAAATTGTGGTATTTTTACACAATGGAATACTACTCAGCAATCAAAAAGGAGGAAATCATGAAATTTGCAGGCAAGTGGTGGGATCTAAAAAAGATCATTCTGAGTGAAGTATCCCAGAAGGAGAAAGACAAACTTGGTATATACTCGCTTATATAGACCTACAAGATATGATAAACATAATGAAATCTACACACCTAAAGAAGATAATCAAGAAAGTGGACACAGGCGAAGGTGATTAATCCTCATTTAGAAAGACAAATGGGATGTGCATTGAACTTATGACAGGAGTCTACCACAAAAGGCATCTGAAAGACTCTACCTAGCAGTGTTTCAAAGCAGACACTAAGACTCATAACCAAACCCTCGGCAGAGTGCAGGGAATCATATGAAAGAAGGGGAGTTAGTATGATATGGAAAGGATAGGAGCTCTACAAGGACCAAATATATCTGGGCACAGGGTCTTTTCTGAGACTGACACTCAACCCAGGACCATCTATAGATATAACCTAGAACTTCTGCTCTGATGTGGCCCGTGGTAGCTCAGTAACCAAGTAGTTTTCCAAAGTAAGGGGAACACGGACTATTTCTAACAGGATCTCAAGGGCAGGCTGTTTGACCCCCCCCCCAGGGGAGGAGCAGTCTGTTAGGCCACAGAGGAGGACTTTGCAGCCAGCCCTGAAGATACCTGATAAAACAGGGTCAGATGAAAGGGGAGGAGGTCCTCCCCTATCAGTGGACTTGGAAAGGGGCAGGGAGGGAGTGTGGGGTTGGGGAGGGAATGAGGGAGCGGGATACAGCTGGGACACAGAGTTAACAAAATGTAACTAAAAAGAAAAATAAAATAAAATAAAAAAAAGAAGAGGGAGATAGAGAGACCCGGAGGGGACAGAAACTCCACAAGGAGACCAACAGAGCTAAAAATCCTGGGCCCAGTGGGCCCTGTAGAGACCAATACTCCAACCAAGGACTGTGCATGGAGAGGACCTAGATAGACTCCCTGCTCAGTTTGCAAGTGGGCTTCCTAGTAAGGGGAATAGAGGCTGTCTTTGACATGAACTCAATGGCAGGCTCTTTGATCAGCTACCCCACTGTGGGTTGCAGCCTTGCTAGGCCACAGAGGAAGACAATGCAGCCATTCCTGATGAGACTTGATAGGCTAGGGTCAGATAGAAGGGCTAGTATCTGACCCTAGAAGTGAAGGAGGTCCTCCCCTATCATTGGACTAGGGAAGGGGCATGGGGAAAAAGAAGGAGGTTGGGTGGGGCTGGGAGAAGATGGTGGGGGCTACAGCCAGGATACAAAGTGAATAAATTGTAATAAATAAAAAGCAAATAAAAAATAAAAGAAAAAGAGGAAAGTTTTAAGTTTCTATAAATTAATATTCCTTCTTACTCTTAGTGACTTGTATAACTTGTGAAGGAACTCTAGGGTAAAATGTACATTTATTCCAAGACATTTCACCTTAACTTATTCCCCATTCAAATCATATGCTGAGTTTTATATTTTTAGCCTTTTAAAATCTCCCAAAATATATCTTCTTAAATTTTTCCTTATTTATCACTTTACATTCTGATCTTATCCCCCTTCCTCTTCTCACCCCACCCTCCCTCCCTTTTTCTCCATCATCTATCCCATATTCCTCAGAAAAGGGAAGATACCCTTATCATCCCATCCCAGCTCATAAAGTCACATCAGGACTGAGGGTATCCTCTTCCCTTGAAGCCTGTCAAGGCAGCCTCACTAGGGGAAGTGATCATAACGTATACAACAGAGTCCATATCAGAATCAGCTCCTGTTGCCCTTACTAGGTGGCCCACAGGAAATCTGAGCTGCTTACCTGCTACATCTGTGCAGGAAGTCTAGGTGCAGTCCATGCATGGTCCTTCATTGGTGCTTCAGTCTCCACAAGCCCTTCTGGGCCCTGGTTAGTTGGGACTATTGGTCTTCTTGTGGAGCTCCTTCACCTCCAGGTCCTTCTATCCTTCCCTCCACTTTCCCAGAAGACTCGCTATGCTCCACCCAAAGTTTGGCTGTGAGTCTCAGCATCTGTTTTGATCTGCTACTGGATGGAGCCACTCAGAAGACAGCTATAGATCCTACGGTAGGATCCTGTCTGCAAGTTTAGCAGAATATCATTAATAGTATCTGGGGTTGTTTCTCTCCCACGGGGTGGGTCTAAGTTGTGCCAGGCATTTGTTGGACATTCCCTAAGTCTTATGCTTCAATTTTGTTAGTTGTCAATTGAGGCTTTATATATATATATATATATATATATATATATATATATATATATATAT
>NW_026596046.1:24299243-24341000 GCF_907164565.1 Psammomys obesus
ATATATATATATATATATATATATATATATATATATATATATATATAGGTGTGTATGTGTTTATGTATGTGTGTGTGTGTGTGTGTGTGTAATGTATGTACATAATTTTGTTTAACTAGTAGCATTAGTTTTGTTTAAATATTGGTTTGTTTAACTGGTGATTTAATTAGTGGTGTTAGAACTTCTTCCCTAATATTTATCTTTTCCAGTCCTTTCTAAATACTGCTGCATACCAACCTTCCTGTAAGACAAATCAGTGCCTGTTGTTTTCTATTTGAGTTACAGGTTTCCTTTAACTGGTTGATCTTATTCATGATGAGTTTCTCCTCCTCCTCCTCCTTTTTCTTTTTATGTGTTTTTTAAAAATAATTTATTCACGCTACATGCTGATTGTAGCCCCATCCCTTGTCTCCTCCTAGTCCCACCTTCCTTCCCTCCTCCCCCACCCCCCTGTAGCCCATTGAAAGGGGAAGTACTCTTCCCTTTCCATCTGACTGTACCTTATCAAGACTCATCAGGACTGCCTGGATCCTCTTCCTCTGTGGCCTAACAAGGCCTCATTGCCAGCGGGAAGTGATCAAAGAGCAGGCAACTGAGTTTATGTCAGAGATAACCCCAGTTCCCCACACCAGGGGACCCATAAGGAGACTGAGATGCCTATGGGCTACATCTGAGCAGGGAGGTCTAGTTGCAGGGTCCTTGGTTGGTGCATCAGTCTCTGCAGATATTTTGTCTTTATTGGTCTCCTTATGGAGCTCCTGTCCCCTTCAGGTCCATCTACCCCCTGCCTCTTTTTACATAAGGCCACCTGTGCTCTTCCCAAAGAATGGCTGTGACTCTCAGCTTCAGCTTAGATTCCCTGATGGGTGGAGTCTCTCAGAGGCCATCTTTGGAAGGCTCCCACCTGTTTCCTCTCTTCCATCACTTCTGATGTCTATCCCATTTGCCTTCTGAATGAAAATTATGCATCTACCCTAGGGTTCTTCTTGTTATTTAGCTTCTTTAGTTCTGTGGATTTTAGAATGGTTATCCTGTAATTTACAGCTAATATCCACTTATAAGTGAGTCTATACTGTGGAAGTCTTTCTGCTTCTGGGTTACCTCACTCTGGATGATCTTTTTGAGTTCCATCCATTTGACTGCAAATTTCATGATTTCCTTTTTTTTAATAGCTGGATAGTATTCCATTGCATAAATGTACAACAAGTTCTGTATCCATTCTTTGGTTGAGGGACATCTAGGTTGTTTTCAGATTTTGGCTATTATGAGTAAAACCTCTATGAACATAGTTGAGCAAATGTCCTTGTTGTATGTTGGAACATCTTTTGGGTATATTCTCAGGAATGGTATAACTGGGTCTTGAAGTAGAACCATTCCCAATTGTCTGAGAAAGCACCAGATCTTTTTATCAAAGTGGGATATCTCACTCAGGTAGGGTAGATGCATAATTATATAGTAATAGTAATTTCAAAGTGGGAAATTACTATTTCCCACTTCTTACATAAGATTCTATGCACTCTGCCCAACCATTGGCCATAAGTCTCAGCATCTGTACTCCAACCAGCAATGAGGAGAATTCCCCTTTCACTACATCCTTGCCAGCATGTGTTGCCATTTGAATATTTTATCTTAGTAATTTTGATGAATGTAAGATGAAATCTGAGTGGTTTTGATTTGTAGTTCTCTAATAACTAAGGGCACTGAGCATTTCTTTAAATGTTTCTCTACTATTTGATATTCCTCTGTTGATAATACTCTGTGTAGCTCTATACCTCATTTTATTTTATTTTGTTATTAATTACACTTTATTCACTTTGTATTCCCCCCCATAAGCTCCTCCCTCTTCTCCTCTCGGTCCCACCCTCCCTCCCCCTTCTTCACACATGCCCCTCCGAAGTCCACTGATAGGGGAGGTCCTTCTCTCCTTCCTTCTTAGATCTTAGTCTATCAGATCTCATCAGGAGTGGCTGCATTGTCATTTCTGTGGCCTGGTAAGGCTGATCTCCCCTCAGGTGGAGGTGATCAAAGAGCAGGCCAACCAGATTATGTCAGAGGCAGTCCCTCTTCCCATTACTATGTAACTCACTTGGAAACTGCCATGGACTACATCTGCGCAGGGGTTCTAGGTTATCTCCATGCCTGGTACTTGGTTGGAGTATGAGTCTCTGGGAAGACCCCTGTGTTCAAATTTTCTGGTTCTGTTGCTCTCCTTGTGGGGTTCTGGCCTCTCCATATCTTACTGTTTCCCACTTCTTACATAAGATTCTATGCACTCTGCCCAACCATTGGCCTTAAGTCTCAGCATCTGCTTTGATAATCTGCAGGGTAGAGCCTTCCAGAGGCCCTCTGTGGCAGGTTCCTAGGTTGTTTCCTGTTTTCTTCTTCTGATGTCCATCCTCTTTGCCTTTTGGGATGGGGATTGAGCGTTTTAGTCAGGGTCCTCTCTCTTGATTAGTTTTTTTTGATGTACAAGTTTTAGTAGGTTTATCCTATGGTATATGTCTATATGAGTGACTATATACCGTGTGTGTCTTTCTGCTTCTGGGACAGCTCACTCAGGATGATCCTTTCCAGGTCCCACCATTTATCTGCAAATTCCATGATTTCCTTATTGTTCATTGCAGAGTAATACTCCATTGTGTGGATGTACCACAATTTCTGCATCCATTCTTCAGTTGAGGGGCATCTGGGTTGTTTCCAGCTTCTGGCTATTACAAATAAAGCTGCTACAAACATGGTTGAGCAAATTGTGTACTTGAGCCTCTTTTAGATATATGCCCAGGAGTGGTATGGCTGGATCTTGAGGAAGCACTATTCCTAGTTGTCTGAGAAAGAGCCAGATTGATTTCCAGAGTGGTTGTACAAGTTTACATTCCCACCAGCAGTGGAGGAGAGTTTCCCTTTCTCCACAACTTCTCCAGCATGTGTTGTCACTTGAGTTTTTCATCTCGGCCATTCTGATGGGTGTAAGGTGAAATTTCAGGGTCATTTTGATTTGCATTTCCCTAATGGCTACTGACGTTGAGCATTTCTTTAAGTGTTTCTCTGCCATTAGATATTCCTCTACAGAGAGTTCTCTGTTTAGCTCTGTTCCCATTTTTTAATTGGATTACTTGGTTTGCTGCTTTTCAGCTTCTTTAGTTCTTTATATATACTGGATATTAACCCTCTGTCAGATAAAGGGTTGGTGAAGATTCTTTCCCAATCTGTAGGCAGTTGTTTTGTTTTGATGATGGTGTCTTTTGCTTTACAGAAGCTTTTCAGTTTCATGAGGTCCCATTTATTGATTGTTGCTCTTAGAGCCTGTGCTGTTGGTGTTCTGTTCAGGAAGTTGTCTCCTGTGCCAATGAGTTCAAGGGTATTCCCCACTTTTTCTTCTAACCAATTTAATGTGTCTGGTTTTATGTTGAGGTCTTTGATCCACTTGACCTTAAGTTTTGTGCAGGGTGATAAGTATGGATCTATTTGCATTTTTCTACATGTATACATCCAGATGGACCAGCACCATTTGTTGAAGATGCTATCTTTTTTCTATTGTATGGTTTTGGCATCTTTGTCGAAGATCAGGTGTCCATAAGTTGTGTGGGTTTATTTCTGGGTCTTCTGTTTGGTTCCATTGATCCCCCATTCTGTTTCTATGCCAGTACCATGCAGTTTTTATTACTGTTGCTCTATAGCACAGCTTAAGATCAGGGATGGAGATTCTTTCAAATGATCTTTTATTGTAGAGGATTGTTTTAGCAATTCTGGTTTTCTTGTTAGTCCATATGAGAATTTTTCTTTCCAGGTCTGTAAAGAATTGTGTTGGCAATTTGATGGAAATTGCATTGAATCTGTAGATTGCATATAGTAGGATGGCCATTTTTACTATGTCAGTCCTACCTATCCATGAGCATGGCAGATCTTTCTATCTTCTGGTATCGTCTTCAATTTATTTCTTTAGAGACTTGAAGGATTTTTTTTTTCATACAAATCTTTCACTTGTTTGGTTAGAGTTAGACCAACATACTTTATGGTTTTTTTTTGTTTTTGTTTTTGTGGCTGTTGTGACGGGTTTTATTTCTTTAATTTCCTTCTCAGCCCATATGTCTTTTGTATGTAGGAGGGATACTGAGCTTTTTTAGTTAATTTTGTATCCAGCAACTTTGCTGAAGATGTTTATCAGCAGTAGCAATTCTATGGTAGAATTTTTGAGGTCATTCATGAATACTATCATATCATCTGTGAACAGTGACACTTTGACTTTTGGCATCAAAGGAAATGATCATGTGTTGTTTTTGTTTTTTCTCTTTCATATCACTTATATGGTGGATTACATTGATGCATTTCTTTATATTGAATGTCTCCTGCATATCTGGGATGAAGCCTACTTGGCCATGGTCGATAATACCTGAGCTGTGTTCTTGGATTCAGCATGCAAATATTTTATTGAACATTTTTGTGTCAAGGTACATAAGGGAAACTTGTCTGAAATACTCTTTCTTCATTGGGTCTTTGTGTGGTTTAGATATCAAGGTGACTGTGGGCTTCTAGCAGGAGATTGGTACTGCTCCTTCCATTTCTATTTTGTTGAATAGTTTGAAGAGTACTAGTGTCAGCTCTTCATTGAAGGTCTGGCAGAATTCTGAACTGAAATCATCTGGCCCTGATCTTTTTTTGGATGGTAGACTTTTTATGATTGCTTCTATTTCTTTAGGGGATATAGGATTATTTAATTGTTTACCTAATCTTGACTCAACTTTGGTAAGTGGAAACTTAAGAAAATTTTCTGTTTCATTTAGATTTTTAAATTTTGTGGCTTACAGGCTTTTGAAGTAAGACTTAATGATTCTTTTGATTTCCTCAGTTTCTCTTGTTATGTCCCCCTTTTCATTTCGATTTTGTTGATTTGAATGGCACTTCTCTGCTTTTTAGTTAATTTAGCTAAGGGTTTCTCTATCTTGAATTTTCTCAAAGAACCAGCTCTTGGTTTCGTTGATTCTTTGAATTGTTCTCTTAGTTTCTAATTTATTGATTTCAGCCCTGAGTTTGATTATTTCTAGCAGTCTACTCCACTTGGATGTGTCTGCTTCTATTTTTTTCTAGGGCTTTCAGGGTGTGCTTATATGAGATGTCTTGAATTTCTTTATAAAGGCACTTTGTGCTATGAACTTTTCTCTTAGCACTGCTTTCACTGTGTCCCATAAGTTTGGGTATGTTGTTCCTTAATTTTCCTTGAATTCTAGGAAGTCTTTAATTTCTTTCTTTATTTGTTTCATGACCAAGTTGTCATTGAGTGGAGATCTGTGTCCTTGTATTTGGGGCATAGATGTTCAGAATTGAGATTTCTTCTTGGTGGAATTTTCCTTTAATGAGTAAGAAGTGTCATTTCTCATCTTTTTTGATTAATTTTGGTTGAAAGTTTATGTTATTAGTATTAGAATAGCTACTCAAGCTTCCTTCTTAGGTCCATGTGCATGGAAAATATTTTCCATTCCTTTATTCTCAAGTAATGTCTATCTTTCTGGCTGAGGTGTGTCTTTTGTATGAAGCAGAATGATGGGTCTTGTTTATGCATCTGTTCTGTTAGTCTGTGACTTTTTATTGATGAGTTGAGTTCACTGATTTTCGGAGATATTAATGACCAGTGACTCATTGTTCCTTTTATTTTGATGTTGGTTGTGGTATTGTGTTCGTGTGCTTGTCTACTTTTGGTTTGTGGTGAAGTTATTTATAACCTGTGGGTTTTTTTTTTTTTTTTGGAGGGGTGTGGTTAACTTCTTTGGGTGGGAGTTTTCCTTCTAGTATTTTCTGTAGGGCTAGGCTTGTGTATAGATATTTTTTAAATTTGGTTCTATTGTGTAATATATTGTTTTCTCTATCTATAGTGATTGAAAGTTTTGCTGGGTATTATAGTCTGGACTATCATCTATGGTCTCTTAGGGTTTGTAAGACATCTGCCCAGGGCCTTTTGCCTTTATGGCCTCTGCAGAGAAGTCAGGTACAATTCTGATATGTTTGGCATTATATGTTACTTAGCCCTTTTCCCTTAGAACTTTTAATATTTATTCTTTGTTCTGTATATTTAGTGTTTTGATTATTATGTGGCAGGAGGAGTTTCCTTTTTGGTTTAATCTATTTGGTGTTCCGTTGGCCTCTTGTAGCCTTGTAGGCATCTCTTTCTTAAGATTGGGGAATATTTTTTAGTAAATATTTTTTTTCAGTTGTTTAGCATAGTTTTCACTAAAAAATATATCAAATAAATATAATTGTGTGCATTACAATGATTATTTTTATATTTTAATTGTCAACCTGACCCAATCTATAATCTCCTGGGAACAGAGATTTAAATAAGAACTCTCTAATGATTTCATTGAAAATATTTTCTGGTCCTTGGAGCCAGGAATCTTCTCTTTCTTATGTTCCAAATATTCTCAGTGGCTTTTTTGTTCATTTTGTTGTTTTGTTTGTTTGTTTGTTTTATTTTTTATTTTATTTTTGTTTTTTATTTTTATTATTAGTTACAGTTTATTAACCCTGTATCCCAGCTATATCCTGTTCCCTCCTTCCCTCCCAAACCCCCCTCCCTCCCTCATCTCCTCCCTGCCCCTTTCCAAGTCCACTGCTTGGGAAGGACCTTCTCCCTTTCATCTGACCCTGTTTTATCAGGTATCTTCAGGACTGGGTGCTAAGTTCTCCTCTGTGGCCTAACAGGACTGCTCCTCCCTTGTGGGGTGGGGAGGTCAAAGAGCCTGCCATTGAGTTCCTGTCAGAGAGAGTCCTTGTTCCCCTTACTATGGGAAACCAATTGGTTGGGTTTTTTTAGATTTAACATTTTCCTTGACAGATGCATGGATTTCTACCACTGTGTCTTCTACACCTCAGATTCTTTCCTCTATCTCATGTATTCTGTTGGTGATGCTTACCTCTGTAGTGCCTATTTCTTCCCTAAGTTCTCCTTTCCAGGATTTCCTAAGCTTGTGCTTTCTTTAATGTCTCTACTTCCATCTTCAGATAATGCACTGTTTTGTTGCTTTTCTTTCCCTGTTTGTTTGTATTTTCCTGATTTTTATTATATGGTTTGTCCAATTCCTTCACCCATTTGTTTGCATTTTCCTTTCCTTTAGTTCTTTCAGTAACTGATTTATTTTCTCTCTAAAGGCCTCAAACTTTTCATCTTTATCTTCCTCTATTTCTTTGTGGGTTTTGTTTCCTCTGTTATCATCTTCATAACCATAGATTTAAGGTCATTTTCCTTTATTTTAATTGTGTTAGGGCATCCAGGGCCACTTGCCTTTGTATAACTGGGTTGTGGGGATGCCATATTGCTTTGGCTTTTGTTTATTGTGTTTTAATGCTGACCTTTAGGCATCTGGTTGTCTCTGGTGTTGGATGTTAGATTCTGTTGCCTACTGGAGTTCTCAAGGATGCAGGAAGAGCCCTGGGTAGGAACCTGGATGTTCCTGCAAGAGTCCATCTCACTTTGGAGAAAATAATCTCAGACTGGCTGGTGGTTCCTAGAAAGCTGTCTCTGAGTCTCCTCAGATGCTTGATCCTGGGGACCTTATGGGTTTCGAAGGAGCTCGGGGATCTTCCTTTGACAGAGGGAAGTCCCAGAGTCAGCTGTTCCTCCACTAGCTTTCTTGCTCTGATGTGAATGAGCCCAGTCATTATGCTCAGACACTGTGCTTACTGTATGTAGCTGTTCTAGAGAATCTGTGAGCTCACAGTTTCTGCTGGTCTCCTTAGGGAGATGGATTGGGCCTTGAAGAAGTGTCTGGGTTGCTTCCATGGGTCGTGAGTGTCAGGAAGCCCTTGGTTATAGTTGCATGCCCAGGATAGTGAGAGTGTTCCCTGAGTTTGGGGCTGTGAGGACCAGGTATCAGAAGTTATCTACTCTACTGGACAATGAGAGTGGGCATCCAGGTTTGGAGCCTCTCCCTGGTACTGGAAAAAATGTATCCACTCCATTCCACAGATGGTTGGAGTGAGCGCATGTGGTCCTAGCCTCAGCCGCCAGTACCAGGAATGTGTCCAAGGATTGTGGGTTTGGGCAGATGGCCTAGTGCTGCGGGCATGCTGGGCAGAAGCCCGGGAACTTTTCCAAGGATTAGCTGGCTGGACCGAAAGTGGACCCTTGAGTTTCCCTGTGAGTTCTCCTCTCACCTGAGAAACACAGATGTTGGAGTTTGCAGGCCCACAGTATGACCTGCTGGTCACTCTGCTCTCACTGCTGAGCTGCTGTTCAGATATTCTGGGTGGTCACTGCCGCCGTCTTGGATCTCCTCCTCATACTCCTCTTCCTTATATTCCTCCCCTTTTCCTTCTCGTCTTCTACTCTTTCCCCTCCTCCTACTTCTACAGATCAAATATATTTAAAGGTCAAGTGTAAATATTCATAACTACTCACACATGTGGTAACATGCAAGAGTGGAATTATATATGGCATGTGTATAGAAAAGATATTTAAATTTCAATTTGAAAACCTATACTGAGACCAAACAGAACTGACTTTGAAAGCACCTGGATTGTAATACTTGACCTTATGTCTATATGTGCTATTTCACCAATTACTAACACCTGCATTTTTTTCTACTCTGTCTCAGCTAATATGATTTTTCGGTATTCCATATGAATACCTCCTCACTTTGAATGCATCCTTCCATAAAGTGTTCTTTCTGAATGTTTCATCTTTATTACAATGGAGGTCCTTAAAAGAACATGATAACTATGTCATATTTATGCTAGACTTCCAGTGTCTTCCATCCACTTGCTACTCAATGTATATGCAAATGAGTGGTCTTAAAACTAAATCTGTTCAGGATTGACTAAGATTAATGACATTACATGAATGACTTAGACATAGTGTTCTTAGCCACATACCTGACTATCTGTGCAAACAGAAAATGTGCTTTTTTCATCTATTTCAGCCTATCTTCTAAAAGAACTTCTTCCTACGGTTCTGGTTCCATATTTTCCTTCACATCCTCAATGTTCCACTTCTTACTTTGTGGAGTTATCAGTAATGTGAGTTTAAGCAGCAGTCATATTCTTTATTTCCAAAAATCACAACTGTGGTTGTGTTTTTCATTGTTTTGTGGGTAATTGATTTTCATTGAATGGTATATAATAGAGAAATACCACCACAAAAGAGTTCTATTTTCAAATAAATGCCACATTATGAAAAGCAATTAAATATGAAGATCATAATCTTTTCATCAGCAACAATCTGCATGTATATAATGTAGCAAGTTAGAGAAGATAATGGGATCGTAATTGGCTTGGAAAATGAGGTTGGAGGAATAAAACCATGAGATGGGCTTCAGAAGGAACAAAAGAAACACATTTTTAAGGTCATTGGTGCAAAAAAATGAGAAAGTGGCTATCAGAGAGACTGCTTGCATGAGCTGTACCTTAGGGAGCCCAATGACAAACTGAAATGGAGGCAAGAACAACCAATTTAACAATTACATCTAGAAGAAATGAAGGGCTAAGTTTTTCCTTTGTAAAGCTGGGTGCTTGTAAGTAATGGGTGCCAAAAACCAAGGCAACCCTAACTTTATTGAGTAGCAAGGAATCAGAAATAGAAAAGAAGTGAGCTCCCAAGGCAGACCAGTAAAGGGAATAGGGGCATCAAGCTGCTGCATAGTTAGAATGAGATCATTAGAGGAGCATGATTATAATCAAGCTACTTCTGTGTGACACCAGGATCCCACATCTGCCTGAGACTGCCAGCTCTGAAGAGACCGCTGATTGAAACTGGGGAAAGTGGTGATAGTACATTGGAGCCAGATAAACAACTGTGCTTTGAATTAAGAAATGAGTGTGCCCCAGAATACAGAAAGTAGTGTTGTAAAAACGGGTTCCCATGGCAGTGTCTTCCTTGAAAGCCTGCATAGCACATTCCCCTAATATGAGAGCCAGTCCTCAAGAAGACGACCTTAAGGTCAGTTTCAGACTGATTATTCTAAACCTTGTGTCATCAGTATGTGGTGCCTTCAACAACAACAACAACAAAAAAAGTCTAACTTCAAATTCTGGTATGCAACCAATGGCAATATAGTCTATATTACTTTGGGTGTCTCTAGGACTGCCCTGACCAACAACTCAAAGTGAGGTTTTCCATACTTAGCATTTCATGCACCCATGTGCTTTCAGTAGCATAGGTGCCCAGACAAGAGCGGTATGATGACACCACCAGCAACAGAGAAATTTTAATATCTTCCTACACCTGGATCAAGTGTGTGTGTGTGTGTGTGTGTGTGATTGTGTGTCTGTATATATGTGTGCTAAAGAAAGATCATGAATTTAGAAGGAGTTGGAGAGAGAAGAAGGGCAAGAGTGATATAGATGCGGTGTTCATGTATGAAGGTCCCAAGAAGACAATGTGAGGGCATGGATTTTGAAGAAAAGGCTACATCTACTGCTTTCCTAAACCAACACAATTCTTAACTTTATTCTGAAAATGTATCCTTATATCCACAGATAAGTGTAGCTTTCACTGCTAAACAATGAATCTTCTTAGAAAGCAGAAACCATTACATAAAACCACAGGCAATAAAAATGTAAAGTTTTGGAGCCCAGTTCCAACTGATACAACTCCTACACTCGAGTCTCAAGGAACATTGCAGAATAAGGGGGGGGGGGGAAGTAAGGACCAGAGGAGCAAGCTATCTGGTGTGAAATTGTGTCTCCTAGAAATCTCTAGGAAGCTACACCCATGAATTCTGAACACATGGCTAAGGAGGAGCTGAGCAAAATGATACCAACAAATCTGCTATGCTAACATGGAAGGGAAAAAAATTCATGAATCCCCAATGTTAGACAAAGAAATGGTGATAGTAGGAGAAAACAGTCTTCCACACAAAAGAGGACCACAATTGGTTATCTAGTGCCAAAGTCCTGAAATCATATCTACATAAGTAACATTTACGGACTATGACTTATATATTTAGGGGAAATTTTTATACATACACATATACAATTAAAAAGAGAAAAGAGGCGATAAATTTGAAAGCGAGAAAATGGGGACAATGCTACATGAGAAGTGTTAGAAGTAAGATGGGAAAAGAGAAAACAACAATTATATTTTAATTTCAAAAATTCAAAATTATCTTAAAATGAAGTAGCCCCGCCATGGTAGTTTCAATTTCACAATTAAAGGACACAATTAATGAAGATATAGAATTTCTTTATAACATTGAAAACCTTCCTCAGCTTTGCTAAAAAGAAGTATTAATTTTTAATGATAGCATCCAAAGACTTTTGTGCTACCCCCTTACCATCAACAAGAATGTGACCTATGCCAATAACGGATATGTGAAGACATGACGAACTTGCAACAAAAATAATTGATAAGTGTGGTTTACATTAACATTTATTTATATGGCATGCAAAGAAAGATTCCTGCCACCTTTTTAGCCACGTATTTAGGGAAATTTTGAAGGTGGGTAACATCACAAATGTGTGCAGTTTTTTTCAGCATGTTCTGGAGCATGCAATGGTGCAGCTGTGCTATTATCAGGCACTAATATATAGATCACCCATCTTAGTCAATAAGTCTTCTTGGCTATATGGTTAAGAAAATAGCAATTCCTCAAGGAGAGATGTCCGGGTCTGATGACCAAGTGAAGGAAGAATTACATGGGATAAGAGCTTTAAAGATCTTATAAGGAAAGATCTGGGTTTGAATTCTGTCATTTACCACACATAAGCAGTATAGTCCTTAACATCTAGTTTCTTAACTGTATCAGCTATACAATAGGAATTCTACATCTCAATTCTCTCTCAGGCTCACACTGAGGTGTTTGTTACATGTACATGTGGCAAGAAGCTGTAAATGAGACATGCTGCCCTACAGATGAAAATGGAAATACTGGATACTGGAATAAACTTATTAACAGGAAGAATGTATAACTGTAGAAACTTTTACCAAACTTTAAGCTTTTACAAAAACATGAGTCATACAAACTTTCACAGCCTTGTTTCCTTTGAAATACAAAAGGGTATAATTGTGTGCAGTTGGCAAAGATTCTTATTCTGAATATGAATTTGAGAAAATTCAAAGTACAGTCTTGAGTTTTTGAAATTTGACCAAGAAGTATAGTGTTCATCTACTTCAAAAGTGATTAAATGTAAAAGTGCTTGAGTTCAAAATAAATGAAGTTTTGACATTAAACTTTTCAGTATGACCCCATGAGTCTGATGCTGGAAGAGTAAGGGCATTTTAAGGTTTTGGAGAAGGATACTTCAGTTCTATATCTCTATCACTGTCTTCTTCATCTATCTTTTTCCCCTTTAAATAAGAACATTTTTTTGAGATCTGATTTTTAAGCATAAAAACACTCCTGTAGAATTACTTAGATAAAACAAGCTAATGTTTGTTAGCCAATTCATTCTTTTTAACATAGGACTAGCAAGAGATGTAAGTTCTATGAAATGAGAAAGATTGCTTGATAATTGTTGCTCCTGGGTTTAATCACCTCTGCCATATGTATGCATGCTCTTATATGTCACCATGAATGGGTCACAGTCACAACTAACATGTATTTATCAAAATATTTTAAGAGAAAGTCCTGGAGAAAGAAGAGTGTGTTTACTAAAATTGGATATTACCAAAAACAGAGGACAAGGAGAGAGCAGTAAATGATTTGGCTGAAGAAACTGGTATAGGTAATATCATGCAGAGTCCATTGAAGAGGCAGAGTAAAAAGCAGAGGTTTGACTTAAGAGACATGGGGTGCCAACAGAAGCTTTTATAGAGGAACAAGGCAGTCAGGTTAGGTCATGGCTTGTGTCAGGGACTCGTATGCCAAAGTTACTTGAACATAGCATAAAAGCCAAAAGGAGATGGAAAATATTACTGCATAATTATTTAAAGGCCACAGTACCTGTGCTACTGTGGGGATAAAGGGGATCCAGAAAAATTCTCAAAAACTAGGGTTGGCTACATCGTAAGATTTAAATCTTATTCTGTTCTTTGTTACAGACTGATCTGAGTGAATCAGGGTTCTAGACAGATTTGTCAACTTGGGTCTTTAAAACACCAAATGGGAAGTTGCTAGATCAAGGAGTTGGGGTCAGCTAATTTCAGAGGAAGCAGGCTCTGTAGGGGAGCTATCTTTGGGTTGAAAATATGTTGGGGTACAAAGGAGTAGGGGACATTTTATACACATGCTATCAAGATTTGGACTTGGATGAGGAGGGAAGGTTTTTCCATTTCCATGGGTTAAAGCATTGTAGTCCTTGACATAGCTGTGCCGATGTCATTAACACCCATTGGCTCACTCAGTGCTTCCTACACAGAGAGAAGACGGGAAGTGGAGCCAGGTGTGAAGTTCTCAGAGCTTATCCCCTGTGGTGTACTTTCTCCATAAGGTCACACCTGCACAGTGTTGCTTAGCAATACCGACTGGGGGCCAAGTGTTCAAATACCTGAACCTAAGGAAGACGTTTCTCATTCATATCACCACATTTACACTACTTCTTTGCTTCTAACACTAAATCTTAATAATGATCCGAGTTGGTAATCCTGTAGATGAACTGTTCCTGGGAATCTGATAATAGCAAAATTTTAAAAATTGGGTGTCTATTGACATCCCCGTGACACCCGCACATGCCGTCTTGGCCCTTTGGAACTTTGGGAGGGTACGAATATGAGGATTTTAGAACTCAATATTGGTTTTTCTGAGGAGAAAGTTTCTGAGTGAAAAATTCATGTACAAGTGGTAAACTTCATGAAACAATTCAGAGTAAAAATAAAGTACTATGAAAGGAAATGGGAGGAGGGGATGTAGGCGATGTTTCATACATAGTTGGACACTAAATGTGTACCGAAAATTGAGAAATTGTTTCTTGGAGGGTTTTTTTTTCTTTTCATTTATTATAATTTATTTGCTTTGTATCCCAGTTGTAAGCCCCCTCCCTCCTCCCCTCCTAATCCCACCCTCCTTCCCTCTTCTTCTAGTCCACTGTTAGGGGAGGTCCTTCTCCTCTTCCATCTGACCCTAGCCTATCAGATCTCATTAAGACTGTCTGAATTGTCTTCTTCTGTGGCCTGGTAAGGCTGCCTCCCCAACAGGGGGAGGTGATCAAAGAGCCAAGGCAGCTCAGTCTCCAATTGGGTTCCCTAGTAAGGGGAACAGGGGCTGTCTCTGACATGAACTCAGTGACTCGCCCTTGGAAAGTTTTTTATTTGTTTTGCATTTAGTTGTTTATATGCATTATGTATGTATGTGTGTGTATTTAGTGTGTGTGTGAACATGGCATGTGGAACTCAGAGGACATCTTGCAGTAGTAGGCTATATCTTTTTACCATGTAGGTACTGGAGATTGGACTCAGGTCTACTAAATTATCTCATCGGCTCTTCAATTTATTTTTATAATGTAAATGAAGATGACTGTAAAACCAATTGAAGTATAATCACATTGGAATGAGGAGAGGATAATCTCTATAAATTCTGCCAAAAGCAATAATACCATGAGTAATCAAGTGCTAAAATTTGATCACCATTTCATTTAAACTCAGTTGACCAATAATAATTATGAGCATATTAATAAAAGAAGTTATAGAAGCAGCACATAATATCTATGCGATATCTTACATTTGGACCCAAGGTCTGTGCAATTCCCTGTTAGAAACAAGTAGTTGTCACTTACATATAAAATAGGGCTTGGTAAATTCTAAAATAAATATCAAAATGCACAAAATGTAATAGATAAATATCTTTAAGCTGGGGTAAAAATAATACAATATACTTACATAAAAGGAAACTATGAGCCGTGGTTGGTAGTGCATGTCTTTAATGTCAGCACTTGGAGGCAGACGCAGATGGATCTCTGAGGCCAGTCTTAACTACAGAGTGAGTCCAGGACATCCAAGGCTTGTTACATGGGTAAAAGCTGACTTAGAGAAAATGAAACTATGAATTATAGCATTTAAAACACTTAATAAAACACTATACAGTATCATGATCTCCAAGAGCTTTAGAGATGCTAAGCTGGTGAACACAATTTTAGAGGCACTAAGACAGAACACACTCTACCAGACTTGGACATTTCCCAAACCTACTTGGGAAATCTAAATTTTCCAATTTGGCTGCTTCATTATAACTACATCAATTCTAGGACTTCAGCTATCATTCAACTATTTAGAACTAACTTGGCAATTTTTTAAGTATAATACAATGTTGTAATCAGAAGTATTCAAATTTGGTATTTCAAAAGTGATTGTCTCATAGAATAAATGGAATTTGATACTCTCTTGAATATCATGACAGATGGGCTCATAATTTCATAGCAGATGGTGAGATGATTAGGCTAAACTCTGAAATTTTAAATACCAGAATATGAACATCTATCCAACAACTAACCACATTGAAGATATCCTTTTAGAAAGCCTGAATTTTGAGGATATATTTTTATAAAACTCAAATTTTCTTCAACTCTGGGGAAACTTAGATTTTCCTTGAGATGTGTTACCTTTTCCGTGTGCATGGCTGAGACTTGGTTCTCTGGAGTGTCAACCTAAGTTTACTATCTACAAATACACAATAACTTAGATTCTTGGTTTATGAAGTTGGGTTCAAGGGTTTTGAGGTATAAATTGGTGATTTATCACACTGGGAGGTTCTATACATGCTACTGGAGAAGAAAAGTAGTTATCAGCCCCTTAGAACACTTAGAACACTTAAAACATTTCACTTGTTTGGTTTCACTACAAACCCCTTTCTCAACAGACTAATAATACAATGACTTAACATTTATAGTTGAAGAAGACACAATATAAGCTTTACAAATAGTTTGTTACATATCTAGATAGAAACATTAAAACATACTCTAAGAAACAAAAGATAATGATTGAAAAAAAGATATTTATTAATACAGTAACATGCAATGATATATTATTAATTTATGATATGAATTTTTTCCTTTCAACTGTAATTAAATTTATGCAACAATTATTTGATTCTCAATTTAATTTAATAAAGCAGAAGTATATCCACAAGTTGTATATCTATTTTGAAATCAGTTTCGTTTATAAAAAAAAAAAGCAAACTTTGAACTACCATAAAATCCAGCTATACCACTCTGAGGCATATACGCGAAGATTTCCTTCCCTGCTACAGGCATACTTGCTCACTCATGTTTATTACTACTCTATTCACATTAGCAAAGAAATTAAACCAGCCTAGGTGCCCATCCACAGATAATGAACATGTGGTACACACACACTATGGAATTCACCTCAGCACTAAATAAAAATGAAGGTATTAAAGTTGTGAATAAAATGAGTGTATCTAGAACATAGTAAGTGAAACAAGAAGATGCAGGTGGAGAAAGTATCCCATTAAGTTCCAGAGTTATTTTTAAAAACATTTTTTAACTTAAAGAAGAAAAAAAGAAACAAAAGAAAATTCTTCCTCTTTATATTGGTATATAGTACTGTAATGGGATTAGCTACTTTTTAACAATTAGGGAGGGGACTGATTAGAGTGACCGGGCATTGTGTGAAAACTGAGACAGAATCCAACACTGCAGGATTTAGTCAGAAACATTATGGAATGAGAGAGTACATCTTGTCCGGTAGATCACTGTTGTAGCTTGCAATACTTACAGAACAAGACTGGCAATTATTTTTTTCCTCTATGTTGACATTTTACCAGGTCAAATAAAAGGCTGGATACTTTCCTCTACTTAGGCTTTTATCCACTCCAAAATTTAGGATAATAATCTTTAAAATTTCCTCTACATGCATTATTATAACCAGAACAGACAGTGTTATGATTTTTAACTGAACTTGCAAACATACATCAGAAAACTGAAGTGCAGAAAACTCCATGTATTTTCCAGGATAGTTCACTATTTCTATGATCTTCTTTCTGAACTTCCACAGTTCCTGTTATAATTTCTCCTGTGTATGAAAGGGCTACTTGTGGCAGATTTGCTTTAATTTCATTTAATTTGAGAATTGTCTTACCGCCTCCCACTTCTTTTTTTTTAAAATCTTTTATTTTTTTTATTAATTACAATTTATTCATTTTGTATCCCCCCATGAGCCCCTCCCTCCTCCCCTGCCGATCCCACCCTCCCTCCCCTTTCTGCATGCATGCCACTCCCCAAGTCCACTGATAGGGGAGGTCCTCCTCTCCTTCTTTCTGATCTTAGTCTATCAGTTCTCATCAAAAGTGGCTGCATTGTCCTCTACTGTGGCCTGGTAAGGCTGCTCCCCCCTCAGGGGGAAGTGATCAACGAGCAGGCCAATCAGATTATGTCAGAGGCAGTCCCTCTTCCCATTACTATGGAACCCACTTGGACACTGAACTGCCATGGGCTACACCTGTGCAGGGGTTCCAGGTCATCTCCACAAATAGTCCTTGGTTGGAGTATGAGTCTCTGGGAAGTTCCCTGTGTTCAAATTATCTTGTTCTGTTGCTCTGCTTGTGGAGTTCCCGTTCCCTCCAGCTCTTACTATTTCCCACTTCTTACATAAAATTCCATTCACTCTGCCCATCAGTTGGCCATCAGGCTCAGCATGTGCTTTGACAGTCTATACTGCAGAAGCTTTCAGAGGCCCTCTGTGGCAGGTTTCAAGGTTTTTTCCTGTTTTCTTCTGGCTTTCAGAGGCCCTCTGTAGCGGGTTCCGAGGTTGTTTCCTATTTTCGTTTTCTTCTGATGTACATCCTCTTTGCCTTTCAGGATGGGGATTGAACATTTTAGTTAGGGTCCTCTCTTTTGCTTAGTTTGTTTAGATGTACAGCTTTTAGTGGGTTTATTCTATATTGTATGTTTATATGAGTGAGTATATACCGTGAGTGTCTTTTTGCTTCTGGGTCAACTAACTCAGGATGATCCTTTCCAGGTCCCACCATTTACCTGCAAATTTCATGTTCTGGTTATAATAATGCATGTAGAGGAAATTTTAAAGATTATTATCCTAAATTATCCCACTTCTGAAGGGTCTTTTTGGCAAGACCTTAGTTTTCTAGGTTAAGAGCCTTCTAAGATCTGATTAGAAATTTTTTGTCATTGAACTATTTTTCCAAATCAGCAAAGTGTTGGGTCTTTTTTCTTCCTTGCTACTCTCACTAATTTATTATTGTAGTTTTCTGTGGTTCTCTTTGATAGTTTGACTGTGATAAATTTCTTGGAGTTTATATGCTATGGCTCTTGCTTAGCTTAAATCTTTCAATTTTGCCTTTGCTCAATTTGGAAAGATTATTAACAATTATTTCTTGAAGTAATTGCTTCTGCCTCATCTTCTTTCTCTCCTCCTTTGTTAGTCAGTTGGTAGTCATTATATTTTCTGAGTTTGTTGTCTCTGTTTGTCACTTGAAGTAATTCTATTATATTATATTGGTAAAAAGTAAAAGTTTACTGCCATTTGTATCCTATGTTGTATTATAAACTATATAATGAAAATTTTCCTACAGTTTTCTATATTAATTACAGTTTATTCACTTTGTATCTCAGCTGTAGCCCCCTTTTTCATTCCCTCCCAATCCCATTCTCCCTCCCTCATCTCCTCCCAAGCCCCTTTCCAAGTCTACTGATAGGGAAGGTCCTTCTCCCCTTCCATCTGACTCTAGCCTATCAGGTCTCATCAGGAGTGGCTGCATTGTTTTCCTCTGTGGCCTGGTAAGGCTGCTCCCCCATCAAGGGGAGGTACTCAAAGAGCCAGCCACCAAGCTCATGTCAGAGACAGTCCCTCTTCTTCTTTCTAGGAAACCCACTTGGGGACTGAGCTGCCATGGGTCACATCTGTGCAGAGGTTCTAAGTTATCTCCACACATGGTCCTTGGTTGGAGTATCAGTCTCAGAAAAGACCCCTGGCCCCAGATTTCTGGGTTCTGTTGCTCTCCTTGTGGATCTCCTGTCCTCTCCAGGTCTTGCTATCTCCCCTTCTTTCATATGATTCCCTGTACTCTGCCCGAAGTTTGGTTATGACTCTTAGCATCTGCTTTGATACACTGCTAGGTAGAGTCCCTCTGTGGTAGGCTCCTGTCCTGTTTCCTGTTTTCTCTCTCTTCTGATGTCCATCCTGCTTGCCTTTGTAAGTTAGGATGGATCATCTTACCCTGGGTCGCCTTTCTGGCTTACTGTCTTTAGGTGTACAGATTTTAGTATGTTTATCCTGTATTGTAGGTCTAATATTCACTTATAAGTGAGTATATACCGTGTGTGTCTTTCTGCTTCTGGATACCTCACTCAGGATGATCTTTTCTTGATCCCACCATTTGCCTGCAAATTTCATGATTTCCTTGTTTTTAATTGCTGAGTAGTATTCCATTGTGTAAATGTACCACAATTTCTGTATCCATTTCTCAATTGAGGGGCATCTGGGTAGTTTTAAGCTCTACTTTTTTCATTTAATCGTTCTTTGTATTTGCTGTTTCATTTAGGAAACCTTTTACTGTGTTCTAGATTTGTTGAGATATAATTGAAAATAAAATTATATGAATTTTATGCAATATATACATGTTTTGACATTGTGTACATCTTAAATGCTTATCACACACAAGATAACTAACAGATTCATTGTTTCATGTAGTTAACCTTATGTGTAAGAACATTTAAAACCTACTCTTACCACATATTTCAAAATTTATTTGTTTCAAATATGTACCTATTGCTCTTTGAAGAATTTATGGATGTTGCTTTAAAACCTTTATCTGATAAGTTTAATACATACTACTTTACTATCTATCTATAGGTATAAACAGACTGCTTAATAAAAAAAATAGTAAATATGTTTTGTGTATGTTTAGAAATATATGTATGTAACAATAATTAATAAAAAGAGGCCAAGCATTTAAAAAAAAACAAGGTAGAGTGTACAGAATATTTTAGAGGAAGGAAGGGCACAAAAAATATAATGTAATTATTTTATAATCTCAGAAAATGAAAGAAAGACTGCATGGTACTGGCATAGAAACAGAAAGGAGGATCAATGGAACCGAAGACCCAGAAATAAACCCACACACCTATGAATACTTGATATTTGACAAAGAAGCCAAATCCATTCAATGGAAAAAAGACAGCATTTTCAACAAATGGTGCTGGTCCAACTGGATGTCTACATGCAGAAAAATGAAAATAGATCCATATTTATCACCCTGCACAAAACTAAAGTCCAAGTGGATTAAAGACTTCAACATAAAACCAGATACTCTAAATCGGTTAGAAGAAATCTTCACAGAAACCTCGGTTGAGTTAAAGGTGTTTTCTGACATGGAAAGTAATACATAGATATTAAAGAATTAGCTCGGCACTTCTTGGTGGCTAGCAGAGTCACGATGTCAACCCGCTGCTGCTCATGCCTAACCCATGCTCTTATTTATTAGCGTTACACTAGTACTTCAGCTGTTTGGAAAATTAAAGGAGCTTGCCCATTTGTCCACGTTTTCCCATAAACACCTCGAGATAGAAAAAACATCATAAGTTACAACTTCATGCTCAGGTGTAGGACTCAAGCACGTGTTTGATTTTTCTTTAAATCAGTATCAGTAAAACAGCCCAAATGATAAATTATAGTGGAAGAAACAGTTTGCTTCAGTTTACTCTTTACAACTTGAAAACTTGCAAAGAGTGAGCAACCAGCAAACCTCAGCAAATTCCAGGCATGGCAACACCTTAGAAATGCTTGGAAGGGCACATAGCAACATATTTTTTTACATCATTATATAATACTTAAGAAAATCTTTTATTTTTGTAGTACTGTTAATTTTCATAACTCTGGGGGATGTCCATGCAAATGTATCAGTAAATACTAGTGTGTTGAATGAATAATTGCACTAATAAATCAATACATTTCCTATGAGGTCCATTGTCTAATGGAGGCTGGTATGTAGACTAAATCATGATGTGTTTTCTTCAACCAGCTTATTTCCCTGACAAATAAAGATACAATAAACCAAGAAAACAATTTCCTAAGAGGTGGTCTGAGCGAAAACCCTACTATGGTTATCTATTAGCTTGATTTTTATGAATTTACTCTGGAGGAATAATCTTTGCATCTACTTGCAGTGTGAGAGGAAAGACTTTTGAACAAAAATACATTTAAAATCACACAGATAAATGTTTGAAGGCAGTACATTTCTATAAAAATGAACATAACTGGGGAGCCAGAGGAATTGAAGTGAAACTTGACTCTGATGTTTGTTTCCTGGGTGATTTTGTTGTGCTTCTGTGCCATAATTTCTTCAGTTATAAAAAAAAGGACAATGATGACTCCTTCTAGGTCAAACCAGATCTCAAGTAAAACAACGTTGAGCAGCACTTATTTCAATGGTTAGAACATTGCAAATACTTGATAAATTCTTATTAATATTAACTTCGTGGTTTTTTTTTTTCCTTCATAGATCTGGGAAGCAATTGGTCTGCATTTTATTGATGGTTAAAAACTATACATATCTGCATTCAGTCCACAGCCACCCTTCACAAAGCAACTGGCACTGTTCATCAATACGGTACTCATTCTTTTTGCCTTGCAACACGAAGCAGCTAGCAAGTCCTGCCAAGACCACTGCAGCCTCCTCTCCTACCATCTAGGAAAGCTTGTATCCCTGTAATTCTCTCCCTTTAGTGCTTTGCAGCTAGAGAAGAATGAGAAGTCACTTTTCAGAATAGAACAAAACAGAGGGAAGATGGAAGGGAAATCAGTAGAGCCCTCCAGTAAACAACCAGGATGGTCCACTGTAATTGTAACCTTTGGTTCCAGTATTTTACCATTTGTATTAATAGTGCACACTGTGTTTCCTGCTAGATAGCAATGTGGGCTCCATTCGTAGCCCTTTCAATGTCAATACATAGTACTCGTCAAACGTATCTGTTCTAACACCTTGTATATGCCCAATGGCTTCTCTGGAATGAAAAATTTCATTTTTATCAATTTAATTTGAGTTACTTGTATTTTAGAAGAAAGGAAAATAATTTTAGTATGCTGGAATTTTTCAAAGGCTTTATGCAGATGTAGTGGTAGAGGAAAGATCTTTTGAACCTTAGATCACTTATTACTAAATTATTAGTAATAATATTTTAATTAATATTTAGAAATAATTAAGAGCAGTAGCATCTAAATGACCTGGGATCTATCCAGAATTATCCACTTAATTCATGTTGGTCAAGCTACTTTTATTAATATTTACCTGCTAGTGATTTTAGCAAAGTAGAAATAGTAACAATATGTTATTGATGCCCAGTAGATTATAGACATTAGTTGGAGAAATTGGCTTGAGTGTTTCATATGCAAATTCTCACTGCATAACCAAAGTTTGCTCATTGTTGGCTTGATGAGCTTTGGTCTGTCATGGAACTGGTTTTATTGAATCTATATACGAAAAAAGACTCTATCTCTGAATTCACAGTTAATGACTAACTAAGGAACAGAGCAGATATAAAATTTTAATGCAAGGGATATTGATATAGAGATACTGAGGCAACCTAAAAATGGAAGCACTCAGTTTCTCATAGTGTGCCATATAACCTATAATGCTGAGAAAATATCAAACAATATCAGAACAGCCGGGGAAGTGATACAGAAAACATGTTCTTGAAAATTAAGAGTATTATTCAGGTATAAATAAGTTCATGCAGAGAAAAAATGTGAAAAGGCTTATTGTGAGAGTATAGTGGGCTAGACAAATTTGGGTTGTCATGTACACTTCTTGAAAGAGGTAAAAAGTTGAGGAAAAATCGTTTTTAAGTTTAAGTTTAAATATAGAGACCAAAATATAACAGAAAAACATAAAAATACACTAGGTGAAAAACTAGTCTAGTAATCCAAAATGAGGGGATGGAGTTTGAGCATAAGTTGAAAGAATAGAGCTGAGAGTTGAAGGGCATTTTGATATGCTTCTCCCAATAATAAAGACTGATGGGACTTAGTGACTAATGTATCTTGCAGAAAGAAAGAAGTGCCTCGTATAAGTGACAGCTGATAATTAGGGAAGCTGTGGTAAGCACCATGGAGCATGGAGACCTCTCCCTTAGAAAGGAGATATCAAAAATAAATAAATAAATAAACCCAAACTTGCCCTTAAATTCAACACTATTCACCACCTAGTGATTTTAGACAAAGACTGGTATTCAAAGACCTGTTGAAGCCATTCATAAGACGCTTGTTCTTAACAGAAAGCAGAAGAATCTGGCCATGGTATTAAGAAGTAAGTCACCATCTGCTTCATTCATTTTTCCAGTCATCCATCTCTCTAATAGGTTTCTTGACTCTCCACCTCAAGCCAAGCTCTGTTCTCCTTTCTAAATATTCTCTAATGACAGGCAGTTTTCCGGGCTCTCGGAGTCACACAAGTACAACAGCAACTGTACAAAGTACAGAATGATCTTAAATTTTTTTATTACATTGATTGGTTCTGTTTCTTTGTGGAGACAGGAGTAAATTACTCCTTTAAATTTAGCTTTGAGATACTATAATTTCAGCTCTAAGTGCAGAAATTGAGCTGCTTTCACGGATAGCAAAATGATGGCAGTATCCCACCGCTAAAATACAATGACAAGCTAAACTACAATGCACCATTACATTGCCCAATGGGAGCTGTATATCCTTGTTGAGAAGGGCAGGCATGCTTCGAGAACACTGTACTTTAATACACTCTGTTAAACTATACTGCCACACCAAGAAACAGATAGTCCATGTAACCGATAGAAAGGATTGATAAAAAAGCACAAGAGATCATGTTTGTGAGTGAGCTATCATTTTTAACTTGTGTCTGTAATTTTACTGAATTTGGTGAAATTCAAGCATTAGTTCAAGGAATAAGATGATGATAGTTTTCTTTTGTTATCATCTAGTTAAGTGAACCCAAATATTTCCTGTGCTTAAAAAACAGACAGTAATAAATAATGCCCTAGAATACTGGCTAGATATCCTAAACCTTTCCACCTTCTTCTCAGATCCATCTCCACATAGCTTGAATATGGTTCAGATATCTGCACAGATTCATGTGTTTCCTTTCCACATTCTAGGAGCACCAGCTCTCACACGGGATTCTAATCATCTTTACTCTTTCCCTGAAAATTTTTATCTTACTGCTGTGATGCTCTCAATGATGTTTATCTTCCCCTGTCCTCCAGGCCATTCACAGTATTGACCCATTTAACTGTAGCTCCAGGAGCAAGTATAGTAACTACATAAGGCAAGTACGTAAATATTCACTGGAGTGAACTCACACACACACACCTGCACACACACACACGATCTCTATTAACACTTCGCATGTTATAAGCAATTTGTAAAGCACTACTTTTAATTTTGTTTGCCAATAATTTTTGTGATTAAATTCACAGCAAAATAAAACTGAGTGAAATCATTTAACAGGAAGAAGAATGCTTACAAGCCGTTTGACCCAGCATTTCTCAGCCAAAAGTAACTCGGTTACCCACAGCATGTTTGATTGCTATAACTCCACTAGGGCATTCCTGACACTCAGTGGACACAGACCAGGACAACTGCTTGTCAACACCTCACAATGCATGTGACAACACTCTCCAGTAAAAAACTGCTTGGCACCAAATATCAACAGCGCTAGTGTTATAAAACCTCACTCTAACTAATGTTTCTGCCACAATTAGAGGATTGCTGTCCTTCAAGATCTGCTAATGATTTGACATTTCCTAAGGATGTCTGACGACTGTCAACTCTGAGTCTCACAGAAGAAACTGTGTGAGTCTCCAGAAGTAACTCTTGCAAAGAAGCTGTGGTTTCCGGCATTCACACTGACATGAAAACTGCACTCAAAAAGCTTACAGTGGTCGGACCTTTTCAGCTTTACAGGGTCACAAGAGTGATATGAATTGAGTAGAAGGCATAATTTAAATCTAACCTTTTCCCAAGATGGTGATACATCCTATGACAATTTGCCATGCTATACAGCTGCATAGAACCTCCGATCCAGGAAGTAGTGCAAGCATGAAGCCACAACTGATAATACATTTTTATAACATTTTGATATACCACATGCACCTAGAAATTCATAAACGGTTTTATATTTTCTAGTGCAGTGAATGAAGTATAGGCTTTAACATATGTCCTAGACCTAATGATTTTTTCATTGTATGTGTTGTAATGTTCCCTATTTCATCTGTAATATTAATTTTGGTTTCCTTTCTTTTACTCTCTCTCTCTGTGTATGTGTGTGTGTTTCTCTCACTCTGTCTTTCTCTGTGTCTTTATCTCTTTCTGGTTTAATTTAACCAAGGGTTTGCCAGTCTTATTTAATTTTCAGAAAACAAACTTTTCATTTTTTTTGTGTCCTATTACTAATTGTTTTCATTTTATTTCATTAATTTCTGCCCTGATTTTATGCCTTCCCATATTCTGTTTTCAAAGTGTTTTTCCTTGTTCACTCAAGGTCTTAAGTTATATAATTAAGTTGCTTATTTGAATTCTGCCTTATTTTTCAGTGTAAGCACTTAGAAATGTAATCTTAGCCCCCCTTTGGGCTGCTTCAGTGTGTTCCATAAATTTTGGTTGGTTGTATTTCACTGTCATTTAATTCCAGGAATTATTTTTAATTATTTTCTAATTTTATAATGACTCATTCATCATTTAATAGCATTTTTTAAAATTTTCACAGGTTCTTCTTTTTGTAGTTTTTATTGCTGTTGATTTCTAGTTTATCCCAATGTGGTCATATAGATTGCAGGATAGTATTGAAATTTTCCTAAATTTGTTGGGAATTGCTTTGCCCCCAATATGTGATCAATTTTTAAGATAATTAATGTATATCCTTTAGTATTGGGAGAATGTTAACCAGCAAAAAGCAGCTAAGAAAGAACTACGCACCCTCTCCCATTAAACCTTTCTCTCTCCTACCTAGTGTTAGGTCATTGGAAGGAATTAGAGTGGAGTAGGGAGAAAAAGATAAGAAAAGTAAATAAAAGAGTTCTTTTAAAAAGTATGCCAACATGTGTATTATATGTGTGTTTGACATAAGAAGGGAAGAAAAGTTCTAAAAGTAGCAGAGTGTAAATAAGAGAAGTTATTAAGAAAAATATATGTATATTGTATTAAAATTACATTATGTATTAAATTATAATATATTATTAATTTTAACTATGTGTTATATTATAATCATTATATATTATAATTGTATTATATTTTATATATTATTAATTATAGTATTTTTAATTATATTATATTGTATACATTATAATATGTATATATAGCATGAAAGTACAATCAGAGGATATTTGATTGGTCTAAGGAGACCAGCAATAGAAGAGAAAGGTAGCAGGAAAGAGTCGAGGGGAGTTCAGTCAGAAAAAAAACATGATAAATAATATGTATATTATATATACATATAAAGATGTCACAATGAGATCCATCTATTTCTAGGCTTATGCTAGCTGAAAATCAATTTAAAAATAATAATAGCATCTATTCCTACTCAGAAAATTAAGATTTATGAAGAATCTACAATTTTATTAGTCAGTTGGCCTTTGAATGTTTTCTGAGATTAAAGAGTAAGGTAGCACCTAATTCATACAGGCAATGCTAACAGAAGCAAAGTGCTCTGTTAAACTAAACCCATGATGAAAAGGGGCAAGTTTGGCAGTGTATACTGATAACATTAACTTCTTACATTTTCATCAAATATTTAGTAATGTGGAACAATCTCTGTGATCAGAAAAGCAAGTGAACCATGCTAGCTCACGTAGATACCTAAGGAACCATCCCAGGTCTGAATTTACATGGTCAGTTTCTAGGCATGTCTTCATTCTCACTCAGCTCCTTGATTGCAATCAAGGATTCAGGGAAAATTGAGGGAAAAGTGAGGCTCTTTGTCCCAAATAAAGCCAAATCTCTCCAACCCTTTCCCTCCACTCTCCTTGACACTAAGATCGCACTTTGCACAGGGCCAAGTTCTGGTCTTCTTCCTCCTATTTTCAGTTGATTTTCTAAAACCATTTTCTCCTACTCTAAATCCTGTAAATCCCTTCCTGAGCACAGCCCCAAAATGGAAAGTAAAAGTAAGGAATGCTTTTTTTTTTCTTTTCTTTTTTTTTTTCCTTAAACCGTGCCCTTGTTGCTAAGCAACCATTTCCTTTGTCTCTAAGTTATGTAATATGACATTGTTTGGAATGTATTTTCAGACCTTACCTTAATACAATGAAGCAAAGTCGGGGAGCAGGAAGGAGGGGGAAAGAGGTGGTAGTCCAGAAACCTCTATGCTGAAAAATGGAAAGATTATAATACAGAGGGGAAAGTCAAAGAACCCATGATGGACGTTTCAACCCACTACCCCTACATGGTGCCAAAATATTCAAAATGGAGCAATTCTTACATTGGCACATTTTTATGGGAACAAACATATGGTTATAAGCATATTCTTACATTCATTATAATCTGTGTGTTTCCTCTCCACAGGAAAATTTAAATGCACTGTTGACAGCTTTTTATAGTCACATAATAAGAAAGCAGAAAAAGAAATGCCATGATTGGACTTGCTCACAAGATATCATCAATTTAATTATTCTTTTTTTATATTCATAAGTTTTTTTTGGACTCCAAAAAATGTGCTTTTTTAATGTCTTTTTGCATTTATTTAGATAATTGTGTCTTCCTGCCTTCAATGAGCTCCTGACTCCCTTTCAACTCTCCACTGTCAACTGTATCATTTTCAGTTGGGAAAAAATGAAGAAAATAGAGCATGAATAAGCCTATTCAGACGGAGCCTTTGTACTCCTCCTGCATTCTGAGGATACCAAGTGACAAATTTGTCACCATTAGATGTGCATGCAATCCTATGCTAAGGTAAGATTAAGAAGGGACAAAAAACATCATGAAGCTTGCTGGGACTCTCAAACACAACTGTTGGCATCCCAGAAAAGACAAGCTAGCTGTGTTTGATCAGACTTGCTTCCCAGAAATTGAACTGGGGTAGGAAAGAATTAGTTTTAGGATTAAAGTATTCCTTTGCTAATCAAGGGGATACTTTTCTGTGAAACTATTTCTCCTTGGAACTATATAGAAATAGGAAGATGGTGGAGGCTTTGGAACCATCGAGACAAAAACAAATTCTACATTGTTGTCATCTTCAAAAGTGACAGCTGTCAAAGAAATGAACTGTATAGGAAGCCAGATATTTAGACTTTGTCCGTGACTTGACAATGAAGAGGCATCCTCATCTTGGGCATTAGCTTATTCTCTTGTAATCTCTCATTTTTAATGTGAAGTGAATCATATCTACAGAACTAAGTACAGGAATGCGATAGTCATATACTTACCATTCCATTATAAGTAAGAAAACCCAAAGCATCTTGCATATGGCCTCTGCCACAGTGACTCCATCTCTGGAATTCCTTAGACATTGCCACCTGTAAGGAGTTGCCATTGCTCATCTGTATTCCAGGTACCTCACGAGTCTCACTCCTATCGTTGGGATCAGAACTCCACAAAGTGGAACGATCTTTTCTGTCTCTAAGTTTTCCCCAGTCACAAGAAGGATGCTACAGGCCAGTTTTCAGAATACAGTCCCCTGACACTTGCCCTACTTTCAAGAGTAGGCCATGCAGAAAGACTTCTGTCTCTAGGGCTGCTTAATAGCCAGCTCAGCCGGCATCTTGGTAAAATGGCTTCTTGGCCACGTATCCATGGAAAGGAAGAAAAGAGGGTTTTCCAAACACTTATATGGTTTATAGACTTCAATGTTCCTGTCCACTGGACTACAGATCTATCTGTTGGATAATGTTTCTTTTTTCTCTCTTTGATTTCCCCCTTTTTGATCTCCATCTCTCCTTCCATGATGTTCTTGTTTCTCCCTTCCCTCCCTACCCTCCATCCCTTTTCCTTTCTCTGTTCTCCTATCTTGCTTTTCCCCTCTCCAGGTTCTATCTAGTCCTGAAGGTGCAGTGCACAATTTCTGAAGTGCTGTCTGATAAGCCATGATTCTTACCTTCTGCAGCTGCCTTCACTTTGCACTTGGAACTGAGTAGGCCACACTTGGGCCGGGAACTTCAAAATGGACTGCAGTTCATTCTGTTCTTCAATCAATGTTCCTTGACTTTCTTTGCTACTGAAACACTGGTACCATTCCACCATCATGCATTCCTATAGGACAGCTACTTTCCAATTGTTCCTAGTATATCCCCAGAGCATCTAGTAGTTAATGCGAAAGTGTCAGCTGCCATCTTCTAGCTCTCACGTATCTTCTTTTATGAACTCTTGAGAATAAGTTACAGATACATTTATTTAACCCTGAATATATTTGGTCTTAGGTAACAACACATTGTGTGTCCTAAGTACAAAGATATGCTTTTACATAATCGTTTATAGTGATCCATAAATGAAGCATAATAGTGCCATGGCATGTTTTATAATTTGTAGTCTGTTATGACAGACAGACCCATTAATACTCACCAAGATTTGTTATCCTTTCCAGGATCCAGTAAGGGGCACCCATTTCATTTATCTGTCACATCTATTCTCCTTTAATCTTCATTGATTTATCGGTTTATTTTCATCTTAATCCTGAGAAGTGTAAAGTGATGAGAATACTAATTTGGTAAAATTATTTCTCAGTTTCACTTTGTATAATATTTCTTATGAATAGATTTGTTATGTTTTTTTGTAAATACCCAAAGGATAATGTTAGGAGGCACAGAATGTCAGCGGGTCCCAACACTAATAGCATCAACCAATAGATGTGGATCAGGACTGTGATTTTGCCTTTGTAGATAAACACCTTATTGCCCATCAAGAATTGACCTGGTTTTATATGTACAGATATTTTTCCACCTCTGTCTTCCCTTCCATAAACATTAGCTGCAATTATGTTGGAAGCCTGACTTTCATTTATTTAATTGTTCATGTGTTAAATCAACAGAAATTTATATTTTATTTAATGGGTTGAATGCTTTATTAAATAGATCTCAATTACCCCAGATCTGGCTAATAAAAACTGCTTCCTCCTCTATAGTGTTTTGATAACTCTTTAAACAATTTCTTTCTCTCTGCCACATTACAGTGTTCCAATGTCATCTCATAATTTTTCTGTCTCATTTCCTTTCATACAAGAAGCTTTGGTTCTTTTAAATGAGAATTATATGTAGTCCTGACCATCTAAGCTCAAGGTGTTTTCATTGGTAGTGGTAGCCTTTCAGTGGTCATATATAAGGAGTGAGCAGGTACTTAAAATCCTTGGCCAAGTTCATGATGCACCAGTTTCAGAATGACTATGTCATGCTACATGAACCTACTAGCCAGAATTCAGCACAATTTGCACATCTTACTTAGGTAAGTTTACATTCAGTAAAATGTAGAACTCTTAGATCTAGGAGGTAGATTAAGTAAATGCATGTGTGTTTATTCACATTCTTATTGATACATCGATTGTTCCTATAGGCCTCAGAAAAGTTCTCCATTGCCTTCTCAACTCAGCCACCACTCCTTACCCTCCAGAGGTCTCTGATGTTTTCCAAAAACTTCATAATTAAAACTAATTGTTTGCTGCGGATTCTAATCTGAGAACACTATACAAGCATTTTTAAATATTTTTATTTTAATTTTTATTAATTACACTTTATTCACTTTGTATACCCCCTTAGCCCCCTCCCTCCTCTCTTCCCAATCTCATCCTCCCTCCCCTTTCTCCACGCATGCCCCTCCCTAAGTCCATTGATAGGGGAGGACTTCCTCTCCTTCCTTCTGATCTTAGTCTATCAGATCTCATCAGGAGTGGCTGCATTGTCTTCCTCTGTGGCCTGGTAAGTCTGCTTCCCCCTCAGGGGGAGGTGATTACCCATATTTAGTAATTTAACCTGACAGCACACATTTTGTTAAATATTTTTGAAATGCTCTGCTTTCTTCTTTTTTACACTACATTTTTATTTCAGTTTTCAAAAGTTTACTGACAGTTTATAAAACTCTTATCATTTTCAATACTGACCTTGCCTTCTGACATCTTGATAAATCCACTTGTTACTAATGTCTGCTGTTGCATAATCTTTTTAGCAGTTTCTAGAGAGACAGTTACATTTCCCTAAATAAGCAGCACTTGTAATTTCCCCCAAAACATAATAATGTTGGTTAAATTTCATGCTTCACTGCATTATCAGAATATCCAATAGAGCACTGAATTAAAGTATGAGAGTAGGCAGTCTTGAGTTTAATCATTAAAAATGATATTAGCTGGATTTTAATAAATGATGAAAAATTAAAGTAGCTCTGGTCCACTCCTAGTTCACTAAATGTTTTAAGATAAATAATTGTAGGTATTTAAAATAAAGACACACACACACACACACACACACACACACACACACACATATATATATATATACATATACATATATATATATATATATATATATATATATATATATATATATATATATCCCCTGCTGCCATGGTTTGAGCTATGTTCATCATGACTACCTCTGTAATGTTAAATTTGTATTACTAATAATAAAATACTATAATTTCATACTAATATGTTTTTTTTGCAGTGAGATCCTAGGGAAGGCTATGACATGACTTGCCAGTGAACACAGAGCTCATCTGAGATGGAAAAAAAACCAACAGATTCCAGACCTGTCTAATGTATTAAAGTACTTGTTTTCCATAGCTACTCCCAAGACTATGCCAGAGGTAAGCACTTGTAGCAATAAGGATCATACTGTTCGAAGTCTTTTTTCTTTTTAATTTTTTTTTACAATTTATTCATTATGTATCTCTATTGAAGAAGCCCCCTCCCTCAATTCCCATCCTCCCTCCCTCAACTCCCACCAACCCCTTCCCCTAGTCCACTGAAAAGGGGAGTTCTTCTCTGCCATCTACCCATATCTTAACAGATCTCATAAGGACTACCTGTATCCTCTTCATCTGTGGGCTGGCAAGACCAAACTGCCAGGGGTAGGTAATCAAAGAGCAGGCAAGCAAGTTCATGACAGAGGCAGCCCCTGTTCCCATTACTCAGAGACCTACATGAAGACCAAACTGTCAATAGGCTACATCTAGGCAGGGGCTCTAAATCCCCTGTAAGCATAATCCTTAGTGGGTGCATTAGTCGCTGCAGGACCACCTGGACTCAGATTTTTTAGCATTGTTGGTCTTCTTGTGGGGCTCCTGTACCCTCTGTCTTTCTATCCCCTTTTCTTCCATAAAACTCACTGCACTTTGCCTAGATGTCCCTCAATGGAGGAATGGATACAGACATTGTGGCACATTTACACAATGGAATACTACTCAGCCATTAAAAATAAGAAAATCATGAAATTTGCAGGCAAATGATTTGGACTAGAAAAGATCATTCAGAGTGAAGTAACCCAGAAAGAGAAAGACACACATGGTATACACTCACTTATAAGCAGATATCAGTTGTATAATATAGAATACCCATACTGAAACCTATAGGCCTAAAGAAGATAAGCACTAAGGAAACCCTAGTGAGGATGCTTAAATTTGATTCAGAATGGCAAACAGGATAGACAACAGAAGACGTGGAAGAGAGGGAACAGGATGGGCGTCTACTATAGAGGGTCCTCTGAAAGGCTCAACCCAACCGGGGATTGAAGCAGATGCTGAGACTCACAGCTGTTCTAAGTCTTAAACTGGGTTAGATGGGAAACTATTCATAGCTTAGTCTCTCAGTATTCTCTACACCTTGTTCCTATTAATTAACAATTTTGTGTTGAAGACTTCTACTGGCCAAGTATGATCTTATCAGAAACAGTGCTGCATATTGGGTGTCAATTCTGTATTCATGGTTGTTTGTTATACCCCATTCCCAAATCTCATAAGCATGAGAAGTCTTCTGCAGTGGGTACCGATCTTTCTGAGGCAGGTTTCTTGGAGCATGCTACTTCTTCTGGAATTCTGCTGCTGGAAATTATGCATCTCTGTGGGTCACACTGTAGGAAAGGCATGCCTATCACATGTTCACATCAAGCAAAATTTGACCAGAGGAAGCACCCTTCAAAAATCTGTCAAAGTGTAGAAGCTGTAAGACCTGGGGTCTCACAGCTCAGGAGTTCAAGATCGCGCCCTTCCCAGAAACCCCCACAGACCACGATTCATTGCAAAAACAAGAGGTTTATTAACCATTGCGCAATGGGGTCACCCCTGCCGGTCAGCAAAGAGTGGCACCGGGAGACAAAGGCCTTTAGGTTTTTAAAAGAAAAATTGCCGGAAATTTGAAGTTGTAGTTTTGGCAATTTAGGATTGGATGAGGAAGCTATAACGTAAGATAATTGGTTAGTCTTAGGTGCTCAAGCTTGGCCAGTCCTGCCAAGTGTGGATGCAGGCACAATTGAAGGTGGGGGTTGTTAGCTCATCCTTGAAGATTAGGGCTGCGGGCTCTTGGCTGGAGGTCAGGAGCTACTCAGAAGAAGAATTAGGGCCATCTGGCTTGGTTGCTAAGAAACACTATCTCGAAGACAAGGGTCTGGTTCTTCTTTTTGCTGAGTGAAGGTCATTGCTTGCTCACATTTTTTATATCTGTCCTCACAGATAGGGTCACATTTCTCCATTCTCTGGAAAGGTACTAAGAGGCTTTAGCTTAACATGAACCTAAAACTCAAAACTATAGTCTTTAGAAGACATACAGGTTACAAAGTTAGTCTAACCCTTTCAAAGCAAATAGAGAGGGCAAAAGAGTCAGTTCCCATGAAACTGGAGCATCATCTCTGTGTAGTTTCCCAGCTTCATCCAATCCACTTTCTTCCTTGCAATGCGTATTACAGTAGCTTTAAAATATCTGTTATTCTGTACACATATCCCTGCCTTTTGCCTTAATATTCCCATCTTATTCTACTGGGGTCCCAGTAACTCTTCTTTCTTGTCAACCCATGTTTCATACACCCCAATAACTGCTTTATACCCAACATTTGACTATTTTTCAAGTATTAATAGGTACTACTTATGAGCAAGGCTCCATGCTAAAAGATACAGAGATGAATAAGTCAAAGATCCTGTTTTAACAGGGCTCACAATGTAGTAGGGCTGGCAGGTTGGGCCTGATGCAGCACAAAGGAATATCATTCATCTGAAACCTCCTAGAGAACTCCCTGCTCCTATTTGTACGCAGATTGAAATATTGCAGTACCTCTGAATTATCAGTAGTTCCTGTGCAGATGCCATAATGGCATTTACCACCTTCTACTCTATGTACATGTGAGTTTTGCTTCCTCAAGGAGCTATAAGATCTTTGAAACAACCCCTGAGCTTTATTTACCTTAAATGTCTAATACATAGAAATCCGCATGGCATGATAGAATGCTTAATTACTTTTTGAGGGAATGAATGAATGTGTGAGTCTATGCATGCATGCATGAATGAATGAATGAATAATGATCAAATGAGTGAATGCTTATGAGATCTTCTACAAGAGATATTTCAACTGCTTGGACAGCCATGCTGCTTTGAGATAAGATCTCTATGCTAATGTAATGACACAGCCATCTTTGTACGAACGTGCAGAAGGAAGGCTCCTGTAGTGGAAAGAACAGGGAACTCCATTGTCCTCCCACGGTGACATTTGTAATGTTTAAAAGTAGATAATTCATTGTTCATGGCAGTTTGAAACAAAGAGTGTAATAAGTGATTTAAGTTCTAAATTTTATCTCCTCTATTAACGAATATGTTCCTATTTCCTCTAGTGTCACATAGTTTTCACTGCAATTTAAGATATTAAAATAAGTATACTGTAATCATTGTAAACTCTCAGTGGTAAATCAAAGCAACTCAACTTTAATTTTCTTTTTGCCTTTCCCTCATTACAAGAATTGTGTGAAATGTATAGTCAGTGATAGTGACTATCCAAACAGGCCTCATGCCCTGGTTATCTGTGTAGGAGAAATAATTGTAAATGTATTCTTCAGTCAACTGTAAGTATTGCTTGCATAAAATACAAAACAAAAAATAATAAAAGGCATTTTATTAGTGATTAGGAAACAATAAAGATTAAGAAAACATATAACATATAAAATATTAAAATATAACATATGTTAAGAAAATATATAACATATAAGATTAAGAAACCAATAAAGATTAAGAAAAAATAAATATTAACTTTATAATTAAATTGATTTGTATAAATGTATTGCATAACATTGCACATAATCAAAACACAATTTCATGTGTAAAGATCTGATATGGCCTTCAGCCAGACCTCATGCATTCTATTTCTACATATGATCTGTATGATCTTCACTTTCAACCCATCCTTGATCCATGCTGAGTGCTTGTCCCTCAGGAAACCTGTGGCTTTAAGCCACCTGTCCTCACAGCCTGTAGACAATGATTGTTTCACTGTCAGACACACCATCATCTGCCTATTCCCAACACCGTAAGATCAGATCCATCTGTCTTTTTTACTGCCTGTTACTGGCGATGCCCTCAGAGCAATGCTTCTCAGACATTTATGTGCATGTGATCATATGAGGAGTCAATGAAATGGAGAGTTAACTAAGCCAACAGATGGTTGACCTACATGCCTGCATTTCCAAGTTTTCAGGGGAGACCATATATTGAAATCCTCACAAGATGGCTAAATCTTTCCAAGGACTGGGGTTTCTGACATTTATCTTCCTCGTGCTATGGTACATATTTGTGATATTTGCTGCTCTTAGTTATTCAATGATTTATCTATTATTTATTGACTATATGTTGTATGCTAGGCGTGCTTTATGTAACAACTGCCCTCTCTCCTTTTCTTCTGATAGCACTCCCTTCTTTCCGCTTATTCCCATTAGGCCTGAGGCATTGGAACTTGGAGCAACTTCCTGTCAAACCACTATAGCTTGTTTTCGGTCCATCTGCAGCAACCTGTTACTAGGACGGCATATGCATTTGCCACGTGAATTTTCCAGGGCAGTTAACATTCACACTGCAAATATTTTCTGCTTTGTCTTTTCATGGAAATGAATCATCAGTGGGACTACATCTTTTCTCAGAGAGCATGCTCTTGATTTTTTTTTTTTTTTTAATTTGGAAACCATAGTGACAAACCACAGAGCCGTTGACTTCAATTTCTCTGTCCTTAGAGCCAGCAAGTGTGATTGCAGGTTTCTGGGTTTTATGACTAAAGCTTCTGTGTCTTACAATTTGTACTGAAGACTCCCTGTTTCCAGAAGCAAGGACAGGTGTGTGTGTGTGTGTGTGTGTGTGTGTGTGTGTGTGTGTGTGTGTGTGTGTTGGTCGGTCTCTGAAATCCCTTTAGCATTAGCCACCTCAAATTCTCTGACTCACTGAATAAGCTGTGTACATTGGAGTTCTCTGGGATCTCTAACCACCAAAATGTATTTGCCTTCTTATTGTCTCTCCTGTTGGACACCTGCAATGGCCAGAGACTTTCTGTGATGATAACTGAGAGTGATAGGGACTGAGTCTACCAGCACACTTCTACATCCCTATTAGGGCTTTTTTATAGGTCCCTATCTTAAACATCACTGTTAGAGTGCTTTCTTTTGATCTTTCAAATCACTGTAAGTGCTCTCCAACTGGCATCAATAAATATCAAAGTGCTAACAAGTCTCCAGAGGAATTCATGTCTTTACAGAACATGCCAGGGGAATAGACAGCTACTTTCTACATTGTCGTTTATTTAGAGCTACTGACTCGATGCAGTTCTATTGGTCAACCTTAAAATTAGGTAGTTCTATCAACCCCAGTTAAATCTCTGATACAAAGGTGCTTGTAACACAGTCCTTTGACGCTAATGTTTTTCTTGTGGCTAGAATTGCCTAAACAGTCAACTGACAAGAAAAAAAAACAAGCCCAACTTGCCTAGCCCAGGGTTCTTTGCTCATGCCTTCTCATATTTTCCAAAGGAAGCCAGTTTGAGTTTATGAGACTCAAGTGTTGGGCAAATGAGTCAGTCACTTGGCTGCGGCACCTCCCACCTGCTTAGTGGTCCTCATCTGACTCACAAGTATCATTTTTTAGATAACTAGCTCTGAAAAAAATAAAATAAAATTATCTGTCTGAGGGGAGGGGACTCATTTTCCTTCCGTCCAGCTCCTGTAAATATTTAAATAAAACAATACTAATGTTTGTTTGCTACATCCCACGAGGGTGTAGATCTAGCCATACTCCAGCCACCATTCTGCTTTCCCAGAGGCAGTTTTCTTTAATTTCCAAAAAAGCAATTTTAAAACTTCAGAAAAAAAGAAAAAAATAGCCTAGCCTTACTTACTAGCCTAATAGATTGTATCCAACTTTATAACATCTGAAATGTGCTAAAAATTTCACACTGTGAAATGAGGAAAAAGAACTTTCTAATACATCAATGCTTTGTGGAAACTTTATTAATATAGATATAAGTCGGGAGCCGTGACTCAAGCGGCCTGCTTTGATATTTAAATCTCGGTGGAGAGATGGCTTTTAGCAGGCCTTTACTAAGGGCAGAGAAGAACTTGCAAGTCCATCTCCTTTTGTTTGTGACAGCAGGTGGGATAGCTTGTGAGGGTCACACCTCTTCCTCAGGCTCCTTGTGCAAATTAACCAATTGTTCTGAGATGTTTTACTGGCTAAAAGTAACTCCTGACAATAAAAGAGGTCAGAAGGCTGGAGGCAGAGGAGAAGGTAGAGACTTGAGACTTGCTGCTTGCTGCAGCAGCCTGCCTTTTGCTGTGGCTGTCGAGTCTGGACCTTTAAAAAAGGTTTCCTGTGTGCTGTGTATTTATTTTATTAATATTAATCCTCACTCCCGACTCAAGAACCATTCGACTCTGCTGGCTGGCTCCAGCAGATTGGCACCAGACGTGAGACTTGTTTGAGATACAGAGAACCCGTGAAGGACACCGCAGTGTTTGGCGAGCTCGCATTAAAAAGAAAGGGTGCGGTGAGTAAAACCCAGAATAAAACTGGGACAAGGCCTTAGCCTACTGTTTTCTTTATGGAACTTAATTAAAGGTAGTCTGTATAAGCAGCACGAAACTGAGAAAGCTAAACTTTCAGGCTCAGAGAGAAGGAGGTTAGAAAGATGGCAGGATTCAAGAGAAAATGATATTATACCATCAGCCTCTCCAGAGGAGTTGTATTGCCCTTCTGATGACAATAATTTCTTGCCAGAAGGAGACTTTGAGGAAGACTTACATCCAAATGAGGTTGCAGAGTTGGAGGAAGAACCAGATCAGTACTATTCTGAAAGATACCCTCCAATTCAGGCTATGCATGTTAAAAAGCGTAAGCCTTGGCAAAAAGAAATTAAAAGACTGGAGTATGGTTTGGAGGAAATAAACAGAAAAATTGGAGCATTAACTACCAGGGAAAATGAGGCTCAATCTCCCACTCCAACTCCATCATTGGTGGAAGGCTGAGGCCCTCCTCCTGGGAATGCTACAGTTTCAATGGCCCAGAAGGCAAGGGGACCTTTCCCTTTGTCCACTGTACAAACATCTGTATCTGCTTTACAAGCTTCTTTACAAGAAGCCAGGCAGAATGGAGAAGACGTATCTGAGTTTTATAGTTTTCCAGTTTTGGAGCAACCCGATGGACACAGTAATATTGTAAGAGTCCATGCTCCAATACCTTTTAAACAGATAAGAGAATTAAAATCTGCATGCTCCCAATATGTACCTACAGCGCCTTTCACCCTGGCTCTGCTGGAATCCATGTCTACTGAGGCTCTCTGCCCAGGGGACTGGAAACAGTTAGCAAGAGCATGCTTATCAGGAGGAGATAATTTATTATGGAAGTCAGATTTTGCAGAGCATTGTCAAGCTACAGCTGAACTTGATCGAGCTCAGGAAATTCCTATAACTTATGACATGCTTGCTGGAGAAGGAATCTACAGGAAAATAGGACAGCAATTGGATTTTGATGTGGCCGTTTATGCTCAGGTCAATACTGCTGCCCAGAGGGCCTGAAATAAGCTTCCACAAGCAGGTAGAAGGTGGAGGATTTGTCTAAAATCTGTCAGGGACCTGATGAGTTATTTCAAGATTTTGTGACAAGATTAATGCAAGCAGCAAACAGACTTATAAGTGATGAAAAGTCTGGATTGTTATTAGTGAAACAATTGGCTTATGAGAATGCTAACAGTGCTTGCCAAGCAGCCTTGAGACCTGTTAGAAAGAAAGAAAAAAATGGGGAAAAGGCCAAGAATTGGGGTGCTAAGTTACAGACAATAGTACTCATCCAAATAATTAGGTTAATAACGGCTAAAATTCAAAGCTCTCTGGCTGCAAAGTATTTGTCAGCTCTTTCCGGCAAGGGTCCGCCAATTTATTAAAACAAACAAACAAAAAAAAAAATAACCAACTGGGCTTTGTTTGTTACAGCGTAAATTGGCTAAGACCACATTTAAAATTAACAACAGGAGAACTAAAACCACTTTTTGACATTTTAAAAGGAGAGGCTAATCCTTTGTCAAAAAGGGAACTTACCAAAGAAGCTCGTGATGTGATGCTTTACAAAAGGTAGAATTAGCTATTGAAAAACAACATGTTCAATATATTGATTATTCAAAAGAATGGGGTGCATATATTTTGGCTACTGTTCATACTCCAACTGCTGTATTGTGGCAAGAAGGACCATTATTATGGTTGCACCTGCTTGTGTCTCCTGTTTGAGTTCTGACATCATATTTTGAAGCAGTGGCTAGTTTAGTTCAAATGGCTCGCAAAGAATCTCGTAAATATTTTGGTAGAGAGCCCTCCTTAATTGGAGTCCCTTTTACCAAACAGCAAGTAGATTGGTTATTTCAAAATGTAGATTGTTGGGCGATAGCTTTTGCTCATTATTTAGGACGTATTGACAATCATTATCCAAAAGGTAAATTACTTCAATTTGCCAATGAGCATGCTTTTGTATTTCCTAAAATAATTAAACAAAAGCCATTACCTCAAGTTCCAACAGTATTCACTGATGGATCTTCAAATGGAAAAGCTGTTTATGTACTAGAGGGACAAACTTTTGTTTTGCAAACATTGCCAGCTTCAGCTCAAGTTGTAGAATTACAAGCTGTTGCTGCAGTCTTTAAAAATTTGGCTTCTACCTCTTTCAACTTGTATACTGATAGCCATTATATAGCTAAAGCTTTACAAGTCCTAGAGACTGTAACATATGTTAATACAGCTAATAAACAAATACAAGATCTATTTAGAGAGATTCAAAAAAGAATTTGGAGCTGTGTGCAGCCTTGTTACATAGGGCATATTAGAGCTCATTCAGGGCTTCCTGGACTTTTAACTTTAGGAAATGATTTAGCAGATCTAGCCACATGTTTGGTTGGATTAACTCAACAAGAATTGGCTCAAAATTATCCTGCATTACATCATTAAAATAGCAAGAGCTTAAGAAAACAAATTAATATTACCAGAGAAGCTGATAGACAAATTGTAAGATCATGTTCCTCTTGCCCTGAACATTTTAATGTACCTCATTATGGTGTCAATCCTAGAGGTTTGACTCCCAGTCATTTGTGGCAAATGGTTGTAACTCATGTCCCAGAATTTGGGAAACTAAAATATGTTCATGTAACAATTGACACTTTTTCAGGATTTATCATGTCAACTCCCTTAACAGGGGAAGCCACCAAACATGTTATAAGTCATTGCTTAAAGTGTCTTGCTGCAATTGGTATACCTTCCATTAATATAAGTCATAAAACGGGCATTCCATGTAATTTCCAGGGCCAAAATATTATAAAACAAGCCCTTGGATCTCTTAATAACCTATTGCAAAAAATAAAAAAGGGGGGAGTCATATCCCCAAATATTAATCATGCTCTCTTTATTTTAAATTTTTTGAATGTGGATACACAAGGCCGTTCTGCAGCTGATCAATTGTGGCATCCTAATACCAAAGATAATTTTGCCCAAGTAAAATGGAAAGATCCAATTACTGGAATACGGCAGGGCCCCGACCCTGTATTAATATGGGGAAGAGGGCATGTTTGTGTTTTTTCACAGAGGGAAAAACATGCAGAGGGAGCCAGGTGGATCCCAGAGAGGCTGGTACGATTTGCAGGAGTTGTTCCCCAGAAAGAAGATGTTCCCGCGCAGACAACCGTAGACTGAAAAGACCTAGACTGAAAAGCTGCATTAGACCTGAGCTCCTGACCCTGCTCTTGCTTCATTCTGCTCCTAGGAGAAGACATCATGCAGAGAAACCTCTTATATAATAAACTAGACATGACTGTTTTGTTAATAAGGACAAACCTCAACAAAATCGAAAGAGGATTAACTGTGAAACTTTAATCTGGCTCTGGTTTTCAGCAAAGCAAAACAGACTTGCTTCAGGAACTCTTGGGGGGCCCTGTAACTGCCTATGTAAATTCTCCTTTTGTTTTGCTGTTTGGAGATGTTAAGCTTTCAAATGGTTCTGTTTGCTCGACAGCCTTTTACTATGGTTCCTCTAAATGTTTCTCAGACTTGGTAATTTGCACAGAGAGTCACCTGCTAGTCACTTTTGGAGTGTTACTTTGGACTTGGCTTGTGATAGGAGACGCGCTCCTATCAGTGACAACTAAAATCTGCCTGAAGGCCTTTTGGTGTGTCAAAGCTGAGCTGATCTGCACAAGATCATATCACAGTCTCCACCCTAGCAGAGGTTGGTAAGCAGGGATGGGTAAGTTTTCTCTGGGGTGTATAAAAATTCATGTACAAATATTGACCCAAAAATGGGGACATGAAAAAAATATACATTTCGAGAGAAACAACCTAAGACAGGCACAATCTTCTGCTCCATAACTGTTAAGTTATGGTAAATTTTAAAAATATTAAAAAAAGGGACATGTTGGGAGCTGTGACTCTAGCGGCTGGCTTTGATATTTAAATCTCGGTGGAGAGATGGCTTTTAGCAGGCCTTTACTAAGG
>NW_026596046.1:24341010-24411221 GCF_907164565.1 Psammomys obesus
CTTTAAAAAGGTTTCCTGTGTGCTGTGTGTTTATTTTATTAATATTAATCCTCACTCCTGACTCAAGAACTGTTCGACTCCGCTGGCTGGCTCCGGCAGATATAGATAGGTAGATATGTGAGTATTTGTGTGTACGCTGTGTATGTATGTATATACATATGTATGTATCTGACTGTTCCCAGAATACAGTCAACCATATAGTGTTACTTATTCAGTGGTTAAAGGCAGCACTATGGAGCATGTGATTATATTTCTGATACCGTTTCTTCCAAGGCCATCCATGTTTCCTCTAGTGTGCAGAGATAAAATTCTCTAGGCTCTTTCCATCTCCCTCAACCCTTTGCCATCTTCAGCCTTTTCTCCTTTTCTGGGTCAGCACATCCCCAGCAGCCTTCTGAATGCTGTACTTTTGTACCTTGAGTAACTTCCTCCTTTCCTTATCAAAATTCCACCTATTCTTTGGAGCTGTTGCCCAGATCTTCCAGATGGACTAGATTAGTTTTCACTAGTTTCCCACAGATTTTACTTACACTATGACTGTGTACACTCTACTAATGTTGGAGTAAGCATGATATTAAAATTCCTCCTTTTTAAGCTTGTTGTTTGTGAAGAGAGTGCTCACATGGTATTAATTTCTGTATTTTCAGTGTCTAACGCCGTGTGTCCTACAAATCAGTGGCACAGTAATTGAGTGGCACACACTCATGTGATAGGCTGCAGAACATTCAGCCAACGAAGTGCCTTGAAATGAAACAGTGTGAAATAGATTGTGTTGTTATTGTGTCAATTATAACAAGATGGGAAACAATGCTGGACACCTCGGGCATCTAGCAATAAAGCAACCTAGAATAAAGGTTGCTTGAATTTTCATGATTCCTCAGACTCTATTGCCGTATTTATGTCTAGTATCAACTGCACAGCTGGCTTGTTCTGCCTACCTTCTCATCTTTACGACTAGTCTCTTACTGAGTCTCAGGGATTAAAACCTGTGAACATTAAAACCCTGTAGCACAATGTCGTATCTGTCAATCCACAGCCAATGAAATTGAGCCACATTTAACAATAAGAACTTAGGACATACAGGAAATTTTTTTAATTGTTTATTAATTACACTTTATTCACTTTGTATCCTTCCTGTGGTTCCCTCCCTTTTCCTGTCCCAATACCTCCCTTCCTCCCCCTTCTCCATGCATGCCCCTCCCCAAGTCCACTGATAGGGGAGGACTTCTTTTCCTTCCTTCTGACCTAGTCTATTAGGTCTCATCAGGAGTGGCTGCATTGTCTTCCTCTGTGGCCTGGTAAGGCTGCTCACCGCTCAGGGGGAGGTGATTAAAGAGCAGCCAATCAGTTCATGTAAGAGACAGCTCCTGTCCCCATTACTATGGAACCCACTTGAAGACTGAACTCCCATGGGCTATATCTGTGCAGGGGTCCTAGGTTATCTCCATGCATGGTACTTGATTGGAGTATCAGTCTCAGGAAAGACCCCTGTGCTCAGATTTCTTGGTTCTGTCGCACTCTTGTGGAGTTCCTCTCTTCTCAGATCTTACTGTTCCCCACTTCTTTCATAAGATTCAGGAATTTTTTTTAAAGTCTTAGATAACCTAACACAACTGAGTTGTCTAAGAGGCTTTTAAACATTTTTTGAGAATTTTAGAAAATACAAAGATTTGGCTTAGTATGAATTCTCTCACATTAAAAATGTTTTATTTGATTTTAAACAGAATATTTATGTTACACAAATGGGCTTCACTGGAGATTTTAATCTCTGACAAATTAATAATTGTGAGGAAGAAACTAAATCACTTATTTTACATGACAATGTGTTTTTAATTTCTGCTATACAAACCTTTACTTTAAAAATTGTTCTTGTAGGTATAGATTATATGCATATAATATCCATAGCAAGAGGAATACAGTGTCTTGAGTATAAAATACTATTCCATATTTACATTGTCAATGTTCACCAACATATTATACATATTATATATACATATAGGACGTCTATGAATGCATTGCATAAGCACCCTGAAAGCCATATTCCGTATAGTTATAAAGATACAAGCTACCACTTAGGGGGTATATGCATATGTGTGCAACGAAAAAATATAACATTAAATACAAGTTATTTACTATATTTAGTACTTTATATATACTGTGTTCCTATTATACTATTCAAAGTTTTTTCGAATACAGACTTTCTTTTTCTTTCTTTCTTTCTTTCTTTCTTTCTTTCTTTCTTTCTTTCTTTTTTTTTATTAGTTATGTTTTATTAACTCTGTATTCCAGCTGTATCTTGCTCCCTCATTCCCTCCCAAACCCTCCTTCCCTCCCTCATCTCCTCCCTGCCCCTTTCCAAATCCATGGATTGGGGAGGACCTCCTCCCCTTTCATCTGACCCTGTTTAATCAAGTATCTTCAGGACTGGCTGCAAAGTCCTCCTCTGTGGCCTAGCAGGACTGCTCCTCCCTTAGGGGATGGAGAGGTCAAAGAGCCTGCCATTGAGCTCCTGTCAGAAATAGTCCCTGTTCCCCTTACTATGGGAAACCAATTGGTTACTGAGCTACCACGGGCTTCATCCAAGCAGAAGTTCCAGATTATATCCATGCATGGTCCTTGGTGGAGTGTCAGTCTCAGGAAAGACCCCTGTGCCCAGATATATTTGGTCCTTGTGGAGCTCCTATCCTTTCCACGTCATACAAACTCCCCCTTCTTTCATATGGTTCCCTGCACTCTGCGGAAGGTTTGGTTATGAGTCTTAGTATCTGCTTTGATATACTGCTAGGTAGAGTCTTTCAGGGGCCCTCTACTTTCACATGCACACGAAACATACTCCTTTCCTCAAAAATGTCATGAGGAAATTTTCTAAATTCACTTATATTTCAAATGTAAAGGGATGATTCAAGGCACCATTACACTGTGCCTATAGCATGAGTTAATATGTATCTTCCTGAATTTGACTTTTATGAGCTTTTATTTGAGTAAATTATGCACATTGTAATGCATATTTTGTAATAAATTATTCACCATTGACTTAACCTGCTCAAACTAAATTACCCACTCTGTAAGAAAGAAGAATTGATGTTCTGAACCTCTTCATTACTGTGTAAGCCAAAATTTTTCATCATTTTTCTATAAACCTGCAATCAACTGGGAGACTGTTCGCTTTAGAGTTTTTGGCAACAATTCATCCTCCTCTCTGATTAAAGCCCGCACATTTCTAAGCAAAATCAAGGAACTGGTACAAAATATATTACATCCTCAGAGGAACCCCATGGAATGAATAGCATTCTCATCTGATAAGCTAACTGCAGCTTTGCTGAGTTAGTGGAGCCACTACTGAAACTCAAGTAGGTCAGATGGATAGAAATATTCATCCCGCCTAAAGGGAAAAGACGTCCATGAGGCTTTATGGAAGGTCCTGGAGCATAGTGGTTAGGGAAGCTTTACCAAATATACTGCTTTTAAATCTCCTTATGAAACCGGTTTTTAACATCCAAAATAACTTCACGTGTTCCTGTTTTTATTTATTCTAATAGCATCTTCCCCCTAAAGCGATTCAGACCTGAAACCCTGATGTGGGCCTCCTTGCTCTCCCTTCACGTATAGTTATCAAATGTTACCTAAGCCTTTACAAAGACCTAACCCATCTGCCCCCCCTCTGAGTAGCCGCCTCCTTGAGGCTTTGGCACTGTTGTATTTTTGTTTTCTGTGTACATGTGGTGTGTACATAAGTATTTTCCCATGTCCTAGCATGAGGGTTTCAGCATATGCATCCGGAGGCCAAGGGTTAAGATCAGTCCCCACTAACTATTTTTGAGACAGATTGTCTCATTAAAAGTGGAGCTCACTGATTCCAATTCTACACAGGCAGGCCATTGAATTCTAGAGAATTTCTACGAGTCCTCCCAGCACCGGAGTTACAGATGCGACCCACTGACCCCTTCTTAACATGGTGGTGGAAATGGAAAACTTCCTTTGCAGCAAGAACTTTACCATCTCAGGACACCCTCGAGGTATTTTACTTTGATTTGTTTCTGCATTACTTCTGTTAATGCCCTGTCTTAGTCTACATTCTATCCCTCTGAATAGACACCCCAACGATAGGAAATCTTAAAATAAAATTATTCAATTGGGGGTGGCTGACATTTTCAGAGGTTTAGTCCATGAACAGGAAGCATGATGGAATGCAGGCAAACATGGTGCGGAAGAGATAGCCCAGAGTTCTACATCTGGGTTCATAGGCAACAGAAGAGACAAAGAGAAACTGAGCCTGGTTTGAGCATTTAAAACCTCCAGACCTACCCCCAGTGACATACTTCCACCAGCAAGAGCACATTCCCTAATCTCGGTCAAGTAGTGTCACTACTTTAGGACCACACATTCAAATCTATGGAGGCCATTCTTAGCCAAAGTACCACAAATGGCTTCCACTAATTGTACACAAATGACTCTAACGTGTACAATGACCTATGTGCACATACGTGATGGTTCTGAAATAGTCTGAGGAGAACACACTACGGTGAGCTCCCAGTTACTGCCAAGTTATTCTTTAAAGTTTCCATAATATTTTTTCAGTTTCACTAAGAAAGTGGATGGATTTTATTTCTCCACACTGTTGCAAAACTTGGTATCTTAGAATTTTGCTTTATCTACTGAAGCAATGTGGCATATCTTCCTTGTGTGATCTTCTCCTAGATGTTAATATATTTGTACTGTCTTTAGGTATTTATAATATATCACCATTTGACACCATGGTTTTTTGTTCCACTTTGTGTGATTCTCTTTTGAGTTTTTGTCTTTTCATGTCTTTTCACTTTTAGTAATTTTCATGTTGTCTAAATACTGGTCCTTGGTTATATGTGTCATAAATATCTTTCCAAGTATGTAATTTATCTCCTCTGTTTATTGATCCTGGTCACATATATGATTGCAAGTTCTAATGCAATCAGTTTTGTCAACATTTTCAATCTTCTCTTCCATTTCAAGAAAATACTTTCATGAATAGTTTTTGTTTTAAAATGAGTCAATATGTTTCGATAATTGTGTCCTATAAATATGACAGTACTCAAGTTTGGTTTTTTTGTAACGTGTTTAGTCAGTTTGGAATTCATTTTCACATCAAGAAAGATGTTGAGATCGTGGTGCATTTCTCTGTAGTTTAATGCTCTTCTATTTTCCTAAGGCCATTTATTAAGCAATCTATTTTTTTTCTCCACTGCCTTTTTCAATGCAGACTTTTTTTAGAATCAAAATGGTTTAGAGTGCACCTGTTTTTTCACTCTTTGTTCCAGATATATTGTCTATTTGTTTTTCTTACCTCAAATCAAAGCACATGCTTCTGATGGCTTTATATTTGTTCCATTTACACATAACGATTCAATTTTACTTGATGTCCCTTTGTATTTCATTTGAATTGTACTTTAATTTGAGTTATAGTTATTTGGCTTATTATCAAGTCTCTATCCATAAACATTATTTCTAAATAGCCACAGCATCAATGATAGTCTTATTATTTATTCTCTCTTTCAGTGACAAAAATATATGTTATTGCTTGCCCACTTTCAGGAAGGTGAGAAAGCATACACCCAGGAAGAACACAACAAATCCACTGTATTGTTTCATAAGTAAACTACAGTTTATTAACTTTGTATCCCAGCTGTATCCCCCTCCCTCATTCCCTCTCAATCCCACCCTCCCTCCCTTATCTCCTCCTTGCCCCTTTCCAAGTCCACTAATAGGGGAGGTCCTCCTCCCTTTTCATCTGACCCTGATTCATCAGGTATCTTCAGAACTGGCTGCAAAATTCTCCTCTGTGGCCTAGCAGGGCTGCTCCTCCCTTGGCCAGGGCAGGGGCATCAAAGAGCCTGCCATTGAGTTCATGTCAGAAATAGTCCTGTTCCCCTTACTAGGGTAACCCACTTGGATACTGAGCTACCATGGGCTACATATGAGCAGGGGTTCTAGGTTATATCCATAGAAGGTCCTTCGTTGGACAAACAGTCTCATAAAAGACCCCTGTGCCCAGATATATTTGGTCCTTGTAGAGCTCCTGTCCTCTCCAGGTCATACTAACTCCCCCTTCTTTCATACGATTCCCTGCACCCTGCCGAAGGTTTGGTTATGAGTCTCAGTATCTGCTTTGGTACACTGCTAGGTAGAGTCTTTCAGAGGCCCTCTGTGGTAGGCTCCTGTCCTGTTGCTTGTTTTCTCCTACATCCAATGTCCATCCCATTTGTCTTTCTAAGTGAGGATTGATCATCTTACCCCAGGTCCCCTTTTTTGTTTATCTTCTTTAGGTGTATGTGTTTATCATATTTTATAGGTCTATATAAGTGAATGAGTGAGGGGGATACAGCTGGGATACAAAGTTAATAAACTGTAACTAGTATTAAAAAATAAAAAGTAAAAAAAATGTTTGCATAAGCTTAGATATAGATCATTAAATGAATAAAGCTTTGGTATCAGAAAAAAATAAGTAAACTACAATCATTTGCTACCCCTAGTCAAAGAAATATTTTGAAGACTGGATTTTAGGGAATAAATTTTCCCCAATATCATGAGATCTGGTATATTTTATTTAGTTAAGTATTGTTGTATACATGTGTATAAGTATGTATATGTGTGTATGTACATGTGAAGTAGGTGCATATGTGTGTTCACATGTACATGCATGTGCCTCTGTTTGCCTGGGTTTGGAGGCTAAAGGACATCCTTGGGCGTCATCCTCAGAAATGTCATTTACTTTCTCTGAGAGGGAGTCTCTCTTTGGGATGAGGCACACCATTCAAGCTAGACTATGTGGCCACTGAAGCCCAGCAGTCCTCCTGTCTCTGTCTCTCTATGTCTGGGATTATAAGCACACACCATCACATGCAACATTCAGGTTCTATGTACAATGAAGAAGAGATTATTGAAGATTTTTAGTAATTGATATATTTTTATTGAAAATAGATTCTTTTCTCATACAATATGTCCTGATTATACTTTCTCCCTCCTTCCACCTCTCCTATTTTTCCCCACCTCTCCTCCCCTTCAGATCAACTCCTTTCTGTCTCTCATTAGAAAAGAAAAGGCTTCCAAGAGGTAAAACCAAACATGACAAAATAAAACATAATAAAATGAAGCCAAAAGTATCAAATCAAAGTTGGACATGGCAACCCAACAGGAAAAAAAAGAGAGTTCCAAGATCAGGCATGAGAATCAAGGAACTGTTCCATAAGAATACTAAGCGAATAGCTATAAGATGTACACGGAGGACCTGGTGAAAACCCATGTAGGCCCTGTGCTTGCTGCTTCAATCTCTGTTGAGTTCATATGCTCCTTGCTTAGTTGATTCAAAGGGCCTTGCTCTCCTGGTGTCCTCCATGCCCTCTGGCTCTTAAACTATTTCTGTCTCCTCTTCTATGAATTTCCTGAGTTCTAAGGGGAGCCTTTTGATGGAGGTCTCCCATTTAGACTCTTTCTTTGCATACTGTCTGGCTGTGGGTCTCTTCCTTTGCTCCTATCTGCTGCTAGAGGAAGCCTCTCCGACAATGCCTGGATAGGGCATTGATCATCATTAGAAGTGTAGCAGAATATCATTAGGCGTCGTTTTATTCATGCTTTGTCTTTAAAGACCAATGGTGTTTGTGTCTACCTTTGGTCATGGGATAACCTGGGTCTCTGGGCTATCTAATCTATGGTTCTTGGTTACCTAAATAGTATTAGGTATATGTTCCTTCCCATGAAGTGGTCTTTAAGTCATACAAGGTATTTGTTTGCTACTCTCATATGTTCTGTGGCATTATGTCCCTAACATATTGTGTAAGCAGAAGAGATTGTAAGTCAAAGTTACATGGCTGGCTTGGTTTCTACATTTCTCTTTTGGTAGCCTGCAGAGTACCTTCCCATACATAAGAAGTTAAAACTTAGGGTAACAGCACCATAGAGGCACTAGCTCACTTCTCTATGTTCAATGAATTGTGTGGGAGTTATCCTCAGCAATGGGATCCCACTGTCCCTTAGGGAAGAACAACCTTTTGTTCTAGCAACAGCATGGGTGATACATTTTCTGCAATTATCAGGACTTTATTTTGGCTTCTTACTTCTATAAAATTATTCATTGCATTTAAAATTTAAACCTACTGTCATAAATATTGATACCATTTCTAGTATTTTGAAAATCTCTAAAAGTTATTTTTCTTTTTCTTGAAAAAAATCTTCAGTGGCCACTAACGATGTTGCTAGTCCTTAAAAGCTCTGCTGATTGGAGTACTTCTGAGAAGAAAGCACTTCTGTGAAGTACTTCTGTGAAGATGAAGGCAGAGATAGCATTTGACCTGCCATTGAAAAGGAATACCAGGACACACAGGAGCTAGATACAAGAAAGAAGACTTCCAGAGCTGTAACAGAAAAACAGGGCTCTGCCAGCTTCTGCCATTCAAACTGCAGGCCTCTAGAACTCTGGCCAAGATTTTTACTATTTTTAAACCCCTGTGTTCTGTGACCAGTTATTACATCTCTGTGTAACAAACCTGGGCTGATTTGCACAGTGTCCCTCTGAATAAAAAAGGCAAAACATTCTATTGCTTCTTCAAGAGGATCTTCAAAGTGCTGTGAACTGTTAAGCTCCTCCGTCATTCCTCGCCCATGGCTGTCCTGTGTTTACACCCGAAGGCCCTTACTGTATCCTCGTATGTGAATATTCAGTCTTCCCTAAGGAAAGGCACCAACATCTTCCCCACTACTCAGAGCACACATCTGAGTGTCATCCTTCTTCCCATTTTTCTCCTTCATCCAACTCATTTAACTAAAAGTTAAGTTCTGAGTTACTTTCGTATCTCCTAAACCTGTCTGCTTCTGCACAGCCTCAGTTTTATTTCCCTAATCCAGACTATCATCATAGCTGAAGCAGAGATTCACCTAATGCTTCATTCACCATCCATCCATTCATTCATCCAACAAATACATATCATGTCATTTCTACAAGACAAGCGCTGTGCAAGGAACAAGAAAAACAAGGAGGATTAAGTCTCTTTCCTAATCTGCTTCATAACATAGGGTGGGAAGATGCATTAATCAGATCATAACACAGAGTACAATAAAATTGTCTCAGTAACAAGAACACTGAAGGAGAGGTTCTGTGATGTGACTGAGGCCTTTTGAAGAAGCTCCTTTCTTCCTTTCAAATAGAGTATCTGGGAAAATTAAAAGGATCATTTAAAGTTGATGGTTGAACTTGTTTGAGTGCTCAGCACTTATGAAATTTCCAGTGGTTTCAGAACTACATTATATTCTACAATAAACATGAGAGGGCTTTTTAATTTTTCTTTTAGTTTTTGCAGTCATTATTACATCATCCACCCCTACCTTTGCCTTCCTCCAGACTTTCCCATACACCCTTTCTCTCTCTCTCTCTCTCTCTTTCTCTCTCTTTCAAATTTATGGCCACTTTTCATTGTTTTCTATTATATACATATGTTTTTCCTAAATATAGCTTGCAACATCTGTAAAATGGTGCTTGTAGAAGTAACTGCAGATATCAGGAAAATAAAATGGAACTTTTGAAAAGCAATTTAGAAGCTGTAATAAAAATTCACAATAACCATGGATGGAGAATTTTGTCTCCCCAAGAGTGTTTTGAAATGAGCATAGTACTTCAGCTGGTTTGTCATTACAGAGATTAATCAATAGTTAATTGTCTGTCTATATATCTCTAAAAGCCTGAAGCCTGTAGAAGGCAGTGTATGCCTTCTGAAGTACCGTGTTGGAAGCAATAAAATCCTACTAAGCCTCTTGAAAAACACAATAAGCTAAAATTTACACTGTGACAGTTGAACCTCTTTATTTATTATTATTATTATTATTATTATTAATTACATTTTATTCATTTTGTATCCCCCCATAAGCCCCTCCGTCCTCCCCTCCTGATCCCACCCTACCTCCCCTTTCTTCATGCATGCTCCTCCCCATGTCCACTAATAGGGGAGGTCCTCCTCTCCTTCCTTCTGATCTTAGTCTATCAGATCACATCAGGAATGGCTGCATTGTCTTCTTCTGTGGCCTGGTAAGGCTGTTCCCCCCTCAGGAGGAGGTGACTAAAGAGCAGGCCAATCAGTTTATGTCAGAGGCAGTCCCTCTTCCCATTACTATCTACCCACTTGGACACTGAACTGCCATGGGCTACATCTGTGCAGGAGTTCTAGGTTATCTCCATGATTAGTCCTTGGTTCGAGTATGAGTCTCTGGGAAGTTCCCTGTGTTCAAATTTTCTTGTTCTGTTGCTCTCCTTCTGGAGTTCCTGTCCTCTCCAGCTCTTACTATTTCCCACTTCCTACATAAAATTCCATTCACTGTGCCCAACAGTTGGCCATCAGGCGCAGCATCTGCTTTGATACTCTGCACGGCAGAGGCTTTCAGAGGCCCTCTGTGGCAGGTTCCTAGGTTGTTTCCTGTTTTCTTCTTCTGGCTTTCAGAGACCCTCTGTAGCAGGTTCCTAGGTTGTTTCCTGTTTTCTTCTTCTTCTGATGTCCATCCTCTTTGCCTTTCAGGATGGGGATTGAACATTTTAGTTAGGGTCCTCTCTTTTGCTCAGTTTGTTTAGATGTACCGATTTTAGTGGGTTAATCCTATGTTGTATGTTTATATGAGTGAGTATATACCGTGTGTGTCTTTTTGCTTCAGGGACAACTCACTCAGGATAATCCTTTTCAGGTCCCACCATTTACCTGCAAATTTCATGAGTTCTTTATTTTTCATTGCTGAGTAATACTCCATTGTATAGATGTACCACAATTTCTGCATCCATTCTTCAGTTGAGGGGCATCTGGGCTGTTGTTTCCAGCTTCTGGCTATTACAAATAAAGCTGCTACAAACATGGTTGAGCAAATGTCCTTTTTGTGTACTTGAGCCTCTTTTGGATATATGCCTAGCAGTGGTATGGCTGGATCTTGAGGAAGCGCTATTCCTAGTTGTCTGAGAAAGCGCCAGATTGATTTCCAGAGTGGTTGTACAAGTTTACATTCCCACCAGCAGTGGAGGAGGGTTTCCCTTTCTCCACAACCTCTCCAGCATGTGTTGTCCCTTGAGTTTTTGATCTTGGCCATTCTGATGGGTGTAAGGTGAAATCTCAGGGTTGTTTTGATTTGCATTTCCCTAATGGCTAATGACGTTGAGCATTTCTGTAAGTGCTTCTCTGCCATTCGATATTCCTCTACAGAGAGTTCTCTGTTTAGCTCTGTTCCCATTTTTTAATTGGATTACTTGGTTTGCTGCTTTTCAGCTTCTTTAGTTCTTTATATATACTGGATATGAGTCCTCTGTCAGATAAAGGGTTGGTGAAGATTCTTTCCCAATCTGTAGGCAGTCGCTTTGTTTTGATGACAGTATCCTTTGCTTTACAGAAACTTTTCAGTTTCATGAGGTCCCATTTATTGATTGTTGCTCTTAGAGCCTGTGCTGTTGGTGTTCTGTTCAGGAAGTTGTCTCTTGTACCAATGAGTTCTAGGGTATTCCCCACTTTTTTCTAGCCGATTTAATGTGTCTGGTTTTATGCTGAGGTCTTTGATCCACTTGGACTTCAGTTTTGAGCAGGGTGATAAGTATGGATCTATTTGCATTTTTCTACGTGTAGACATCCAGTTGGACCAGCACCATTTGTTGAAGATGCTATCTGATTTCCATTGTATGGTTTTGGCATCTTTGTCAAAGACCAGGTGTCCATAAGTGTGTGGGTTTATTTCTGAGTCTTCTCTCGGTTCCATTGATCCATCATTCTGTTTCTATGCCAGTACCATGCAGTTTTTATAACTGTTGCTCTATAGTACAGCTTGAGATCAGGGATGGAGATACCTCCAGAAGATCTTTTATTGTAGAAGATTGTTTTAGCAATTCTGGGTTTCTTGTTATTCCATACGAAATTGAGAATTTTTCTTTCCAGGTCTGTAAAGAATTGTGTTGGCAGTTTGATGGGAATTGCATTAAATCTGTAGATTGATTTTGGTAAGATGGCCATTTTTACTATGTTAATCCTGCCAAGCCATGAGCATGGGAGATCTTTCATCTTCTCATATCTTCTAAGTCTTTCTTCAGAGACTTGTAATTTTTTTCATACAAGTCTTTGACTTGCTTGGTTAGGGTTACTCCAAGGTACTTTATGTTATTTGTGGCTATAGTGAAGGGTTTTGTTTCCCTAATTTCTTTCTCAGCCCTTTTGTTTTTTGTATACAGGAGTGCTACTGATTTTTTTTGAGTTAATTTTGTATCCGGCCACTTTGCTGAAGGTGTTTATCAGTTGTAGGAGTTCCCTGGTAGAGTTTTGGGGGTCACTCATGTATACTATCATATCATCTGCAAATAGTGATAATTTGACTTTTTCCTTTCCCATCTGTATCCCCTTGATCTCCTTCGCCTGTCTTATTGCTCTAGCAAGGACTTCCAGCACTATGTTGAAGAGATATGGAGAGAGTGGGCAGCCTTGTCTTGTCCCTGATTTCAGTGGGATTGCTTTAAGTTTCTCTCTGTTCAGTTTGATGTTGGCTATAGGCTTGCTGTGTATCGCCTTTACTATGTTTAGATATGTGCCTTTTATCCCTGATCTCTCCAATACTTTAAACATGAATGGATGTTGGATTTTTCAAATCCTTTTTCAGCATCTAGGGAGATTATCATGTGGTTTTTTTTTTTTCAGTTTGTTAATATGGTGGATCATATGAATGGATTTCCATATATTGAACCACCCCTGTATACCTGGGATGAAGCCTACTTGGTCCTAGTGGATAATATCTTTGATGTGTTCTTGGATTCGGTTTGCAAGTATTTTGTTAAGTATTTTTGCATCAGTGTTCATAAGGGGATTGGCCTGAAATTCTCTTTCTTTGTTGAGTCTTTGTGATGTTTAGTTACCAAGGTGATTGTGGCTTCATAGAATGAATTTGGTAATGTTCCTTCTGTTTCTATTTTGTGGAATAGTTTGAAGAGAATTGGTGTTAGCTCTTCTTTGAAGGTCTGGTAGAATTCTGCGCTGAAGCCATCTGGTCCTGGGCTTTTTTTTTGATGGGAGACTTTTGATGACTGCTTCTATTTCTTTGGGGGATATAGGACTATTTAATTGATTTACCTGGTTCTGATTCAGCTTTGGTAAGTCAAATCGATCAAGAAAATTGTTCATTTCATTTAGATTTTCAAATTGTGTGGCATATAGACTTTTGAAGTAAGTCCTAATTATTGTTTGGATTTCCTCAGTGTCTGTAGTTATGTCTCCCTTTTCATTTCTGATTTTGTTGATTTGGGTAGTGTCTCTCTGCCTTTTAGTTAGCTTGGCTAAGGGTTTGTCTATCTTGTTGATTTTCTCAAAGAACCAGCTCTTGGTTTCATTGTTTCTTTGAATTGTTTTATTTGTTTCCAATTGATTGATTTCAGCCCTGAGTTTGATTATTTCCAGCCTTCTACTCCTTTTTGGTGTGTCTGCTTCTTCTTTTTCTAGGGTTTTTAAGTGAGCCATTAAGTTGCTTGAATGAGCTGTCTCGAATTTCTTCTTGAAGGCACTTAGTGCTATGAACTTTCCTCTTAGCACTGCTTTCATTGTGTCCCACAAATTTGCATATGTTGTGTCTTCATTTTCATTGAGTTCTAGAAAGGCTTTAATTTCTTTCTTTATTTCTTCCCTGACCCAGCTGTCATTTAGTAACAAGTTGTTCAGTTTCCATGTGTGTGTAGGCTTTTTGCTATTTCTGTTATTGTTGAGGTCCAGCTTTATTCCATGGTGATCAGACAAGATACAAGGGATTATCTCAATCTTCTTGTATCTGTTGAGGCTTGCTTTGTGACCAACTATATGGTCTATTTTGGAGAAGGTTCCATGAGGTGCTGAGAAGAAGGTAAATTCTTTTGAGTTTGGGTGTAAAGTTCTGTAAATGTCTGTTAGGTCCATTTGATTCATGACCTCTGTCAGAGACATTGTTTCTTTGTTTAATTTCTGTTTTGTTGACGTGTCCTTTGTTGAGAGTGGGGTGTTGAAGTCTCTCACTATTAGTGTGTGGGGATCTATATGTGGTTTAAATTTTATCAATATTTCTTTAACAAATGTGGGTACTCTTGTATTTGGGGCATAGATGTTCAGGATTGTGATGTCTTCCTGGTGGAATTTTTCTTTGATGAGTATGAAGTGTCCTTCTCCATCTCTTTTTATTAATTTTGTTTGAAAGTCTATTTTATCAGATATTAGAATGGCTACTCCTGCTTGCTTCTTGGGTCCATTTGCTTGGAAAGTTGTCTTCCAACCCTTTACCCTCAGGTAATGTCTATCTTTGTGCCTTAGGTGTGTTTCTTGTATGCAACAGATTGATGGGTTTTGTTTATGTATCCATTCTGTTAATCTGTGTCTTTTTATTGGAGAGTTGAGTCCATTGATGTTGAGAGAAATTAATGACCAGTGGCTGTTAGATCCCTTGATTTTGATGTTGGCTGTGGTCATCATGTTGTGTGCTTGGTTGCTTTTTGTTTTACTGTAGTAAGGTTAATTATTTCCTGTGTTTTCTTGGAAGAAGCTAATTTTTTGAGGTTGTATTTTCCCTTCCAGTGTCTTCTGTAATGCTGGATTTGTGTGTAGGTATTGTTGAAATTTGTTTTATCATTGAATATCAGTTGAACCTCTTAAGTGACATTTTTTGATGACACAAACTAGTTCATGAAGGAAGGTCTCGAGAGTATAGAAAGTGTTTGCATCTGCAGGGAAGATGTGTATTCCTACTGAGGATGTTTTTAAATCTTTAGCATTGTTAATTCCACTCAAAGATGAGCCAGAGAAGAGAGAACGTCACTACTTACTTCCACTCCAGTATGCACCTCTCCTATTTGTTTGGCCAAATGATTCTTTAATGTGAGCTCTCTATATGGCTTCAAAGAGGACCAATTATTTTCTGAACAACAGCACGTCAGTGAAGCAAATTAAATGTCTTTCCTCATCATCCTTTAATTAGAATTCTTCCTAGTAGGTAAAGTTTCTTAGCACAACATTAAAATATTACTGTATAATTCAAGGTCATGTTTGCACTGAATAAATTACCTTAATTCAAGTGTCATATTAATTAGAGATGTTGAGCATATGTGCATATGCTCCTAGTGCTTAGAGAGCCCACAGAATCAGTAAGCAGACTCTGGACGTTAATATGAAAAATCATACACAAAGGAAGAAAGTTGTAGTTGCTTGTCTTCCCTGAGATACAGACCAAACTCATCATTAAGAAACAAAATTTATTTTTATCATCAGCAATGGTTTTTCTGGAACCTTAATAATGGTGTAAATTATTGAAAGTAGTATTTTTTTAAATGCAGTAATTATGAGGCGTGAGAGAGTGTATAGATTCTATAATAGTATAGGCCAGCCTAGTGTGTTGGTGCATGCCTGTAACCCAAGCATTAAGAAGGAAAAATGAAAAGAATTAAATAGATGGATTCAGAAAAAAAAATCCATCCTGAATGATAAAACACAGATCCAACAAGACAAATATAGTATATATTCAATTATATGTGGATTTAAGCTGTTAAGTCTTCAATAAGAAGGCTACAATCCATATAAACACAAAGTTATAAAGTAAGGGATTGGGAGAGGCAAGAGGAAACAAAGTAGAGGATGAGGAAAGAATGAGAGACACTGAAATGGTGGAGTCAAACAGGGAGGGAGAGGAAAAATGGGAGTCAGGGAGGAAATGCATGGTGGTACAGTTAAAATTAAGGAATATTTGAAGGGTTATATAAAAACCTAATACAATAGAAGCTTTCTAAAACATACACATATATGAAAGTGATTTAACTGAAACCACCAGGTGAAAACAGCCCCAGCTGGACTCTTGTTGTCAAATAAAGACTCCAGTTCTGGTAATGAGTTACATCTAATTGAGTTGTTCAACTAAGAGACTCCATGTCAACCCCCAAATCGTCCAGGCTATCACCAAAGCTCTTAGTTGCTCTCCACAAACTGATAATATGTCCCTTTTTCTGAATATAATACCTACACAACTCATTGAACATGGAAACATTGAGCTGGTGCCTACCTAGAGAATGAACTTCTGCTGACTAGTGCTTAACCTACTGGAAGGTAGTCAGTATGCCACCAAAGAAAATCTTAAGCATCAAGCTAACTATAAATCCTTTGATCTATAATGGTGACCTTATGTAAGATGTGTTAGTGCAGTGGTGACACAAAGCTTGTGGGAATAACCAACCAATATCTGACTGTATTTAAGGCCCAGCCCATGAGATGGAACCCATCCCTGGTACTGCTCAAGAACCTGAGACTAGATAGGCCAGGAACGTGGAGGAAAAATCACATACTACTGTTCTGTTAAAGTAACAACAGTGGAATGACTCCTAACAGCATCCTACTATACTCATAGACCAGCATCTTGCACAGTGCCTTAGTCAGTGTTTTAATGCTATGAAGAAACACCATGGCCCCACCGAGTATGTGGGCCATACTGGCCACAGAAACTTTCATAAAGAAAAACATTTGATTGGTGGTGGCTGACATTTTCAGAGGTTTAGTCCATTAACATTATTGTGGGAATTTTGGTGGCATGCAGACAGACATGGTGCTGGAGAGGGAGCTAAGAGTTTTGCATTGAGATGGACAGCTGGTAGGAAGAGAGAGAGAGAGACTCTGGGCCTGGCTTGAGTATTTGAAACCCCAAAGCCCACTCCCAATGACATACTTCTAACAAAACCACACCTACCCCCAAAAGGCCACACCTCCTTATCCCTGTCAATTAGTTCTACTCTCTAATGGCTATGCATTCAAATCTATCTTATCCAAACAACCACATTCTACTCCCTGGCCTCCATAAACTTGTAGCCATATCAAACGCAGAAATGCATTCATCCAACTTCAAAAGTCCCCATAGTCCATCACTGTCTCAACACTGTTTTAAAAGCCCAAAGTTTAAAGTCTCTTAAAGAAACTCACAGAAAGCTCTTAATTGCAAACCCCTATAAATTATAAACAAATGGCAAATCTCATACTTCCAACATACAATGGTACAGACTATACATTATCATTCCAAAAGAGAGCTTAGTGGGAAAATGTTGGACCAAAGCAAGACCAAAAACCAGATTGGCAAATTCTAAACCCTGCATCTCCAGATCTGATGTCAAGGTGCTCTTCAGAGCTCCATCAGCTTTATTGGCTGCAACATACTTTCTCTCTCTCTCTCTCTCTCTCTCTCTCTCTCTCTCTCTCACTGGTTCCACTCCCTGTTAGCAGCTCTCCTTGACAGGTATCCCATGGCTCTGGAACCTCCAACATCTTGGGGTCTCCAGGCTTAACTCAGATTTAATGCTCACAGTTTCACACAATGGCCTCTCTGAGCCTCCATGCAGGGACATCCCTGACACACACCTGGCCTTGGTGACTTTGCTTAGCCACAGAGGGAGAATCCACAATCCCTTTCCTGTATCCTTGACTCTGAAGCCATACCACATGGATGAAACTGCCAAGTTTTTGTGCTTGCTGGAGCTGGAGCACATCCCCCTTCTTCAAATACATTTTCACCAGCTCTTTTTTATTATTGTTGTTGTTTCCTTGATTGCCTAAGTTTAGCTGTCCTAGAACTTCCTTTGTAGACCAGGCTAGACTTGAATTCAGAAATCTCCTTGCCTAACTCTGACTCGGCAGTGCTAGAATTAGAGGCCTGTGCTACCATTCCAGGCTCTAAGCTTTTCTAATTTGGAAGGTTAACTGGGCGGGGTCTTGCCCTGAGATCACCACTCCCTTTATCCTATTTAGCATCAGGTTTTTCTTTAATCCAGTTATCTCCTTGAGCACAGAATTTAGCTCCAATTTCTCCTTTTCTCTTCAAACTGCATTAAAAAAAATTTCTTGGCCATCTTCCTTCTTTTAATTACAGATCTGCAAAAGACTGACCACTTGAACCAGTTTCTAGGCCACTTACTAATATTCTTTCCCTCTGAAACTTCTTGAGCCAGGCCCACTGTTCAAACTGTCCTTAGCAATATCTTCCATGCTCCTAAGCCCATTGTATGGCCCACTAAGTCCATTTTAAAGTGTTCTACTGTTTTCCCAATCCAAAATCCCAAACAAGAAGTATGTGGTCAAGCCTGTCACAGTAATACCCTATTGCCTGGTACCAACTTCTGTCTTAGTCAGTGTTCTATTCCTATGAAAACAACCATGGCAACTCTTACAAAGGAAAACATTGAGACTGGATTACAGTTTTAGAAGTTCAGCACATCATTATCATGGCAGGAAACATGACAGCACACAGGCAGACATGGTGCTGGAGATTTATCTGAGAGTTCTACATCCAGAGGAAAACAGAGAGAGGGAAGTTTGGCCTGACTTGAGCATTTGAAACCTCAAAGTCTCAAATGAACCCCAGTGAAACATTCCCTGCAACAAGGCCACACTTACTCTATCAAGGCAACTCAACCTAATCCCTACAAGTAGTGCCACTCCCTAATGGCTGTCTGTGCTTTCAAGTCTATGAGTCTATGGAGGTTAGTCTCATTCAAATCATCACAGGAAGCCATCATCACAGAAGCTTCCTTCGGAAATATATGGGAATAAATACAGGGACCCACGACTGAACAATGTGCAGAGAATGAGAGACATTAGAGCACTCAGTTCTAAATGGGATGTCTCTATCAATTCTTCCTGTGGTAGGGGGTCCCTGAAGAAAAGGAGGCAGATGGTGAGGGCCAGAAATAAGGCCTTCTAAATACAGCAGGACCAAAGCACAAATGAACTCACATAGACTGCAGCAGCTTGCTCAGGACCTGCCTTTGTCTGAGCCTAATGAGGCTCCCAATGCTGAGAGTAGAAATGGACAGAGGCCCACATCCATAACCAACACAGAAGCTATAACCAAATGATAACCACTGGCAAACGAAAAATTCCTTTTCTCCAACAGAGTCTCACTGAGTGTGCAGTCCACGTATAAGAGCACATCCTGTGCCCAGCAATACATAGCCAATATAAAACAAACTCATGGTATTTTTGGAGGATTTTTTGTTTTTGTTTTTGTCTTGACGTTTTGTCTGGGCAAATCCTTCATTTGTTGTTGTTGGTTGTGAAGGAATTGAAGATAATAGGGCTACCTCCATTTTGTTTCTCAGACTCTATTTTAAGTTGACCATCCTTAGGGTGACTTGGCCCCCACCTTAGGGTTCAGGAAAACCAGCTGGCTCTTCATCCCAGAGTTTGTCATAAATACCACAGAATGTGTTAATGGGTCCTCCCTGAAGCATGCTGTCCTACAGATATCTTTCAGTTTGACCAGGTAGCTTGTACCAATTAGTTTGAAGATCAATTAGCTTAAAGGAACTCTGACCCAGTTTTACCTAATCCTGTTGGAATTCCCCACTTGCAGCTTTTTCCCTTTAAAAACTCTGCCCTCTCAGAAGAAAGAAAAGACAGGGAACAAGTCAGGAGCCTGCCACAGAGGGCCTCTGAAAGGCTCTGCCCTGCAGACTATCAATGCAGATGCTGAGACTTATGAGCAACCTTTGGGCAGAGTGCAGGCAATCTTATGAAAGAAGTGGGAAATAGTAAGATCTGGAGAGGACAGGAACTCCACAAGGAGAGCAACAGAACCAAAAAATCTGAACACAGGGGTCTTTCCTGAGACTGATACTCCAATCAAGGACCATGCATGGAGATAACCTAGGACCCCTGCACAGATGTAGCCCGAGGCAGCTCAGTGTCCAAGTGGGTTCCATAGTAATAGGAACAGGGACTGCCTCTGACATGAACTGATTGGCCTGCTCTTTGATCACCTCGCCCTGAGGGGGGGAGCAGACTTACCAGGCTGCGGAGGAAGACAATGCAGCCACTCCTGATGAGACCTAACAGACTAGGATCAGAAGGAAGGAAAAGAAGACCTCTCCTATCAGTGGACTTGGGGAGGGGCATGCATGGAGAAGGTGGAAAAAGGGAGGGTTTGGGAGGTAAAGAGGGAGGGAATTACAGGGGGGATACTAAGTGAATAAAGTGTAATTAATAAAAAATAATTTAAAAAAAGGAAAAATAAATAAAACTCAAAAAAAAAAAAAGAAAAAAGAAAGAAACAAAGGCTGTTACTGGCTAATCCAGTGCAAAAATAATGTGTTAGCTAAAAAGATCTTCAGTGGCTCAAAAGAAAAAGAAAGTGACAGAGAATTCTTGAGATGAGCCAGAGCCAACCTTTGGGATAGGAGCTGCAGCCCTGGCTGTTTTCTACCTGAGTCCCATCATCAAGGAGCCAGTTCTGAGAAACAAGCATTTGATTGGCCAGTCAGCTACACAAGACCTTAGTCAAGGGGCCAACCTTGATCAGTGATTTGACAAAGCCCAACAGATTCCACTGCAACAAACAAACAATACAAAACCAAGGCAAAAGAAAAGCAAAGAAAATAAAAGTAGGGGTGGTGAAAAAAAATTAGAGTTTATTATTAGTGGTTTTTTTTTAAATTAGTATGTTTTATTAAAAAAAAAAACCCTCTGCCGTCCTGGGGCCACTCTTTTCTGAACTGCTGTATCACTGATTATTGAAGGCCTGAGCTCCAGCTTGAATGAAGACCCTGGTGGTCTCTTGGGGGTCTCCTGATCTAGGCTGGTTGGTTGGTTTTTCTTTCCCTACATATCATTTGCTTATACATTAAGACTATTAATTTTGTGTGCTTACAGAATTTGTTAGTTAATGTTTATCTCTGTATTTATGTGTGTTTTTTGTGGGGTTTTTTGTTTGTTTGGTTTGGTTTCTTTGTCTTTCTACTTGTTAGTTTATTTTGTCCTAGTCATTCTTGTTCATTTTTATTTTATTGCTTTTAGTACATTTAATTTTATTTTTAGATATGTTTTCTTTCTAATGACAGAGACAGAAAGAAAAGATGTGTGAATTGAGGATGTAGAGAAATAGGGAGGATCTGGAGCAGTTGGGGGAAGAGAAACCATAATCAGAATATCTTGTATGAAAAAAAAAAACTATTTTCAACTAAAAAGGAAAAAAATGATTATGAAAAGTTAAAGGCAAGCCTAGTCAATAAATGAATGTGAGGCCAGCCAGGGCTACATATCAAACCCTGTCTCTAAAAATCGAACTTAAATAATAACGTACTATGATCCCTTAAGTAAGTATCTGTTTCAATCTAGCATGCAATGTAGAAAACTGATTAGTCATGTTTTGTTTTGTTTTTCTTATTTCATAGTAGTTTGTACTTCTGTGAAACTTTAAACTAAAGGGTCATAAAACATGTGAAAGCCCATTTGTTTAAGGACAGCAGTAGTATTTGTAACTCAATGACCTCAGCCTCTGGAGAAGGAAATATTGGAACAATGCGTGATGGTACATTTGGCTTTTTCTTCTATATGGGTGAAGGAATGCTAATCTCTCTGCTGTCACTTCATACATGTGCCTTTAAAGCAGATGTCCCCGAAAAGCAACATTTTTTCCTATGTTCAGCAAACAAAGCACACCAGACTTCTTCCTGAGAACACGAGCCATCTATGTGTGGTAGGCTGACTCCTGATAGGCATGAACTTCTTATGTGCCATCTTGATTCTGCAGGTAGTGATGGAAACCATGTCTGAGAAAGACTATGATTTACCTCTAATGTACGTTACAGGGGAAGTATAAGTGCCCAATCTAATATTTCCACAACTGTCCAGCCCACTGACTGAATGATTAAAATTTTGTGAGTGTATTCTTACAGTTTTTTTTAGAATAGTCTATTCAAGTTTCCCATCAAGTACAGAAGAAGATGCAAAAAATCACCAGCATATTCATTCATTGAAAAGACTCCACAATGGTAACACCAAGTCCAAAAATCAGGATTCCTTCATGAAATTAAAAAACAAACAAGTGTTTTTTACTGTTCAATTATTTAAGGAAGGTAGGAACCAAGAGCTCATGGGAAATCTCACTTTCCTGTAAAAAAATAAAATAAAATAATTAAAAAGCAAACAGAATTGTTTTGTTAGACTCAGAATGGATTTGGCTGTATCAAAGAGACTCATCTCCAGTGTTTCAGATACATAATTTGGAGGTTTATTTCCTCCAGTTGAGAAGGAAGTTTCCCATCAAGGTAGGCTTATTCTGAATGTTTCTTAGATAGCTTGGCTTTCCATTTCAGAGAGGCTTTTTGCTCAGGCAAATTCAATCTCAGAAACAAAAGTTCACTGTTCAAAGAGGGTCCATAGTTTGATCAGATTTTTATATACTTGGCAAAAGTCTGGAATGGGTGGTTTTAATGAGTTGCTACATTTAGCTCCCTGAATCTTTTTAAATCCTCCCTCAAATATGTCTTTTAGGCTTCAGCTGAGATACAATGAGCCTCTCCTGTCATGAAACTCACTCAAGAAAGGAGGATTATATTCTAAAGCAATTTAAAGGAGCTTTCAAATACAATTAAACAGGAAAAAAGTTTTTAAAGTATTTCAGAATATTTAAATGGATTGTAATTTTAGTTACAATTTATGTTTTATGCATGATAGAGATAGGAAGCAGAAGGTACCAACGTGATGGAGACTTGTCCATGAGCTTCACCTGATTCCACCCTCATGATACCAGTGTGCAGTAGCACAGAGTCTTGTCTTTCTTCTTTGTGGTTTAATGAGACAGCAGAGCCCACATCCGCAGATTGTCTCATCACAGAGCACTGAATCCTTGGTGGGAAACATCGAAGCAAGATCCGACTTGATTTGCAGAAGCGTCAGCCTGTCCATCCTAAATTACAAATCCACAGATGAATGCCCTGCTCTGCAGAACACTCATCCTAAAACAATATCCTTCCTGTCTACTTAAGGGGGATCTAAATAAGAGAAGGAATCATAACAATACAACAGAGAAGATTTAAAGTAAACATTTCAACTTGAAAGTTCTAGGGGGATTAAATACAAAGTAGAAAATTCAGTATTATGATGAGCAAATAGTACAGAAAAAAAAAAATCCATCCCTCAAATGTATGAAATTCAAACAAAGAAAACAAGCATATTCAATGTAAAGCCTTGTGACTGGATTATTTTAAGGTATTGTTAGAGTGGAGGTAAATTAATTAAAATGTTCTTTTTTAATTTTTTTTTATTTTATTAATTACACTTTATTCACTTTGTATTCCTCCATAAGCCCCACCCTCTTCCCCTCCCAGTCCCACCCTCCCTACCCCTTCTTCACACATGCCCCTCCCCAAGTACACTGATAAGAGAGGTCCTCCTCTCCTTCCTTCTGTTCTTAGTCTACCAGATCACATCAGGAGTGGCTGCATTGTCATCTTCTGTGGCCTGGTAAGGCTGCTCTCCCCTCAGGGGGAGGTGATCAAAGAGCAGGCCAATCAGATTGTGTCAGAGGCAGTACCTCTTCCCATTGCTATGTAACCCACTTGGACATTAAACTGCCATGGGCTACATCTGTGAAGGGGTTCTAGGTTATCTCCATGCCTGGTACTTGGTTGGAATGTGAGTCTCTGGGAAGATCCCTGTGTTCACATTTTCTGGTTCTGTTGCTCTCCTTGTGGACTTCCTGTCCTCTGCAGATCTTACTATTTCCCACTTCTTACATAAGATTGCCTGCACTCTGCCCAAAGGTTGGCCATAAGTCTCAGCATCTGCTTTGATAGTCTGCAGGGCAGAGCCTTTCAGAGGCCCTCTGTGGCAGGTTTCTAGGTTGTTTCCTATTTTCTTCTTCTTCTAATGTCCATCCTCTTTGCCTTTCAGGATGGGGATTGAGCATTTTAGTCAGAGTCCTCTCTCTTAATTAGTTTCTTTAGATGTACAGATTTTAGTAGGTTTATCTTAGGTTATATGTCTATATGAGTGAGTATATACTGCGTGTGTCTTTCTGCTTCTGGGACAGCTCACTCAGGATGATCCTTTCCAGGTCCCACAATTTACCTGCAAATTTCATGAGTTCCTTATTTTTCATTGCAGAGTAATACTCCATTGTGTAGATGTACCACAATTTCTGCATCCATTCTTCAGTTGAGGGGCATCTGGGCTGTTTCCAGCTTCTGGCTATTACAAATAAACCTGCTACAAACATGGTTGAGCAGATGTCCTTATTGTGTACTTGAGCCTCTTTTGGATATATGTGTAGGAGTGGTATGGCTGGATCTTGAAGAAACGCTATTCCTAGTTGTCTGAGAAAGCGCAGATTGATTTCCAGTGTGGTTGTACAAGTTTATATTCCCACCAGCAGTGGAGGAGGGTTCCCCTTTCTCCACAACCTCTCCAGCATGTGTTGTCACTTAAGAAATGGTGCTGGTCTAGCTGGATGTCTACATGTAGAAAAATGCAAATAAATCCATACTTATCACCCTGCACAAAACTAAAGTCCAAGTGAATCAAAGACCTCAACATAAAACCAGACACATTAAATTGGTTAGAAGAAAAAGTGGGAAAAACCCTAGAACTCAATGGCACAGGAGAAAACTTCCTGAACAGAAAACCAATAGCACAGGCTCTATAAGCAACAATCAATAAATGGGACCTCATGAAACTGAAAAGCTTCTGTAAAACAAAGGACACCATCATCAAAACAAAACGACTGACTACAGATTGGGAAAGAATCTTCACCAACCCTTTATCTGACAGAGGACTCATATCCAGTATATATAAAGAACTAAAGAAGCTGAAAAGCAGAAAACCAAGTAATCCAATTAAAAAATGGGGAACAGAGCTAAAGAGAGAATTCTCTGTAGAGGAATATCGAATGGCAGAGAAGCACTTACAGAAATGCTCAAGGTCATTAGCCATTAGGGAAATGCAAATCAAAACAATCCTGAGATTTCACCTTACACCCATCAGAATGGCCAAGATGAAAAACTAAAATGTTCTTTTAAAATTTGATTTTGAAACAGCATTGTTAAATTTTTGAAAAAAAAAAATCTAAATACCTACTCAATATATTTATATCTAAATTAAGACTTGTTTTGCATATATGTCTAGGAGTGGTATAGCTGGATCTTGAGGTAGCACTATTCCTAACTGTCTGAGAAATCACTAGATTGATTTCCAAAGTGGTTGTACAAGTTTACATTCCCACCAGCAATGGAGAAGGATTCCCCTTGCTCCACATCCTGTCCAGTGTGCGTTATCACTTGAGTTTTTGATCTTAGCCATTCTGATGGGTGTAAGGTGAAATCTCAGGATCATTTTGATTTGCATTTCCCTGATGACTAAGGACCTTGAGCATTTCTTTAAATGTTTCTCTGTCATTCAATATTCCTCTATTGAGAATTTTCTGTTTGGCTCTGTACCCCATTTTTTAATTGAATTATTTGATTTGTTGCTTTTTAACTTCTTGAATTCTTTATGAATTCCATATATTAGCCCTCTGACAGTTATAGGGCTGGTGAAGATTCTTTCCCAGTGAGTAGGGTGTCGTTTTGTTCTCAAGTGTACAACAAGGACATTTGTTCAACCATGTTCATAGCAGCTTTATTCATAATAGCCATTATCTGGAAACAACCCAGATCTCACTCAGTGGGAGAATGGATACAGAAATTGTGGTTCATTTACATGATGGATTACTAGGCAAATGGTGTGAACTATAAAAGATCATCCTGAGTGAGGTATTCCAGAAGCACATAGACACACATGGTATATATACTTACTTATAAATGGATGTTAGACGTGTCATGTAGTATAAACATACTAAAATCTGTACACCTAAAGAAGCTAAGCAAGAGGGAGGACCCTGGGTAAGAGGATCAATCCTCACTAAGAGAGGCAAACAAGACAAATATTGGAAGAGGAGAAAACAGGGAACAGGAGAGGAGCCTACCACAGAAGGCCTCTGAAAGATTCTACCCAGCAGGGTATCAAAGCAGATGCTGACACTCATAGCCAAACTTTGGGCAGAGTACACAGGGAATCTTATGAAAGGAGAGGAAAATAGAAATGCCTGTAGGGGACCGACGCTCCACAAGAAGAGCAACAGAACAACAACAACAAAAAAAAAATGGGCCCAGGGGTCTTTTTTGAGACTGACACTCCAACCAAGGACCACGTGTGGAGATAACCTAGAACCCCTGCACAGAACTAGCCCAAGGCAGCTCAGTGTCCAAGTGTTCCTTCGTAATGGGAACAGGGACTGTCTCTGACATGAGCTCAGTGGCTGGCTCTCTGATCACCTTCCCTGATGAGGGAGCAACCTTACCAGGCCACAGAGGAAGACAATGCAGCCACTCCGGATAAGACCTGATAGACTAGGATCAGAGGGAAGGGGAGGAGGACCTCTCTTATCAGTGGACTGGGGGGGGGCATGTGAGGAGATGAAGGGGGAGGGTAATAATGGGAAGGGCAGAGGAGGGGAGTTCAGCTGGGATACAAAATGAATAACTGTAATTAATCAAAAAATACATTTAAAACACTTGTGTGCCGCTCAAATACATAGGCTATGATGGCAATCCAACTTTAACAAAGTTTTATGATGCATTTGTTTTGAAAACGCATGTAAGAAAATTTGATCAGGCATTTTAATATAATTTAGAAATAGACGTTGATATGATTATGATCTTACTATGCTATAAGGCAAAACATTTTGTTTCTAAAATCTAGCAATGAAATAAAATAGTGGGAAATAATTATATACAGTCAATATTTTGGTAGTTATAAAAGCTCAGAAATTCTTAGGATGTGGTAACATTTTAATTAAATTATGAAGTATTCACATAGGAGCCATAGGATGAAAATGCTTCCCCCTCCACTGTTTGAGGCTATGCAAATGAAAAGGGAAATGCATTCATTTTTATATACAGATGTATATGGAAAAAAATAATTCAAATGTTAAAAGATTAGAAGTTTGTACATTTTCACAGAAAAAAGGGGAAGTTTAAACAATTTTTACAGGAGACATATGGGCCCCTGAATAATACACAAAAAAAAAAAACAACACAATAGTTTTGGTATGCTTTCTCAATATACAGTATCGACTTCCAATCACCTCCCCTTTTAAAAATGTTTTTTTCTTTCTATTTCTTTGTTTTACACGTATGAATTTATGTCCTGAGAGAATTTTAGAGCGCCGCAAGCATGCTTGATCCCCATGGAGGTCAAGAGAGTGTGTCAGCTTCCCAGAAAGAAAGTTATGGGTGGCTATGAGCCACCTCTGGTGCTGGGAACCAAACTTAGCTCCTCTTCAAAAGCACAAGTGACTTAACGGCTGAGTCCAGCCTCCGTTCTCCACTGTCATAATGAGTGTTGACCTTCACTTCTGATGAAACTCCAGCAAACTGATGAGGACATGACCTTAATTTTGAAGGGTAAATATTTACATATAAAGAGAGTTTAAAGGAAAACTTCCCTTATATTTTCTGTTGCTTTCATTTATGTTTTCAGATATTACATTAATGAACACAATATATCAAAGTGGAATATTTCGAGTTAGAACATGTCAAGCCTAAATACCATGTTATCATTATACTATCTGTGTTTATTGAAACTTTCATGATTTCAAGCATACACCATACACGTGTATGTATGTGGGTGGGCTATGTGTGTGTATGTGAATGTGTGTGTGTGTGTGCATGTGTGTGTGTGTATTTGCATGTGTGTGTGTATATGTACATGTGTGTGTGTGTATGTGCATGTTTGTGCTCAGAGTCTAGAAGAAGCATCAGATCCCTTAAAGGTGGAGAAATGGGCAATTGTAACCTAATTGACTTGTGTGCTGACTTGAACTCTGATCATCTACAAAAGCATTAAGTACTCCCAAACACTGAGCTATTCCTCTAGACCCAGGGTTGTAGTTTAACTAGAGAAGAATATGAAGTCACAGATTCAAAATTATCAAATACTTATTGAGGACTGTGCTGGCTAATTATACGTCAACTTGACACAAGCTAGAGACATTTGAGAGGAGGGAACATAAACTGAGAAAATGCCTCTAAATCATTGGGCTTTAACCCAACTAATAGGGCATTTTCTTAGTAAGTGATTGATGTGGGAGGGCTCAGCCCATTGTGGGTGGTGCCAGCCCTAGGCTGGTGATCCTGGGTTCCATTAAAATAGGAGTCTGAGCAAGCCATGAGAAGTAATCCAGTAAGCAGCAACCTTCAGTGGCCTCTGCATCAGCTCCTGCCTCCAGGTTCCTGCCCCAATAAACCTTTTCCTCTACAACTTGATTTTTGTCATGTTGTTTCACAGCAGTATTAGAAACCATAAGACAAATTGGTGACAGGATGGTGGGGTATTGTTGTGACAAACTGGACTATGTTGCTTTTAGGAGGGTTGTAAAAGAACTTTGAAACTTTGAACTAGAAAGACCATTGAGTGCTGAGAGGTCAGTGAGCTGTTACACGGGAGCCTGGAAGATAAGGCCATTGAGAGCAAGGCATATGGTAGAGGCCTGGCTTGTGAAATTTCAGAGGAAGCAAAGACTTAACTGGGCCAATTGTGTGAAGAATCTGTGATGTCTGGTCAGCTGGAGCTGAAGAATTGGATATGATTAACAAGAGACCAGAAACACTAAATTAAACCTTTGTTTTGCTGGGACAATTGATGCATAGTTGGGGCTGAAGAATCAACTATGATTTAGAAGAGCAGCATCATTGAGCAGAATCTTCTGGGAACAGCTTCTGCAAGGTCAGCACATGCAAGCTCTGTTTAGAAGCTTCCAAGCTTATACCTTATGCGGGCAGCCAAACTTGGTCACACTTGGTCAAACTTGTATAATAGTCTCTCAGTTGGTACTGGTTTTAAAGGCAGGAAAGAGTCATGGAGAGCAGCCTGAGGCTTGACACTGGGAAGCCGGGCAAGGGCATTAGGTAAAGGTATAGCAGAGTAAGTCCTAGGGTTGAAAGGATCATAAAGGAGAGTTGGGGCTTTGCACCATTAAAAGAGTCCAAGAGACGCTATTGGGGAAAATGCAGAAAAAGACCCCAGCATTTTTGAGATGGCAGTACCATGGGAGGGCCACCAAGAACAGTAGCAGCTGTGGAATGGAACCAACAGGAGCCTAGAAGACAAGCTGTGTGTGCTGAAAGTGATCCAAGTCCAAATATTGAATATTGAATTATTTATATTAGAATCTTTTTTTTCTGCCCTGTTCATGTTGGGACTGTGCCCTGTTCTTCCCTCTTGAAATAAAGTTGTAGGCTTTGACTTTTTAAACCTACTTTAATTGGGGTTCCTTATGTCTCTTTCTCCCTTCTCCAGACCAGTCCCTTCCAACACCCAAGACCAGGTAGGAGAGAAAGAAAGTTAGTGGAGAGATGGGCCATAGTTCTCTTTAGCTACTTCCTAAAGGTTAGGGTCATTGGTTTTCTAAATGCCTCTACCTCCCTTGCAACCCACGCACCTTAGGTAGGATAGAAAAAAGGTTAATAGGGATGAGAATGGGAACCTCTTTAGACATAGTTCCTTGGGGCAACTTTACTCTTTGTCATCAGGATACCAGCAGTACAGTCAAACATCAAACAGCTACAGCAACAGCAAACAGCAAAACAGCAAACAACAGCAGCAATAGCCCTCTGCTGCAGAAGTAGCAGAAGCAGCAGCGGGACCAGCAAAGCCAAGAGCAGCAGACACAGTCACAGCAAACTTGAAGTGTTCTCTAAAGTGTTCCTCTCTAATAGTGTCTTGAAGTGAATCTAAGCAAAGCATTCTTTCTGTCTGTGGGCTCCTACCTTCTCAGAGTCTATACTAGGATGATTTTCAGCTGGCAAAAATCACACTCCCGAAAAAGGCAGTTTCCTGTTGATAAGGATCATATACCCCCTCACAAGGCTGCTTTCAGCTATGAACAAAGCATTCCCACATCCCACACTTGGGACTATAACATAAATATATCATACAACATAAACAAAACTTCCACTACAGAAAGTGCTTAACATCTTTTTTAGGAGCACACAGTTGAGAAGCTTTGAATGTTTAAGAGATTTTATATTTTAAAAGAGACTGTGCTGTGGAACTTTTAAGTTTGTAGTATGTTTTATGTTTGTGCTACCTATTAATATGATTTCCTGGAGACAAATTTAAAAAAAGGAAAAGTTATATATTAACAGTATTGTACATTACATTGACAAGGGTCATTTGTGTTGGCCACTTTTCTGTCAGCTTGAGAGGCTAGTGTAATCTCAAGGAGGGAACGGCAACTTGGAAAATGACTCCATAAGACCAGGTTGTAGGGTGGTCTGTAGAGCATTTTCTTAATTAGCACTTGAGGTTGTACACCCACGATTGGCTAGGCCCTGTGCTGTGCTGGTGGTCCTGAGTTCTACAAAGAAATCAGGTTGAGAAGGCTTTGAGGAGAACGCCAGTAAACAACACCCCTCCATGGTCTCTGCATCAGCTTCTGCCTCCAGGTTCCTACCATGCTTGGGTTCCTGTCCTGGCTTCCTTCAAAAATGGACTACAATGTGGATGTATAAACCAAATAAACCCTTTTCTGCTCAACTTTGCTTTTGATCTTGGTCTTTCTGTCACTGCAGCCATAGAAACCCCAACTAAGACAAGCACTTCTTGTCTTGTAATTTCTTGTTTAAAGTTCTAGTTCATAGTATATTGGTGGATGTGTGTATGAGAGGAGAAGTTAATAGAGAAATAGAAAATATATTTATGCATATATTTAATTCCAGAGATTCATATAACCAAGTAGGAAATTTTTATCTTATTTGGAAATACAAATAGTAAATGCCACTGTCAAACATTTATTGACTGCCTAGATGCTAATACTGTTGTAAACGCTTTCATTTTAAGAACGTTTATTTTGTTTCCACACTTTTATTGTACCACTGTTCTTCTACCAAGACTTGGACCATTGCTTTTCCACTCTACAGATGAGGAAGCTGAAAGGAAAGAAGTCGATTCACCCTACTTTTATTTCTTTTATTATACACATCAATTTATCTTCTCTTCTTCTAGAAACCCCACTAAAGTAAACGTAAAAGAACAAAAAGCTATAAACTCTTTTTAGTATCTTCTGTGGGGCTGGGTTTGTACACAGATATTGTTTAAATTAGGTTCTGTTGTTGAATATCTTGTTTCCTCAATCTATGGTGATTGAAAGTTTTGCTGGGTATAGTAGTCCACACTGGCATTTGTGGTTCCTTAGAGTTTGCAATACCTCTTGCCAAACCCTTCTGGTTTTCATGGTCTCTGCTGAAAAGCCAGCTGAGATTCTGATAAGTTTGCTTTTATATGGTACTTGGACTTTTTCTCTTACAGCTTTTAATATTTTTTCTTTGTTTTGTATATTTAGTGTTTTGATTCTCATGTTTCAGGAGGAATTTCTTTTCTGTTTCACTCTATTTGGTGTTCTGTAGGCTACTTGTATGCTTATAGGCATCTATTTCTTAACACTGAGAAACTTTTCTTCTGTGATTTTGTAAAAAATATTTTCTGGTCCTTGGAGTCAAGAATTTTCTCTTTCTTCTATTCCTATTATTTTTAGGTTTTGTCTTTTCATGGTGTCCTTGATTTCTTGGATGTTCTGTGTCAGGAATTTTTAGGATTTAACATTTTTTTCTGTTTCCGTTTTTTAATTTAATTTAATTTAATTTTATTAATTACACTTTATTCACTTTGTATCCCCCATAAGTCCCTCCCTCCTCCCCTCCCAATCCCTCCCTCCCTCCCTCCCCCTTCTTCACACATGACCCTTCCCAAGTACACTGATAAGGGAGGTCCTCCTCTCTTTCCTTCTGATCTTAGTCTATCAGATCACATCAGGAGAGGCTGCATTGTCATCTTCTGTGGCCTGGTAAGGCTGCTCCCCCCTCAGGGGGAGGTGATCAAAGACCAGGCCAATCAGATTATGTCAGAAGCAGTCCCTCTTCCCATTACTATGAAACCCACTTGGACACTGAAATGCCATGGGTTACATCTGTGCGGTAGTTCTAGGTTATCTCCAAGCATGGTAATTGGTTGGAATATGAGTCTCTGGGAAGACCCTTGTGTTCAAATTTTCTGGTTCTGTTGCTCTCCTTGTGGAGTTCCTGTCCTCTCCAGATCTTACTATTTCCCACTTCTTAACATAAGATTCCATGCACTTTGCCCAACAGTTGGCCATAAGTCTCAGTGTCTGCTTTGATAGTCTGCAGGGCAGAGTCTTTCAGAGTCCCTCTGTGGCAGGTTTCTATGTTGTTTTCTGTTTTCTTCTTCTTCTGATGTCCATCCTTTTTGCCTTTTAGGATGGGGATTGAGCGTTTTAGTCAGAGTCCTCTCTCTTGATTAGTTTCTTTAGATGTGTGGGGAAAACCCTAGAACTCATTGGTACAGGAGACAAGTTCCTGAACAGAACACCAGCAGCACAGGCTCTAAAAGCAACGATCAATAAATGGGACCTCATGAAACTGAAAAGCTTCTGTAAAGCAAAGGACACCATCATCAAAACAAAACGACTGACTACAGATTGGGAAAGAATCTTCACCAACCCTATATCTGACAAAGGGCTAATATCTAATATATATAAAGAACTAAAGAAGCTGAAAAGCAGCAAACCAAGTAATCCACTTAAAAAATGGGGAACAGAGCTAAACAGAGAATTCTCGAAAGAGGAACATCGAATGGCAGAGAAACACTTAAAGAAATGCTCAACGTTACTAGCCATTAGGGAAACGCAAATCAAAGCGACCCTGAGATTTCACCTTACACACATCAGAATTGCCAAGATCAAAAACTCAAGTGACAACACATGCTGCAGAGGTTGTGGAGAAAGGGCAACCCTCCTCCACTGCTGGTGGGAATGTAAACTTGTATAACCACTCTGGAAATCAATCTGGCACTTTCTCAAACAACTAGGAATAGTGCTTCCTCAAGATCCAGCCATACCACTCCTAGGCATATAGCCAAAAGAGGCTCAAGTACACAATTTGCTCAACAATGTTTGTAGCAACTTTATTTGTAATAGCCAGAAGCTGGAAACAGCCCAGATGCCCCTCAACTGAAGAATGGATGCAGAAATTGTGGTACATCTATACAATGGAGTATTACTCTGCAATGAAAAATAAGGAAATCATAAAATTTGCAGGTAAATGGTGGGACCTAGAAAGGATCATCCTGAGTGATCATCCTGTCCCAGAAGCAGAAAGACACACATGGTATATATTCACTCATATAGACATATAACATAGGATGGACCTATTAAAGGATTTAACATTTTATTTGACAGATACACCAATTTCTTCCATTTTGTCTTCTACACCTGAGATTCTTTTCTTCATCTCTTGTGTTTTGTTTAATATATATATATGTGTGTGTGTGTGTGTGTGTGTGTGTGTGTATGCTTACCTATATACATATATTTGTACATATGCTTACCGCTGTAGTTCTTGTTCTCTTCCCTAAGTTCTCCCTCTCCAGGATTTCTTCAGTTTGTGCTTTCTTTAATGTTTCTATATCCATTTTCAGATCTTGAATTATTTTGTTGATTTCCTTTGCCTGTTTGTATTTTTCTGCAAGTCTTTTAAATGATTTGTTCAATTCCTTCACCTGTTTGTTAGTACTTTCCTGTATTTCTTTCAATAATTCATTTATTTCCTCTCTAAATGCCTCAATGTGTTTGACTGTACCTTCCTGTATTTCTTTATGGATTTTATTTGTTTTCCCCATTACCACTTCATAAGCATAGATTTAGGGTCATTTTCTTGTGTTGTGTTAGGGGATTCAGGGCTACTTGCCTTCTGATAACTGGGATAACTTGGTTCCTATGATGTTATTTTGTTATGGCTTTTGTTAATTGTGTTTTTATGCTGTCATTTAGCCATCTGGTTGTCTACAGCATTGGCTGTTAGATCCTGTTGTCTACTGGAGTTGGAATATGGGAAGAGCCCTGAGCAGGAAGCTGGACGTCCCTGCAGGAGCCCTTCTCAGATTGGTGGGAATGATCTCGGCCTGGCCAGTAGATCTCGGGACTTGCCTGAGGTTCTCTTCAGATGTTTGATCCTGGGAACCAAGTGGACTCCTCAGGAGCTCAGGGATCTTCTGAATAAACACAGATTTTGGGGTTTTGGAGTCCACAGTATGGCCTGTCAGTCACTCTGCTCTTACTACTGAGCTGCTGTTCAGATACCATGTACTGTCTGTGCTGCTATCTTGGATGCTCTCCCTTGCTCTCTTTCAATTTCAAATGCACTAAACTTATAGGAAATGAAGAAAATGTGGGAATAGTCATAAAATAAAGGCAAGATATTCATGATGCATACACCATAAAAGTTCACACAGAAAAAAGTAGCTCTTGCAAAACAAAATGTTAATATTAGTAGCTATAGAGTAAAGGATAATCATACTACAAGCCACAGACCCAGGGAGGTTAAGTAATGAGGAAGGCTTAAAAGGAGTTGCAAGGATCTTCCTGGGAAGGAGAAATAAAATAAATTTAATGGGTGAACTCGAGGTGGGTGAAGATATGAGCAGGAAAGATCAAGTGGTGTGTGTTGGAGGGATAGAATACTAGGAAAGATGCCTTGAGCTGAGGCAGGGGGCATTATGGTAATGAGGTAAAAACCTAGTACAATGTAAACTCTATAGAATCTACAAAGGTGACACTAGTGAAGACTCCTAGTAATGGGACATGGAAGTTAAACTGGTCATCCTTTGCAACCAGGCAAGACCTCAAGTGGAAGGATTGGGATACTAACACAGCCATAAAACCTCTGACCTACACTTTGTCATGGCTGCAGGATATACTGGGACTGGAACCTAGCATAATCATCATCAGAGAGACCAGAGAGACTTCATCCAGAAGTTGAGGGAAGAAGATGTAGAGTCCCACAGCCAAATATTAGGCAGAGCTTGGGAGTCCTGAGGAAGAAGATGTAGAGTCCCACAGCCAAATATTAGTCAGAGCTTGGGAGTCCTGGGGAAGAAGAATTGAAGGAGAGAGAAGGATCAAAAATACTGTAAGCTCCTTGTGCTCTCAGAGATCAGGAAGCCTGTTTGGGTCTGACCTAGGTCCTATGCATATTTGTTATGGTTGTATAGCTCAGTGTTCTTGTGGGATTCCTAACAGTGTGAGCGTGGGCTGTCTCTGACTCTTTTGCTTGACTTTAGGATCTTTTTCCTCCTGCTAAGCTGCTTCATCCAGCCTTGATGTGAGACTGTGTCTTATTGCAGTTTGTTATGCTGTACTCGGTTAGAGTCCCTGAACAGCCTTGTCTTTCCAAGGGCAGGTGAAAGGGGTGGATCTGTGGGAAAAGGAAGATGGCAGGAGAGCCTGGGAAGAGGTGGGGGAAATGAGAAACTGCAGTTAGAATGTAATATATGAAAGAAGAATAAATAAAAATGGAAAATGTTAGAATCAGAAATACAAGTCAAACAAGCATTTCAAGGCAAACATTGAAACAATGTCTAGAAAGATAAAATGTAGCAGAAGAAAGAACTTAAGAAAGTCATAACAATCATAACACTGATTCAAGATGTTCAATTTATAGTTAGAGGGGTTACAAAAAGTTAAAAAGTAGAAAATATAAAAGAATAAGTTACCAAAAGACAACTGGTATTTATATATTTTCTCTATCTTCAGTGAAGAAAGCAGCAGGCTCCTAAGTGTCCAGGACATAAATGAATTGGGTCTATATGTTGTCATAGTAGGAGGAATGTTCAAATACCAGAAGTAAAAAGAAAATCCTTCTTTTTTTTTCAAAAATGACAAAGAGCTCTGATAAAAATCAGACATTACAGTTTAGAAATGGCCATGAAATTAAGATCTTTGAGCAGCGTACTCAAAGCGCTAAGAGGAACAACTTCCCACCAATCTTCTCCATCCAGCTAACCCATCAAATGACTTAGTCTTCAACGACATTACTTCTCAAGTGTTCTCTCTCAGGATCTGTTCCACCAAATCAGGAGTATTCATGTAGAAGAAAGGACGTAAAACATCCAGTAAAAAAAAAAAAAAAGTCCAAAAGTAGGTCCAATAAGGGAAGAATGACAACACTGATAGAGGCATTAATTACTTTGGAGAAGGAAGATACAGGTTAGCAACAGAAGTGACACCAGGAAAATAAGAAACTAGTTATGTTGTCAGAACACTGGGAAACTTATGGGCGAGCACTCTACAAATCTGATGAGAAAATTACCAGTAATTACACAGAAAATAACAACTGCAGACATACTTCTGTGAGTAACTACAGAGAGGAGAAATAATTATATTCTGCAAAAGAATATGTGTGCACTCATGCATTGAAATATTTATACAGTTACCATAAAGTAAATATTAAATATTCACATAAATCAAACCACAAGTTTATCTAAAAAGCGTAGAAAACGAGGAGACATGATGCAAGAGAAGCAAAGTTTCAGCCACTGGAGGAAGACAATAAGGCCCAAAAATGTAAAATAAGCTTAAAATTACATTATTTAACATAATGTTCATTTAAAAAAGAATCTTTGTTGTCTTCACTGATTTAAAAAAATTGGAAATGTGAAGAAAGGTAAAATAGAAATTGATTTTTATTATTATTTATTTAATTTCTTTATAACTTTAGAGAAAGCAGGGAAGGAGGGAGGGAAGGAGGAGAAGAACAGACTACCTTGTTGGACACAGGCCCCAGGGGCTTAAGCAAGCTAGACAAGTGCCTGCTAAACGGCATCTTCAGCAACACCCTGCCCTTTTGAAAGCCGCCATTTTCTAGTAGTGGCAGTTCCATTGGTTTCATGACAATTGCTTCTGTGATGGTGTTGGCTCTTTATCCAATTCCCACTCTTCTGGATGGTAACAGTGGTGTCACCGAGGCTGGAGAGATGGCTCAACAACAAAGAGACCTTGTGGCTTTTGTAGATGACAGGAGTTCAGATCCTAGGAGCCATGTTGAGTGGCTCACTACTACCTGTAACTCCAGCTCCAGAGGATCTAATACCTCTTTCTGGCTTCCATGGGCACATCACCTATATGATTGTGCAAGCAGAGACACACTCAAATACACACAGATTTTAAAAATATAAATCTTTTCTAGATGTGTGCATTTCTCCAGCTGTACCCAAAGTCTTCTTTCTAGACTGCCCCCATCCAGTTCACCATAACCTGAGGCACAAATTCCACTATCATCTACCCCCTGCAACACGCTCTGACGTTTACATAAGGTCTCCTTTCTCCCAGGATCTATGCACACTTCATAGTTAGAATGTGATGCCTACAATGAAAGAGATAACTCAGACAAGGATCCTACCACCTGAAGTGACCGTACACAAATCTCTTGCTTTCAAGACTGATATGGAGCTTTTGCAGTTTTGTAAGGATGTGCAGATGTAGGCCGTCTTCGCAATTGTCATGGTTACTATTTTAGCGACACCAGTCTGAGAAAACAATGGAATTTCTTGGAGCTTACCTTGCAATACAGTGGTGGTTTAGCGAGTATACAGTGAGGTAAAACTATTGTGATTTTAATAAAATAAAATTAAATTAAAAAAAAAAACATAAGTATTGTGTCTACCAGATGGTAATGCCGGTTCAAATAACTTAATCCCATCTGAAGTCCCCATGAGAGGAGGTCCTGGAGAGACCGTGAGGATGTAGCAAGGCTGCTGGAAATTCCTGCCCTTGGCTTTTCCCCTCACATCCAGCTGAGGTCCATACTCCCCTGCGCTTGTCATCCTTAGGTTCTCTCCCTGTCTTTGTCTTTCTCGTGGACCCCCGCTTTCTTCTTTTCCACGGACCCATTTTTAATTGGCTGCTTTCCACGCCAAAGCCCCCATGTTCTTGTATTCCACCACAAAGTCCCGGGGACAGCAGCCTCCAGAAATACAAGAACCCTCACGTGACAAAGCTTTGAGAAGGGAAAGCTGCGGCCGTGTATTGAGAATTCAGCACACAGCTGTGCGGCACTGTTGCTTCAGATCTTCAGATTATTAAGGATCTGCAGTAACACCCAGCTCCCAGGGACCAACAGTGTATGCTAGAAGCCACTGCCCAAGGCTTCCATACAACCTCTGCTGAATCCCTTAGGTTTGAGATAGTACAGGGCAAGAGCATTGTCTAAATACAAACCAATGTTGAAATGTGTCCTTTCCAGTAAATAAATGTTGCCACCTTGACTAATTTATTAACTCACTTGCCTAGGAAAGAGAGTCCAGGACACCTGGTGTGGATTTGGGCTGTCTCATACCACAAAACTTGGAGAGTGTTTCACTTTATGCTTATCCTGAAAGTCAGTGGCTGTGTGTGTGTGTGTGTGTGTGTGTGTGTGTGTGTTCTGTTTCCAACAACCACAGCTGACTGATGTGAAAACATTAAAAACCTTAGCAGAATAATAAAAAAAAAATTGAAAGTTGAAAGGAGAATGAAAAATTGAAAATCCTAGTACCACATTTCTTCAACTAATGCCTATTTCAGTAGAAAATGTAAATAACCAGCCTTCTACCTATGTGAGATTCCTTTTCTTTTGTGTGGAAATGTCCTTTGGCCTATTAGAAGATAAATGGCTGAGAAGCAAAGCATGTGAAATAAATAGTAAAGCCTATTTGCCGTGTGTAGTGGGGCCTATGAACTGGGGGCAGCAGAGGTAGCACTAGAAGAGCAGGAATCCAGGCCAGGGAGCTCAGCTTGGCTCTGGACCCCTTCACAGGTTCTGTGCACAGGTAGCATGTCATGCATGATCTCCTTTTCTGAGAGTTTCAAAAATGGCAACATATCAGTGTCCTTTCCAGCCATATATATATATATATCACAATCCTGAACGTATCCTCACATAATTGAGTTCTGTTCGCTTACTCTCAACTTTATCAAATACAGTGGGAAAAGCCATTTAAGTAAGAATTAAACCCTAGCTCTTCCTTCAGGTTTGTAACATTGGGCAAAGTCATGATCTTCTTATTCTTACTATTACTATGCATTATTTCCTCAAAATGTGATGCTTTTTCTTATATTGTTGCTGAAGTTAGAGACAATAAGAATATGCATGCATATATATTCTAAATTTAAAACATAATATAAGTACGCATTTTTTATATTTCCATGTCCTCATTTGCAGAGCTTGCTCCAATATTGATTAGTGAAATATAGGAAATTTTCTAAAGTAACAGATTCAATATCCTTTATGTTTCCTCTGTACCAATCTCCCACTTTTAATGGCTCACATTTTTTATTTTCTATCTCTGTTTTTTACAGGGCTGCAGAGCTATTAGACAAAATGAAGGTTATAACTAATAAAACTGTGCAGTTTTAGATATTTTTTTAAAAAATTATTCATTTTATATGCCAGCAGTAACCCCCTCCCTTAAGCTCTCCCAATCTCATCATCTTTCCCTCACCTCCTCCCATGCCCCTCCCCAAGTCCACTGATAGGGGAAGACCTCCTTCCCTTCAATCTGACCCTAGCATTTCAGGTCTTATCAGGAGTGGCTGCATTGTCTTTCTCTGTGGCCTGGTAAGTAAGGTTACTCCCCCTTCAGGGGAGGTGATCAAAGAGCAGGCCATTGAGTTCATGTCCCTGTTCCCATTACTAGGGAACCCACTTGGAGAATGACCTGCAATGGGCTACATCTGTGCAGGGGTTCTAGGTTATCTCCATGGATGATCCTTGGTTGCAGTATCAGTCTCAGAAAAGACCCCTGGGTTCAGATATTTTGGTTCTGTTGCTCTCCTTGTGGAGCTCCTGTCACATTCAGGTCTTTCTATCTCCCACTACTTTCATAAGAGTCCCTGCACCCTGCCTAAAGTTTGGCTTTGACTCTCAGCATCTGCTTTGATTCCCTGCTAGGTTGAATCTTTCAAAGATCCTCTGTGGGTAGGCTCCTGTCCTGTTCCCTGTTTTCTCCCTCTTCTGATGTCCATTCTGTTTGCCTTTCTGAGTGAGGATTGATCATATTACCCTGGGTCCTCCTTCTTGCTTAACTTCTTTAGGTGTACAGATTTTAGTATGTTTATCCTATCTTATAGGTTTAGTATCCACTTATAAGTGAGTATATATCATGTGTGTCTTTCTGCTTCTAGGATAACTCACTCAGGATGATCTTTTCTAGATCCCACCATTTGCCTGCAAATTTCATGATTTCCTTGTTTTTAATTGCTGAGTAGTATTCCATTGTGTAAATGTACCACAATTTCTGAATCCATTCCTCAGTTGAGGGACATCTGGATTGTTTCCAGAATCTGGCTATTACAAATAAAGCTGCTATGAACATGGTTGAGCAAATGTCCTTGTTGTGTAGTTGAGTATATTTTGGATATATGCCTGGGGGGGTATAGTTGGATCTTGAGGTAGCACTATTCCTGATTGTCTAAGAAAGCATCAGATTGATTTCCAAAGTGGTTGTACAAGTTTACATTCAGAACAGCAATAGATGAGGGTTCCCCTTTCTCCACATCCTCTCTGGCATGTATTGTCACTTGAGTTTTTTATCTTAACCATTCTGATGGTGTAAGGTGAAATCTCAGGGTCGTTTTGATTTGCATTTCCCTAATGACTGAGGATGTTGAGCATTTCATTAAGTGTTTCTCTGCCATTCAATATTCCTCTATCGAGAATTCTCTGTTTAGCTCTGTACCCCATTTTTTAATTGGATTACTTGGTTTGTTGCTTTTCAACTTCTTTAGTTCTTTATGTATTCTGGATATCAGCCCTCTGTCAGATATAGGGTGGGTGAAGATCTTTTCCCAATCTGTAGGCTGTTGTTTTGTTCTGATGACAGTGTCCTTTGCTTTACAGAAGCTTTTCAGCTTCATGAGTTCCCATTTATTGGATGTTGATCTTAGAGCCTGTGTTGCTGATGTTCTGTTCAGTAAGTTGTCTCCTTTGCCAATGAGTTCAAGGCTCTTCCCCACTTTTTCTTCTAACAGATTTAGAGTTTCTTATTTTATATTGAGGTCTTTGATCCAGTTGGACTTCAGTTTTATGCATGGTAATAAATATGGATCTATTTGCATTTTTCTACATGTAAACATCCAGTTAGACCAGCACCATTTGTTGAAGATGCTGTTTTTTTGTTGTTTGTTCCACTTTATGGTTTTGGCTTCTTTGTCAAAAATCAAGTAGCCATAGTTGTACGGGTTTATTTCTGGATCTTCTATTCGATTCCATTGATCCACCATTCTGTTTCTATGCCAGTAATATGCAGTTTTTATTACTATTGCTCTAGAGTGCAGCTTGAGACCAGGAATGGAGATACCTCTCAACAATCTGTTGTTGTACAGGATTGTTTTAGCCATTCTGGGTTTTTGTTTTCCTTCACAATAGCACTAATAACAAAAAGTACCTTGGTGTGACTCTAACCAAGCAAGTAAAAGACCTGTTTGGAAAAAAAAAAAAAACACCAAACTTCTTCAGGTCTCTGAAGAAAGAAATTGAAGAAGATATTAGAAGATGGAAAGCTTTTCCATCCGCATGGATCAGCAGGATTAACATAGTGAAAATGGCCATCCTGCTAAAAGCAATCTACAGATTCAATGCAATTCCCATCAAAATACCAACCCAATTCTTTACAGAACTTTGCAATTCTCAGTTTCATATCATATTATATATTTTAAGCATAGGTGTATTCTAGTTGCTCTTGCCTCAAAAAGTAACACAAAATATTAATGTGTCAGCTTCTCTCTCTTTAATTACCCTTTTACTCTCTGTACTTATCCTATCTCATCACTTTTAAAGCTAACACGATATAAATAAAATTCATTTAAAGAGAGAAAATGGCTAAACTAGGGCATTCCTCTTTTTACCCTAAACCTCTTTTGCAGAGACTTAAGAGACAGACTTGTGGATAGACTTACTATTACTCTATTATTAAGATTTGACATAATTCTCAGAATTTAGAGGTGACACCAGCACTGTCTCTTTAAGTGATTAAATACTGTTATTATTTTTCTTAATAAAGAGGACACCAGCATGGTGCTGTTCCAGAGTGAGAGATATGAAGCAGCATATCCGACTACAGAAACGTCAAGCATTAAGCTCCACAAAACAAATCTTCTATTCCTATAGAATTCATTCAACACCCATGTGTAGAAAAGTGCTATTTGATGCTCCCTTTCCCTCCACTCTAAGAATCATTAGCAACTTTTCCCAGGCTCCTAAACAGTTTTACCAAATCTTCTTGTCTGACCAAGAGTTACTAAGAGATATTTGCTCAGGACAGGGGGAGTGATACATTAAAAATTACCACTGGCAGCTGTCTTGTTCATGGAGAGTTATGTAACTGCTCATCTGTTCTTTGAAAGTTTTGAGCATCATGTTGTAGCAAGTTCTCCTCCCCAATATTCATATTCCTATTAACATTACCTTTAATTTCTGCTTTATCCATTTGCTTTTAATGGCCATTGTTTTCTTCCCTATTTCCATTTGGATTTTTTTAAAAGGCCTGGAGAGCTATTACACATGGATATTGTGTACGATGTGCAGTGACTTACCTGGATCTCAGAAGAAAGCTGGCAAGCAGGTATTACTACATCAGAATGATGAATAATCATTTATAGACGAAAAATCTCATGAAGAAACTGTGGTGCCATAATCTCCTAAAGGAGCCACCTTCCCCATTGGGCAGGTCAAGTTGATAGGTTTTTTTTATTATTTATTAATTACAAATTATTCACTTTGTATCAGTTGACAGTTTTAAACAATCTTACCAAGAAAGACTTTGCAGTATGAGAAAAAAAAAAATACTTTCTCAAACTGTTTCCCAGTGTTCTTCTCCCACTCCTTTACAAACTGATAACATGTTGGCTAGTTAAAATGTTCCCCAACTAAATGTTAGATATTTCGTTACTAAATCTGCATAGCATTGAGCTGGATCTTTTATTGTAGCCAGGAAACTTATTTCTCTTCTTTGAGGAGAGCTTTTTAAACCAGGAGTTTGAAGAAAAGTTTGGTCAGAAAAAACTTTTTGACTTGGGCACTGCTATTTTCCAATGATGACGGCAGAGGAGAAAGCTGAATCTAATCAATCAGACATATCCACAAACATCCTGAGAATATCTCTTAGAGAGAGAAGTGTATGAAGAACATCTAAACCATGTCTTTCCCCATGACTTGCCTTCAACTTGTAATCATAGTCATAGACTATAGTCTGCCCTTGAGAATAAACTCCTAATTTGCAATAGCTACTAATTCCTATGGTACAAATATCCCCACCGTGGTTGATTTTCAGGTATGATGGAGACAGATGCAGAGTGGTAAATTGGTGTTAACAGCTGACTTGTGGTGAGACTTTTTCTCTCCATAACAGTGCAACAGCTGAGCTATGGATCAGTCCTGATGCAGGGAGGACACGAGTAAGACATAAAAGGATTGAAATACATGAGATAGGATTCTTTATTTAGAATCCAGCAGATTTTTTTGTAATGTCTGACTAGAAAAGTCGATCCACTGAGCATGACCAAAAAACTTCATCAGCTCTCAAAATGGTATTGAGAAAGGCCAAAGAACATTTAAGAAAGCAATAAAAAATGAAGTCAATCTCTTAGTGTCTTTCCCAGTTCACACAGCTTACTTTTCATGCTACTTTTCAGTGTCAAAGGCTCTCTCAAGTGTTGTTTATGGAGAACATTCCAGAGGAACAATGAATCTCCTATTAATTATTTTAACACAGAGAGAGAGAGACACAGAAACAGACAGGGGAATAATATACACATTAAACATCTTCCTTCTGTTAGAAATAGTCCGTGTTCCCCTTACTTTGGAAAACTACTTGGTTACTGAGCTACCACGGGCCACATCCGAGCAGAAGTTCTAGGTTATATCCATAGATGTTCCTTGGTTGAGTGTCAGTCTCAGAAAAGACCCTGTGCCCAGATATATTTGGTCCTTGTAGAGCTCCTATCCTTTCCATATCAAGGGCAGGCTGTTTGACCCCCACCCCAGGGGAGGAGCAGTCTGTTAGGCCACAGAGGAGGACTTTGCAGCCAGCCCTGAAGATACCTGATAAAACAGGGTCAGATGAAAGGGGAGGAGGTCCTCCCCTATCAGTGGACTTGGAAAGGGGCAGGGAGGAGACCAGGGAGGGAGTGTGGGGTTGGGGAGGGAATGAGGGAGCGGGATACAGCTGGGACACAGAGTTAACAAAATGTAACTAAAAAGAAAAATAAAATAAAAAATAAAAAAAAGTGATAAAAAAAAACATCTTCCTTCTGGTAGGGTGAACTATCATAATAAAAGCTCATATAATTTACTTTGAAAAAAAAATGAGTGTTGCAGGACATTTGATCTCATTGTGAGCCCAAAAATTGTGAACTCTGTTTCTTGTTTGGAATGGTTGAGCCCTAAAACACACCTTTAATTGGAGAACTTTCTGTTTATTGTAAATAGGTAATTATGGTGGCTCATCCAGCCCTACCACACACCTTTAATCCAAGAGCTTTTTGTACACAGGATTTAATAAAGAAAACCCTAGGTCTGTTGGTGGAGTAAGAAACCAGCTGACAGGGAGTAAAAAGTAGGAGGGACTTCAAGTTCAGGGGTATTTAAGACAGCCTGGAGAAATAAAAGGAGCTTTAGCTCTCCAGGTCCTGAGCTTTAGCTTTCTGGCTTTTGGGGCTGTTTGAGCTTTGAGCTAGCAAGCTTTTAGCCCTGGGATTTTTGGCCATTTCCTCTTGGGCTGTCAGCTGAGCTAATAAGCCTTTTGTGCTTTTTCCACCAGGACATGAGCTCAGAAGGAAGGTCAGATGGATGTTTTCTCTGCCTCTCTGAGCTAGCAGATTTTTACCCCAACATCTGGCTCCTGAGTCTCTATTGGTAAAATGGAATGGTTGGAATTTTCATTCTTTTATAACAGCAATTGAGCAGTGTGTGGATTATGAAGGTACAAAGTAGAAATTCAGGTTATTTGGAGGATGTATAGATTAAGAAGGCATATGCCCTGAGGTTTGGTTTTCTCTCCTTTCAGCTCTGTGGCCTAAGCAAAGTTCTCAGGTCACCTTACAAAGATGTTTTTCTTGCAAGACTTTTAACCAAGAGAAAGGTTGTTCTTCAATTGAACTCATTGAAGCCTAATGACTCTTGAAAAGGTGTCAGAAAAGGTCCAACTCCCAAGACATCCAGAGCAGATTTAATGTAGATCAATTAGTTTGTGTTATAACCCTAGTACCTTCATACTACACATTTAGCAGCACAGTGGATATGAAAGATAATTTCCTCCTCTGTACCATTCAATTAGTGAAAAATATTTGGGGAAAGGATTTCTCAAGTCTATAGATTAACAGACATACTACAAATAATTCCTTTACTTTTTCATCATGTGACAGATGAGAAAAAAACATTTGTCTGCTTTGTTGTTGTTGCTGCTGTGGCTGCTGCTGTTACTACTGCTATTTGAGACAGGCTCTTGTAACCAAGGCTAGCTTCAAACTCATTAGGTAACTGATGATGACCTGATCCTACTGACTCTTCCTCCTGGTGGCTAGGATTACTTGCATGTACTACTCAATTTATAAATTGCGAGTGATGAAATTTCATGAGTACTACACAAGCATTCTACCAACCAAGCTATATTCCCATCCACCTGTGCTGTTTTTATTAAAATGGCATAAAGATGCCATCTGGAAGAAATTAAACACAGGTGCAAAAATATTCCCAAGTTATATTTATCTTTATTCAATCAGATATAGCCCTCTTCCTGTCTTCCTTTATTCACAGTTACTGACTTCTTTATTCTCTCAATTCTTACCTTCATCTACATGTCTCACAACTTTGAAATTAGTAGTCTCATGATCTGGCAATTGGTAAGTATATTTTGTATTTTATCACTTTAGCAAATAGTTAAGGCTTTTAAGCTTATTTGGTACCTGCTGTGTAGCTAATAATATATATTTAACTGGCAATAGCATGATTCTTTAAAGCACTCACAAAAGAAACGGTGTTCCTAAGAGTATGTGGATAGGAAGATTTGAATAGCAATAGACACTTGTATGATATATATAACTATCAAGACACAGAACATTTCCACTGTTCTAGAATGATCCTTCTTGTGCCTTTTCAGCAAATGACTATAGCTTCACAGAAAAATCCATTGTTCTTATACCTAGAAACATAGTTGTTTTGCCTAATCATGAATTTTATCTAAGTGGAGTCACATGCACTTTCTCATCTGCCTCTTTTGACTTTCCTATTAATAATTTTTATCCCACATTATTTCTCAGTAGCGATACATTGTCATGCTATGGCACATTTGCATATACATTCATTATTGATGGGCAGTCAGGCTATTTTTAGGCTTCACCGTTTGTTAAGCTTTTTACACACCAGCATCCAGTTGTTTCGGTGTTGCTGAAATTATCACCTCTAGCCACATTACATTGCCTTGGCAACTTTGTTAGGGTTTAATTATATAAATGTGGGTCACATACTTGTGTCCTCCGATTACTATAATCCCATAGTGAGTCTTAAGTCCATTTAAGTTATCCAACATTGCTTATCTTTTCCAAAATTGGTTTGCCCATCTAGATCATTTGCATCTTTACAAAAACTGTAATATCTTGTTGACAGTTTTTACCCAGAAATTTTCATTGGGTTTCAGGAGGAGCAGTTGCCTCTTTGCAGGTCAAGGGGAGCTTGTCATGTGCGTGGTTCTAAGGCCTCTGATCCGTGTGTAAAGCCACTGCTCTATTTCCTAGAGACTTTCCGGATATTTTAAGTGTTTCCTACCTTTATATATCTTCTACAAGATACTTCATGTAGTTGATGCTAAACAAGTTGGATTGTTTCATTTAAATTCCATATTCTTACTTCTGCTATTTTGTGAAGTTGATTTTACTGATTTCAGGTATTACATCTTTGCTAAATGCATTTATTGTTTCTTATGCTTATTTTTATGCAAATATTTTAATATATTCAAGCACATTGCCTAAAAATGTGCTTACATTTTTCTCACATAATTTTTCCTGAATAATTTCACGGGAACTATCAGAAAAATATTGAATTGTCATAATAACATTGGAACATATTTGCACTTTCTAATTTTAGATATTTTATCATTAATTGTCATATTAGCTGTAGGGTTTGCATGACCTTCATCTGGCCAAGGAAGCTCCCTTCCGTTCCCTTTTTGTTGAGAGTTTTCAATATAATAATTACTGAATATTTTAGCATATTTTAATCTATGTGGAAAAGATTATTTTTCTTACATTCTGTCTAAATTCTCATTAGAATTATTTATTTTAAAGGTTAAACAAAGCCTGAATTAGCAGAATAATCATTGTTTGTTCCTGTTGTGTTTCTATTTGATACATTGCTTAAACCTTTATTAGAATTCACCAGAGAACCCAACTCAAGTTGTGTATTATTAAGTGTCAAAACTACAAAGTCATCATCTTATTTGATGAATATAGGACAACATCTAGAACTATTTTTCTGTCAGTTTTTGCAATTTGTTTTATATGCTTTGTCAGTTTCACCAAATGAATCTAACCTACTGGCTCCTGACTGTCAGCTCAGTGTACAGAGTTGCTAATAACATCATTGAATTGAGAATAACCTAAGTTATTCTCATGTTTCCATTTTTTATTCGGTGAGTTGTGTTTGCTCTAGGTTTTTCTTGAATAATTTAAACTTAAATTTATCGATTCTATTGCCGTTGTGTGTGTGTGTGTGTGTGTGTGTGTGACAAGATCTCATGATCCAGCTTTGATTGTCCTGGGACTAGATAGATAGACTCAGTTGGCTTTGAGCTCATGAAGATTCATCTGCCTTTGCCTTTGCCTCTGCCAGATTGCTGAGATTAAAGTCATGTACCATGATACCTAGCCAATTATTGATCCATTTAATGGGCCACCATTTGTACATGTTACTATTTTCTGCTTATTTTGTTCCCTTGCATCTTCATTAGTCTCCACTTTTATCTTTGGTGTTTCTTTTCTGCACAGATGTCAGGCTTAATTTTCTACTTACATTCAGCTACAGTTTTTCCCCCTTGTGAACATTCAGTTTGCTAATCATGCATTTAATTATCTTTCTTTTAAAATTGAAATATTGCACATTCTACAATAGAAGGTTTTTGTTTTATATGTCTGGTATACTTTTCTCTAGAAAGTATTCCATAGTTCACTCACATTTTCTATGTTTTAAGTCCTTGATTCTATGCCGTAGCTGCCTTGAAGTCTTTGTTTTCTCTGTTTAACATCAGGGTCAAATCAGTTTCCTGACTTTTCCTCTTAATTTACAGACACCATTTCCTTATTTTCCTCATACAAAGTACACTTTTTCTGTAGCTTGCTGAATCCACATTTGGTTATCTCCCTTTAGCATTTTTTTTATTTTTTTTAAATATTTATTTTTTTATTAAAATTTATACATTTTGTATCCCAGCTATGGCCTCCTCCCTTGTCTCTTCCTAATCCTACCTTCCCTTCCTCTTCTTCCTCTGTGCACTCCCATTGTCCACTGAAATGGAAGTTCCTACTTCCTTCTGTACGACCTTAGTGTATCAGGTCTCATCAGGACTGTTTGCCTTGTTTTCCTCTGTGGCTTGGCCAGGAGGGGGTGATCAGAGAGCAGGCCACAATCAGGATATAGTGTATAAAAATACAATTTCCTTCACCCAACCTCCAAGATCCTCCATACAACTATACCCTCCCAAATTCACACTCTTTCTCTCACCCATTAGAATAAAAATAGGCATAGAATATTAATAACAACAACAATAATAATACCAATAGGATAAGTAAAAACAAACATATTGGGATAAATAAATCAAACAATTAGAAGAAAAAGAGTCAAAGTAAGAGCATAAGAAATACTTATTGATTCAGAGACATAAATGTCTGGACACCCACATATATCCAAATAACATAAACAGAAACCTCTCACAGAACTGGAAAATATAATTTATATGCAAACAAATGAGTACTTAAATATTAACTATTTACAATCATATACAACTAGACACACTGTGAAGAGTTGAACAGTTCTCTTGTTATTTATTCATGATTATTTTTTAATGTATGCCTTTCCTGGCTGCTATTTGCATTGTCTTTATCTGTTTGCTCATTTGCATTGTTTTTCATTTATCTAGAAAATGGAAGTGTCTGATGAAACTATTAAACATTGTTCACAAAATATAACTAATGAATAAAACAGCTCATTGCAAATGTAACCAGGGTTGTTGCTTTCTGTAGGATTTATACTTACGAGTTCTTTCAAAGGAAGTTGAAGCAGTGGCCACTCAGTGAAAATGCATGGAGAAATGGGGTTTGTATTCTGAACATCCTGCAGCAATCAAGATACCAGCCTTTTTGAAAACCATTAGATATTACACCTCATGAAACACATATTTCTTCAATGGTGATAATCTTTGTTCCTTAAGAAAAACTACAAAGTGGAATTTCTGTAATAAAAGCATTGGCCCACTTGATGATACTTCATGATTCATCCCTTTAGCATTTTAAGTTTTGTGTTAGAAAGTACATATCCTACTGGTGATTCACTTCTGTCCTGGCAAGGCTTGCTTTAGACTTTCTTAGGAAATATAGAGAACAGTTCTGCTGTTAAGGCATGGCTTCTGCGAGGACTCAGCTGAAAGATCTGGCAGCAATGGAACATACAGAATTCTCTGTTTGGCTTCTAACACCTCCCTGACCGTACCCTAGAACTGTTTCTCCACCAGGCTCCACAGTATTCTGCTGACAGGAAACAAGCCCTTTCTGTCAAGCATAAAGTCTTTATTCAAGACCCCCTAATTGTCTTACCAAAATATATTGCCTAAGGTGGAATAACAGTAATAAACACTGAAAAAATACAAAGAAGAGAACACATTAATTTTTTTGTGCCAACTTACAAATAGTATACAGAATTAAGTGGATATACATATATATGACTTAATTTGTGTGTCATATGTTTACATCATTTACTCCAGTCCCATCCATGCCTCCCAACTCCCTCTCAAACCTGTACCATCTTTTTCTTAAATATGCTCAGTTCTGACCATTTGATATTAAATAATCAATCAGGGGGATTATCTCTGGGGAAGACTGAGTCTCCCTCTCTCAGCAGTCATCAATTGCCTGTAGCTTTTCATAGAGCAGTATAGCTTTGTGAACTGCCTCTTTTCCACACGGGCATGTCAAGTGACATTCTTATTATTTGAGCCTTGTTTAGGCAACCATATTGTTGAGAGTTGATAGATTACAGCTTACATCTCACACATAAAAGGCAGTCTTCTAGCAAGCGCCCTAGACACCTGACACTTAAAATCCATCCCTCTTCTTCCTTAATGTTTTCTGGGTCTTGAGTGTAGGGTTGTGTCGTAGATGCATCCACTCACACTGGATACCCCATGATCAGTAGTTCCCTGCATTTTTACTAGTTGCATCTGTCCATATTAGATGACCATTGCTTGCCACTAGGATAAAAGTGCCACTACCTGGCTAGCAACAAAATTAACTAAAAAAAAAAAAATCGGTAGTGCTCCTGTATACAAAAGACAAAAGGACTGGGGAATAAATTAGGGAAACAACACGCTTTTCAATAGCCACTAATAACATAAAGTACCTCGGTGTGACTCTAACCAAGCAAGTGAAAGACCTGTTTGAAAAAAATTTCAAGTTTCTGAGGAAAGAAATTGAAGAAGATATCAGAATATGGAAAGATCTCCCATGCTCATGGATCAGTAGAATTAACATAGTGAAAATGGCCATCCTGCCAAAAGCAATCTACAGACTCAATAAAATTCCCATCAAAATACCAACACAATTCTTCACAGAACTTGAAAGCAAAATTCTCAATTTCATATGGAAAAACAAAAAACCCAGAATTGCTAAAACAATCCTGAATAATAACAAATCTTCTGGAGATATCACCATATCTGATCTCAAGCTGTACTATAAAACAACAGTTATAAAAACTTCATGGTACTGGGAGAGAAACAGGCTGGAGGATCAATGGAAATGAATAGAAAATCCAGAAATAAACACACACACTTACAGATACTTGATTTTTGACAAAGAAGCCAAAACAGTACAGTGGAAAAAAGATAGCATCTTCAACAAATGGTGCTGGTCCAACTGGATGTCTACATGTAGAAAAATGCAAATAGATCTATATCTGTCATCCACAAAACTAAAGTCCAAGTGAATCAAAGACCTCAACATAAAACTAGATACACTAAATCGGTTAGAAGAAAAAGTGGGGAAGAACCTAGAACTCATTGGCAAAGGAGACAACTTACTGAACAGAATACCAACAGCACAGGCTCTAAGATCAATAATCAATAAATGGGACCGCATGAAATTGAAAGGCTTCTGTAAAACAAAGGACAGTGTCATCAGAACAAATGACAGCTTACAGATTGGGAAAGGATCTTCACCAAACCTATATCTAACAGAGGGCTAATATCCAGAGTATATAAAGAAATCAAAAAGTTAAACACCAACAAACCAAGTAATCCAATTAAAAAATGGGGTACAGAGCTAAACAGAGAATTCTCAAAAGAGGAATATCGAATGGCAGAGAAAAACTTAAAGAAATGTAAAATATCCTTAGTCATCAGGGAAATACAAATCAAAACAACCCTGAGATTTTACCTTACACCAATCAGAAGATCAAAAACTAAGTGACAACACATGCTGGAGAGGATGTGGAGAAAGGAGAACCCTCCTCCATTGCTGGTGGGAATGTAAACTTGTACAACCACTTTGGAAATCAATCTAGCTCTTTCTCAGACAATTAGGAATAGTTCTACATCAAGATCCAGCTATACCACTCCTAGGCATTTATCCAAAATATGCTCAACTATACAACAAAGGCATTTGTTCAACCATGTTCATAGGAGTTCTATTCTTAATAGTCAGAATCTAGAAATAACCTAGATGTCCCTCAACTGAAGATAGTATACAGAAATTGTGGTACATTTACACAATGGAATACTACTCAGCTGTTAAAAACAAGGAAATCATGAAATTTGCATGCAAATGATGGGAACTAGAAAACATTGGAACAGGAAAAGACAGAGAACAAGACAGGAGCCTACCATAGTAGGGCTCTGAAAGACTCTACTGATTAAGGTATCAAAGCAGAGGTTGAGGCTCATAGCTTGACTTTGGGCAGAGTGCATGGAATTTTATGAAAGAGAAAGAAAGACCTGGAGAGGACAGGAGCTCCACAAGGAGACCAATGGAGCCAAAAATTCTGGGCCCTGGAGGCCCTGCAGAGACTGATACCCCAACCAAAGACCATCGAGGAAAGGACCTAAAACCTATGCTCAGATGTAGCCCATAGACTCAGTCTACAAGTGATTTCCTAGTAAGGGGAGCAGGGGATGTCTCTGGCATGAACTCAGTGGCAGTCTCTGGGATCACCTCCTTCTGGAAGGTACAGCCTTGCCAGGCCACAAAGGAAGACAATGCAGCCAGACCTGATGAGACCTGATATGCTAAGGTCAGCTAGAAGGGGAGGAGGTCCTCCCTTACCAGTGGACTAGAGGAGGGGCATAGGAGGAGAAGAGAGAGGGAGAGGGCCACAGCCTGCACACAAGGTGAATAAATTGTAATAAATAATAATAATTAAAATTTTAAAAAAAATTAAGTGCCCCTAAGGCACTTTTGGGAATATCTTGCTTTTTCGGTTATTGTTCATAAGCCTCATAGCTGAGTAGTACTGCCTATTTTTTTCTCTCTTCACAGATTGCATGTCACCTTCCCATACAATAAAATCTAGTTTTGGGGGATTCAGCGATTTAAATAAATTTAAAGTACATGGTGTCTTCAGCATCAGGGTCTTAGCTTTAAATTTTGTTAGCCATTCAAGGGCAACAGCAATAGCCATCTTATATTGCAGGTCTTTTGGACTTTCCTGACCAACACTTCAAAGACAGAGTATTCTCCTCCTCTGTAGTTAAAGCCCCTTCCTCATTTTCTCATTCCCCACATCGTAAGCATTTGTATCTTACTATTACCCTCTCTAAAACCCCTCATCTTGATCATCACAGTACCTTTTACTTTCCTGGTTTTTGCAGTTATTCCAGGTTATATTCATACCACAGAATATTTGAAGTTAAGAACTGCAGGTAAAAGATAACGTGTGGTATTAGACTAAACAAGTAAGAGTGGTGTCTTATAATGTAGTGAGAAAATAGATTAGTGGAAATAATTTGAAACTTTTTTACAAAGTGGAAAGAGTGTGCATTTTCTGGAGCTAGCCTTGGACTTGAAGTTTGACTGTTTTAATGATTAGCAGAGTGGCTTGTAGAGTTTACATATCTTCTCTGAAACTTAGTGACTTCATATGTCAAATGAAGAAACTAGTTCTCATTATAGAGTCTTGTGTTTTGTGAATTTAATGCGCACAAATGTAAACTACCTACTATTTGTGCACAGAGAGGGCTGTATGGCCAACAGTTATTTCTCTTCTCTGTAACCACCATTTTATAAAGAACACAGACAGAGAAAACCCCATGCCTCAAATGGTCAAGAGCTTGTATTCTGAAGAAAAGTCACTGCTGTTCTCTTACTATCGGGATGTTGCAGTATTTGTCCCATAAAATATTGTTGAGGTGATCACATGATCTGTTCAGCTTCAGCACTGATTCTAGGGGGCTATAAATTCTAAATATGTAAACTATCTACCTTATGTGCTTGCCCTCTGAGCTAATCCAGTTCCCATGACAACTAATAAAAAGGCAACCAAAAGAACTTAGGAAAATGAGGGGATGGGGGGGGGGTTGTTTGTTTGTTTGTTTTCGAAAAGAAAGATGAGAAAAGTAGGTACAAAATGTTTGGAATCTAATGACACACACATATAGTCTAGGAGCTGGGATGCTCCTAGATTAGACTGGCCTTTTGAGAGATCTGCTGATGAAAGTCCAGGAAGATGACAGGAGGAGGAGCAACCTGCAGGGCTGGGAGCTGCTTTGGGCAGTGCTGAGATCTTCCTGCCTGAAGCATTGCAGTTTAATCTCTAACTTGCAAATCACTAACTGAATTTAGCCTAGAAACAGTAATTCGTGAAGTTCCTAATATTTAACTTCGTTTAAAGAAAATGAGAATCCCATTTTTTTTAGCTAGTGTTCTTTGTAAACTATTTAACTCTCACGCTTATTGGGGTAGAGATTAGTGAGAGAAGAGAAGGTCACAGAGGTTTAGAAGTGAAGAGAGACTAGCAAAATCAAAGAATGAACCAGTTTTGAATCAGTAAGATATAGTAGTTGCTTTTGTCCATTCAGTTTTCCTTTTCCATCACAGTCACAATGACACACATTGGGACATATAATTGAGCTTACCAGTACAGAAAAGGATACAAAGGGATGTTATGAGTCCCTGGTTTGGTGCTAGAACCAAAAACTTCTGCATCACCAGGACCTTTATAAGAAATTCTTTTTTTTTTTTCATTTTATTTTTCTTTTTAGTTACATTTTGTTAACTCTGTGTCCCAGTTGTATCCCGCTCCCTCATTCCCTCTCCAACCCCACACTCCCTCCCTGGTCTCCTCCCTGCCCCTTTCCAAGTCCACTGATAGGGAAGGACCTCCTCCCCTTTCATCTGACCCTGTTTTATCAGGTATCTTCAGGGCTGGCTGCAAAGTCCTCCTCTGTGGCCTAACAGACTGCTCCTCACCTGGGGGTCAAATAGCCTGCCCTTGAGATCCTGTTAGAAATAGTCCGTGTTCCCCTTACTTTGGAAAACTACTTGGTTACTGAGCTACCACGGGCCACATCTGAGCAGAAGTTCTAGGTTATATCCATAGATGGTCCTTGGTTCAGTGTCAAACCCTCGGCAGAGTGCAGGGAATCATATGAAAGAAGGGAAGTTAGTATGATATGGAAAGGATAGGAGCTCTACGAGGACCAAATATATCTGGGCACAGGGTCTTTTCTGAGACTGACACTGAACCAAGAAATTCTTAATCTCAAGACTGGAGAGATGGCTCAGTGGCTAAAAGTGCTTACTGCTTTTGTAAAAGACTCTCTGTTTCCAGAGTCCACATGAGGCAGACAGATATTATCAATTTCACCCAGATCAATTCTAGAAGATCTAACTCCCTTTTCTGACCCTGATGAGCACCACAATGCAAATGGGCACATACATATGAACAAGCAAAACATTTACACTCATAAAACAAAAATACATAAATCTTATGAAAAACATAGGCTCTTGGGTACTTTCTCATGCCTATTGAATCAAAATCCTATGTCATTTACGTCCACCCTAAACTTTAAAAATTCCTGAATAAGAACATGAGAAGAAACTGCAATTATCTCCAAGTCGCTTTCACATTTTATTTCTCTCTTTAGTAGTAATGGAAGGTCCTATTAAGAAGATCATTTTCCATCGTGGGTATCTTCAGGGTAGGAGAAAGAAAACACATCTGGACGTCTCACTTTGTCACTAGTGTTATAACATGGGGGAAATATTTTCTTAGTTTTAGTTCATGTGTTTGCAAAATAGGGTCAATACATGCAGTTATAGTATAACAGAACTGAAAATGAAATAAAGAATACTGGGAATTAGACTTATTCAGTAAAGCACTAGTCTTTAACATGAAAAAACAAAGAATACTGGGGAGATGGTTTAGTGGTTAAAGCACTTTCCACACAAGTATAAGATCTCCAGAACCTACATAAAATGAGGGTTGGTTGTGGCTTCTCTCATGTAACTCCAGCCTTGAAAGATAGCACTTAGGATCCCAGAACAAGTTGGGTTCTACAACTAACATATCAATGGGCTCTGGGTTTGATAGAAGGAGATTACTTCAATGAATAAGGTGAACAGGTGATTCCCATCATCAGCCTCAGGCTTCCAGATGTGAACACACAGATACACTCTTGTGCCCACACACACGTCAACATCCACATACATCACACATACTCATAAAATGGAGAAAAAGGAAAAGAGACATAAAACAAGGTTTTCAATGTAACTTCAGTTTCCCATCAACCTATGCCTCTGTGTTTCTCTCCAACACAACAACCATTTATGTTTCTAACTCTATATCTGCGCAGTCCCTCTATGAGACATAGGCATTTTTCTTTCTCTAAAACCTGGCATCCTGCTTATCCAGAAAAATTCAGTTCAAAAGCATCTACCCCATGAAGATTTTATACCTGGCACTAATTAGACATCATTTAACATTCTCAGATTCACTGATGGCCCCTCTCTGAATTGCAATTCTCCCTTATTCTTTCTTGACTGCTCACGTGTGATGCACACACCTGCAGTTGCTTTGAGGTGCTAACTACTTGAACAGAGAAGTCACAAGTCATTCATCACTGCATCTCCTCCGTCAGAAGTACACTACATGGTAGGCGATGTGAAATACAAGTTTGAGGAAACTGGGAGAGGGAAAACATGAAGAGATAACTTCTCAAGACACTTACACACCTGGAGGAGTTTTTGTTCTGAAAAATGTCTGGTGATATCCCTCTGTGACAGGAATAAAATTACCCGTGTGTTGTGTATCTGCTACATGGAGGTGGGAGATAAGATGCATATCATCTCTCTGTTACTCTTTTGGTATATATCCAATATTTACCATGGAGTCCCTGGCTTTTGAGCTATATCTCCATGCTTCCTTTAGTTTGTGCCATTGGAGAAGCAAGGATTGTATTGCTTTCCTATGGATTATCAAGACTGCTACTCATTTTAGTTGGCTGATTGCTGCTTTAAACATGAATTTCCTTATAAAAAGCACACGCAATAGTTCCAAAAATTTCATGAGAAAGATTGTGCTGTAGAGATACAGACTCACAATTAGTGGACAAAAAGAAGAAAGACAGTAGATCTTGATTAGCATTTTAATTCTGGAACTGTATAAATGAAAGATTCTACTGATCTTAAAGGCTTGCATCTGACTCAGAATTATGGCTATGATCAAATCTATGACCACTGTTTTTTTTTTTTGTTGTTATTGTTGTTGTTTAATTACTTAGAGGTTTAAAAAAAACTGTAACATGAACATAACACTGACAACTTGAGCTATCAAGACAAATTTTTATAGAACAGCTGTATAAGACTAGACAATCGGTCATAAGAAGTTAATTGAGGCATGCTAGATTTCATTTCCTATTGCTATGATTTTTTTAAAAAATCCTTATCAAACAACAGAAGGGAGAAGGGTTCGTTTAGCTCACAATTCCAGATACAGTCGCTCCTTGAGGGGAAGCCACAGTGGCGGGAACTTGAAACAGCTATTCATATCACATCCACAGTCAGGAGCAGAGAGCAATGCCGAACAAAGACATGGCAGTGCTCTCTTACAGTCCAGGATTCCCTGGCAGGTAATGCTGCTGCCCATATGAAGAGGGGCCTTCCCATTCCATTAACCCAAATCAAGAAACTCTCACAGACATGCCCACACACCAACATAGCCTAGACAACTCTCCTAGAAACTTATTCCCAGGTGATTATGTAAAGTTGTAATTAAAAAAAAAACTATTATTAAATCCATACCTTCTTTGTTATGACAAGGGATATAGACAAGAAGTGGACAGCCATTCATTTACCTGACCTATCCTCAGCCCATAGGATCAGCAGACCATGAACTCCTCCCAAAGCTCCATTAAGTTAATGAAAGAGCAGGGGAATATCGCAGTTAGAGTCTCCACCACCTTCTAAAATGGAAGAAGAACAACAACAAAAAATAGAGGTTCAGGTTTGAAATACAAACTACTGTTTACAACCATAAATATTTTTAATTAAAATAAACCCCTAAGAGGAAAGAGGAGGCAAGATGATTGTATTTTGCTTATATGGCTAAATAAAACTCCCAGCCTCAAAACTACAAAAGTAAAGAACACAACCTGTGAATTCACAGTGATTTAAATTTAATTATAGGTCAAGGGCTGTGAAAGGCCAGGATCTGCATCCTCCTGAAAGCTAAACAGAACATTCTATTGCCATAGTTAACACAGATGCTAGTCCTAGCATCGCAGCAATAGCACTTGGCAGGGTATCAGCAGTTTTGTCACCTCTACGAACTCTAATTTCATGAGCTGATAAAAGGGACACCCACACTCACAATGAGCTGTATTATAAAAGAATTCTGAGCATAGGTGCCCAGAATGTTTATTATAAGTAGGAAACATAAGAAGTTCCAAGGAGCTTCTCTTTCCTTGTACTTATTTTGCAAACATTAAGCATGCCTAACTTGTGCTCCAGAGCAAACACTGCCCCCAAATTCTAAAGGTGTTCCATGCACAGCCCAGTACAAACACAACCGGTGGCTCTGCTCATTGTATCAAAAGGACCACAAAACCCATGGGAAATTTTTCTCCCCAGTGATGTAGACATCTACTGGATAGTATTAAAAATTAAGAAACCTATGGCAATGAAAACTACTAGGAACCTATGAGGGTGACCCTAGCTAAGACTCCTAGCAATGGGGGATCTGGAGCCTGAAGAAGCTATTTCCTTTAACCAGGCAAGACTTCTAGTGGGGGAATTAGGATACCAAACCTGCCACAAAACCTTCACCTAACATTTTTCCTGCCCATAAGATGTGCAGAAGTAAAGAAATTGGGAGAGTGGCCAGTCAATGACTAGTCCAGGTTGAGACCCATACCATGAGAGGAAGCCCTCCCCGATACTGTTAATAATATTCTGCTATTCTTGCAGATAGGAGAACTAGCATAAGTGTCATCAGACAGGCTCCATCCAGCAACTGATGGAAACAGATATAGAGACTGACAGCCAAACATTAGGCTGAGCTTGGGGAACTCTGCGGAAGAGGAGGAAAAAGTATTGTAGGAGTCATAAGTGCCAAGGACACCACAAGAAAACTTACAGAAACAACTAACATGGGCTCATAGGGACCCACAGAGACTAAATTGCCAACCAGGAAACTTGCATAGTACTGAGCTAGATCCTCTACGAACATATGTAACAAATGTGAAGCTGATGTTCATACGAGACTCTTAACAACAGGAGTAGAGGCTGTCTCTGATTCTGTTGCCTGCCTTTGGGACCCTTTCCTCTAATAGCCTGCCTTGTTCTAGCATCAACAGAAGATGCACCTTCTCTTACTGAAAGTTGAAATGGCAGGGCTGGTTGATAGCCATTGAAGGCATCTCCTTTTCTGAGGAGAAAGGGAGATGGAGTGGATGGAAACGGAAGGAGAGAGGGGGAAGGACTAGGTGAACAGAAGGGAAGGGAAACTTCAGTCAGAAAGTAAAATTAATCAATTAATTTTTAAAAGATCAACTTTTACTCAACTCTGAGCACAAAATTGCGGCCCTCCATCCCTACGCAAGGTATGTAACAACAGCCTTTATCTCCCAAAAATAAAACATAATAAACTGTTTTTCATGATTAGCATATACTACCTATTAAAATTAAGCTTTGTGTGGCTTAATGCAAGAATAACAAAAGTATGTTCATGTAAATTTATTCACATTTCCTTATAACCATCTAGTTTGACCTAGGGACATGGCACAGCTCAGTGATTCCCAATGTCTGTTATCTCCCACAAGAGACAACAAGTATTGAAGAACGAACCTTCTCAACTCTGAAAATTGCCACTCAACTTCGTTAAACATTTTTTTTTTCATCTGAACCCTGTCTGCATTACCAGGCTGGTTTATCATTTATGCATCAATTGTGTGATAAACAGTATTTGACACAGTGGTGGGCACTCATTAAATAGCAATTGCCCCAGTCAACTGGTTCAAGGAAACATGAAAATTGGTTTTAGAAAATTTTCATATTCTCTAGCACTCATTTGGGGCACATGGGCAAAAAGAACTGAGTAACAGACAACTCATGACCCTGGGACTCTAAATATTTCCAGATGCTCAAAAGTGAGATTGGTACAACAATAAACCCATGTAATGTTTTACAAAACAAAACAAGAAAACACCTTAAAATTATATAATAGTTTCCTAAGATTTACAAACTCTAAACCCTATAACTGAGCAATAATGACTGATGTATAAAATTTCTAGCTTCCTCATACTCTATGAAACTGAGTTTTTATAACCTCAGAACTTTAAACATTCTTAGAGCACTAAAGGTACCTTCCCTATATTCTCACCCATTAATTTGGAGGCCCCACCATGACTGTCTTTCATCCTCCATATGCAACCACTACATCCATCTTATTTCCCTCTCTTCTTTCCTTTTATTCTTTTTTTATTTAATCATTCTTTGCTTTTATCTCCATGATGTGGTTATTTTTATATTAATTACAATTTATTTACTTTGTATCCCAGCTGTAGCCTTCTCCCTTATTCCTTCCCAACCCCACCATCCCTCCCTCATTTCCTCCCTGCTCCTCTCTAAATCCACTGATAAGGGAGGTCCTCCTCCCTTCCATTTGACCCTAGTTTATCAGGTATCTTCAAGACTGGCCGCAATGTTCTCCTCTGTGGCCTGGCAAGGCTACTCCTCCCTTGGTTATTTCTATACATAACAAAACACATCAGTAGCATTAAGAAACAACACAAATGTTGAAGCCATGATTCAGGGACATAAAAAAATCACCAATCTGGTTGAGATTACAAAGATTTTCATGTGTGACAGTTTTAAAAGACAGAAGTAAAACCACACAACCATTCTCAGCCCACACACGACACATACACACAGACACACATACACACGACACATACACACAGAACACTCAGCTTTCATTGGCAAAAGTGTCACTGCTGTAAACCCAGGCAACCAAGTTAGATACGTAAAATGCATAAACCACCATATATAGACACTATAAAGTTTATAAAGTGAGCTGAATAACAGATGCACTATGGGCTGATGATGGTCTTAGTGTTTGTGTAGGACAAAGAATCCGAGGTAAGCAATCCTTGACTGCCACTGTAGGATTCAAGCAGAAGTAGGACAGTAATACTGAAGAGCAGCAAACATTTCTGCTGTTCTTAGCCAAGAGTCTCAGGTTCAATGTGACAAAGTCTGTTTCCTAAAATTAATGATATGGTAGACTGTTGATGACAACAATCACCTGCCCTTGGCCAGATGGCCAGTGCTCACTGAATTAATAAGTCCACGTGTAGCCTATCACTGAGACCTTTCTAATGCCTTTCATCCTGGATTCTGGAAAATTCTGGGCAAATTGCCCATAAGTAGAAGCAGATTGGTTTACTTCCAATTATGTCTTTGCTTTATAAGTGATGGACCCATCTATAAACAGTGTGGTGCTGACAGTCCCAAGCGTGGTATGGCATGGGGCGCTCAGGCATTGATAAACAGTGCCAAGAAGAAGTAAGGTGGCCCTTCTTTATAACCTTGTTATTTTTCCTTTCCTAACTCTGACCCTGTTCTAGAAGAAATTTATTAATTTGTTTATTACAAAACAGGGAAAAACTGCTGGGAAACAGTATAGTGATTTCCAATTTTTTGTTGCTCTTCTTATTTGCTTTGATTTTTTTTCCTCACTTATGTTATATTTTTATTTTTAATTATTTATTTTATGTTTAGATTATACTATTATTGCCTAATTTCCTCCTTCCTTTTCCTCCCTCAATCCTCCCATAAACGAGGCCTTCCTGCCTTTCAAGTTTACTTCCTTTTTTATTAATTGTTTATTTCCATTTTTCAAATACTAAATTACAGTATTATTAATATTAGATACTGAAGAGGTTGGGCTTGTTAAATTTTATATCCACCTCACTCTAAACCAGACTCTATCTCTAGTTTCAACTTCTGTGTTTTTATTACTTGGTATTTTCATTCTCAGTAAGAAACACAAGCACCCCTCCCCCAACTTTTTCCTATCTGTTCTATACTAGAGATTTTTCACTACATGGTTCTACTTTAGAGACATGGCCATAATCATAGTACTGTCACAATCATCAATGATTTTTCACAGTTATTTGAACAGAATATAGCTCTAGAATATCCTATAATTCATTGCAATATGCTATATTTCACAATACACTAGGTTTCCGAAACAATTAACGGAGTCAAAAGTACAATCCAAATATGCACTAGGCCAGTATTCCAAGTGTATCACATAAGGCCACACATTTATATCAAAAGAAGGATGGAATGAATAGTTCAATTACCTATATTGTGGAAAATATAGAGATGTGTGTGACAGTTAGATGTATCACTTCCAGCTCCTCCAGCACCATTTCTGCTTGCATGCTGCCATGCTTCCCACTATGATAGACTAAACTTCTGAAACTGTAATCCAGCCCCAATTAAATGATTTCCTTTATAAAAGTTGCCCTGGTCATGCTGTCTCGTCACATCAATGAAACCCTAACTAAGACAGAAGTTGATAACAGCAACTGGATTATTGTTGTGACAGACCTGACCATGCTTTTGTTTGAAGAAATATCAGTTTGGGGACTTTGAATTAAGAAATGGTAGAATGCTCTCAGTGGAGCTTAATGGACCGTCCTAGTAGAAGCACGGAAGACAGTGGCGCGTCGCGGAGGGTGGCTTGAATTGTAGGAGCCTGGCTCAAGAGGTTTCAGAGGAGAATTTTAGAGTGTTGTCTAGAGATTGTTCTTGTGATATTTTGGTGAAGAGTGCAGCTGCTTTCTGTCCTTGTCTGAAGAGTCTGCCTGGGGTAAAAATTAAGAGATTTAGATTAATTGCATTGGTGAAGGAAATCTCAAAACAGCCTAGTACAGACTCTGTCCTGTGGCTCAGTCTTATGATGAGAATTTTGATGGAATGTAGCAAGCTGAGAAAGGAAAAATTACAAAACAGTGCAAAGATTAAAGGGACACCAGAAAGGGGACTGGAGCTAAATCCTGTATTCAAGGAGATAAACATGTTATGGATATTAAATGGAATTAAGATATTGGTGACCTCCCACCCAACTAAGCTTTCATCTTGTGAAAAGGAACTAAAGAAAAGCTTAGGTCCAGGAGTGGTTCTACATACCTTTAATCCCAGCACTCAGAAAAGAGATGCATGCAGATCTATGAGTTCAAGGGCATCCTGGTCTACAGAGCAAGTCGGCAGTAAAGGAAGTCATCAAAAACAAAAGGCTGGTAAAGATGTAATTGAACACAGGGGCCATATGCCAGCTCCTGCAAGGTGCAGAATTTAGTGGCTTTGGCCATATGGTTCTGGCTTTAGAATCAAAGATGGAAGAAAGAGATTACGAAATTCTCCTCCACTGCTAAGGAAAGCTGCTGAGGCTAGGAATGCAGCAGGGATGTCGCTGTGTGGAGGCCCAGGGAAGCCATTGTGTGAAAAGGGTTATGGAAACTCCTTCTGTGACTAAGGGAAGTTGCTGAGCCCAGGCCTGTTGCAGGGGTGTCCCTGCATAGAGGCCTACAAGGGCCACTGCACGAAGCTGGGAAGAGAAAGCCTGGATTGCCTTGAAGACCCCAAGATATTCAAGATACCAGACCTGTGGTATACCTGCCACAGGAGAGCTGCTAACCGGGAGTGGAACCAGCCCGAGAGTTCAAAGTATGCCACAGTCAACAAAGTTGAAAGGAGTTGGAGACCTGCAGAGCATTTTGACATCAGATATGGAGATGAAGTTTCCAGTTTGCCAAACTGGTTTTTCGTCTTGCTTTGGTCCAATGTTTTCCCACTATGTTCCCTTTCCTACATTTTGGAATGGTAATGTATATCCTTTGCCATTGTATATTGGAAGTATGTGATCTGTTTTCTTCATTTTTTACTTTTTATTTATAGAGGATTACAGTTAAGAGATTTCACGAATCTCAAAAAAAGACTTTGACCTTTGGACTTCTAAACATTGTTGAGATTTTGATAGAGTATAGGGACTCTTGAAGCTGGAAAAAATGCTTTTACATTATGTTATGGCCTATGGAGAGAGTGGAATGTGGTGGCTAGATGTAGGACCTCAGCTCCTCCAGCACCATGCTCCTGCCACCTCCATAGCAGCCTGCATGCTGCCATGCTTTCCACCATAATAATAATGGACTAAACCTCTGAAACTGTAAACCAGCCTCAATTTAAGTGTTTTCTTTGCAGGAATTGCCTTAGTCATGGTATCTCTTCACGGCAATGAAATCCTAAGATGCATTACGGAAAATACAGGAAAATGCAAGCCATAATACCTTCTAGGAACTAAGTAATGGAAAGAAAAATAAATAGATAAAATAATAATGTTTTCTTAGGGTTTCTTTTATATTAGAGTTTCTGCTATACTAGCTCATTTAATCCTCAAATGAAATTTCATAATATATATGCTTTATCATCTGATTTTTCTGTTAACTAAACTGAGGCCCAAAGCATTAATTTCCATAATCATTTAATAACTACTATCTTCAATGTCCTCTCTACTTTATTCCACATTGGGCTTTAAAACATAGACTAGATTTTAGATACATTACAGGTGCACCCCTGTAATCCCAGCATTCAGAGAGGCTGAGGCAGTTGAATCTCTGTGAATTCAAGGTCATCCTGAGCTACAAAGCAAGTCCAGAACAGCCAAAGTTTCAAAGAGAAACCCTGTCTCAAAAAACAAACAACATTATATATTTTTTTAAAAAGTCTGAGGTCCACAGCTAGCAAGCAAATAAAAAAAAATATCTGGTGACATCAGTGAACGATAATAAATAGTGAAAAAAAAACATGAATTTTTGAAGTTTTTGTCAGCACAACAAGGCCTCCTCACCATCAGTCTTAGCATTCTGTGTAATTTTATTAAACTCTTCTTCCCATTTGGACATTGGATATTTTAAATTCTAGCCCCAAATATAAGATTAAGCGTTACCTTCTGAGACATCATGCATTTCAGACACAAACCAAGAGGACCTAACCTGGAAATGACCTAACAGCCTCCTCCTTCAGGACTAGCTTTAATGATACCAGCAGGTGCCTTGCAAGCTTGCAAAGTAGAAACGTAGCCAATATCCCTACCTAGACCTGAAGCCTGTGAACCACCAGAATAGCGAACGTGACACTCTAACCCTAACAGGGCAGTAGTGGCACGCATACCTCAAAGTAACCAATAGCTCTCCCCCTGGCCTCGAGAAGAACTCGACAACGGGGAAATCATGCCTAGTACTGGAAATCCAACTGCCCAGGGATGATAAGCACGTGGATACTGGAGGAGAACTTAGAACTGCCGCTTTATTAAACCGGGATAATCTGTAACTACATGCTAACTATAATTTGTAACTACATGCTGTCCTTATTTCCAGAGAAAATTGTAGTCTTCACCTTTCAGCAAGAAGGCTTCTCTTTAGAACAGACGGAGACCATTACAAAAACTACAACCTCTCAAAATACAGAGTAATGGAACTCGGTGGAAACTAGCACATCTACAACACCGCAGGGAAAGGCAAGTGGAAAGTTTGTAAATACCAGAGGAACGGGAAGTTCGCTGTGAGATTATGCCTTCTACAGATGTCAGGGAAGCTACATTTTATAAAGTCTTACCAACATGTCTGCCTAAACAAGACCTGAACAAGAGTAAAACCAATAAACATGCTAATATAAGGCCTCAACCCTTGAAAAAGAACTATAGGCAACTACGAAGAGCTGAGATCTGGAGAAATCTTCTTCCCCAGGGAAGAACACGTTGATTAGTTACCCAATAACAAATCACCAGTTCTGAAAACATATTCACACAAGTAAAAGTATACAGGCTGAGCAGGTTGTATTCATAGACATAGGAATACACGCATACATGTGCATGCAATTAAAGCATCTTCAAGGAAAAGAGATCGTGGATTTGAGAGAGAGCAAGGGTACATGGAAGGGAATGGAGGAAGGAAAGGGAATGAGGAACTGATCTAATTATATACTATATTTACTATGCTAAATACTACATGTATACTCTATATAGTATAAATATATAAATATAAATATATATTTACAGCAAAAATATATACATATATAGTATATATATTATATATTAAATACATACTATATTTTTATATATTATTTATATTTATATATAAATTATATATAAATATATAGTATATATTTCACATATATAACATATAGAATATAGAATATAATACAGTTTTAATATATAATATAAATATGTATACCATTATATAAACACATATTAATATATATGTATAGCATACATATATATTAATATATACTGTATATATGTATGCATGTATATATTAATAGTATATATATTATACTATCTATTATACATGTATGTATTATATAGTATATAAATATACAATATATAGTATAAATATATACTATATTATATTTACTGTATGTTAATATATATAGCATAAATATATGCTAGGTATGTATATGCTTTGTGTATATAGTAAAAATATATTTGTATGTATTTTTTTAATTACATTTTATTTATAGTTAAAAAGGTTACCATCTGTGTATGCTAGATATCCTCCGTGTCCTTCCAAGACAACTTATACTTCATTGTAGAGGATAACTTGTGCCTTTTTCATCAAGAGTTCCCTTTGGTTTCCTACTAAATTCTGTAGAGTAGGGAGCCACAGAAGGTATGAATAGTGATGTCACCACAGGTGAGGTTATCTTATCAACAAATGACAAGACTACCTATTCCATTTAGTTCCAAGGGATGAAATAGTTCTTTTGCCAATTGTTGTTGGCTGCACTAATCCTGAACTGTACTATATATCTCAAAATTTTGTAAATAGTCTCTAATTAACCCCCAAATTACATGTGCTTTTCTTCTGTTTAGACTTTGAGTAATACGCATCTCACATCTACTATGGCCCAAATAAAGCTTGCTTTGGCTGATTTCACAGAGTTGGAAGGCACTGTCTAATTCACTCCTCTGAAACACTGCTGGGAGAATCCATGCCTCATTACATACTCAAGACACAGTTGTTAACTCTCCAGCATGCACAGCAAAGAAATGGCACACGGAAGATAAAAAGACACATTCCTACTGGGGTATGCAGATGACAGAGATATACAGGGGTTTCTAAAGAGACTCCAACTTCTAACCTTGACAAAGAATGATCAATACCTACTGAGCACATTCAACGAGCAGTGATTATCATCATTATACCTGAGGGCTGAGAAGCTGTCTCAAAGGCTTCTTTGATATAATATACTCAAATCCCCAATGGAGTTGCTTTGTAAGAACTCTTACTTCTTCAAGCCATAACCCTATAAATTACCCTCAAAAGCTGTCTCTCCCTCATTCTAAGTCAATAACATTTCATGGTTACTTCCTAAAATATTTCTAAAACCTACCCAAACTCTTTCACTTTTTTTTCAATGATGTAGTAATGCAAACTTCAACCAACACTTACTTGAATTATAGTCTCTCTATGCCCACCCATCATGCTTCCCTGTCAATCTATGCTACTTTGTCACCAAAGTAGTCTCCAGTCTCCTTAAGAAAATTTAAGCAGGCCTCCAAAGGCTTTCCTCTTAATTCAAATTAAGGCATGAATCATCAAGGTTTACTGTTAAGTAGTTGTTCTGATGTCTAGCACATGCTCACAGATACTGCCTTCTCTCTGTGTTCTGATAACTCATCTTTCTTCAAACTCAATTAAGTATTCATGGACTCTCCCAATACAGGACCACAATACACACTCAGTTTTCTTTATTTGCAAAACTCTTGCTCCCTTTCCTGTGTAGCCCTTTCTTTTACTTGTTCTGCAAACATCAAACATCAGTGTGTGATTGATGTCTTGTACCATGTTTGATTGCTTCCTATGCTCACATAACTTGGAGTCCTTTCATGGTACTATTTTAGCTTTGTCTCAACTCTAATGGGCTAATCTAAGACATCACAATTTCATTAAGCTAATCATTATACATAAATTTTATATAACATTAAACTTTTAACCACATGAAAATAGGCAGTACAACGTGTTCTGTTAATCAGTGTATTTTCAGCTCATATCTCAGTGCCAACATGAACAACGAGCCCAACCATTTATCAAATATGGGAGCAAACTTCCAGGGGAAAAAAAAAATGACAGTGACTTCTCCAGACAAATGAAAAGTTCTCATTGAGTATCAAAACACGTCATTTTAAAACATTTCTTAAAATATTGCAATGTTCTGTCTTCCTGAAATAAGATAGAAAAATACTGAAGACTCCAGGTTAACATTAAGAATGCTATGCCAATAGTAGAGAACTCCCCCTTTCAGTGAAGTAGGGGAAGAAAATGAGGAGAAGAGGGAGGGTGGAGTTGGGGGAGGTAAAGGAGGGGGCTTCAATTGGGATATAAATTGTGAAGAAAATAATAAAAATATTTTTTAAAAAGAATCATAGTTACTCTTTTGGCTATTGTCCTTTCTTCTGCTGCCGACTCTCACTTTTCCTGCTTTTCAAATCCCTCAGCCTGCATGTCATAGATTTCTACTCTCCGCCTTTCAGGTGGTGGTAGTCTTCCTGGCTGCTTTCAATGTTCTGCTCTCTAAATGCCTCTTTGGTGTTTTCTAATTTGCTGCTTTGAGCCTCCTGCAGACTGGAAACTAAATAGCCTAGATAACTAAGCTGATTTTATGGAGTGTGAAGTCTGGTTAGCATGTTCCAAGTGAGCCCCAAAAGGTTCTTCTAAGCAAGAGAAAATTACTTCCTGTATTTCCTAAATATTAGCCTCCCTTACTTTCCATCCTACTCCCTTTCCATTCCTTTTTTTTTTATTCTTCATATTTTTCATTTGGCAAAACATATCTGCTTTCATGGACTTGCCAGCATATCAGCCTTTCCCTTTCTCTTGATAATAACAAATTCAACTAAACAATGGGCCTACAAATTTCATGAGTTCTTTGTTTTTAATTGCTGAGTAGTATTTCATTATGTAAATGTACCACAATTTCTGTATCCATTCCTCAGTTGCTCTCAACATCTGGGTTGTTTTCAGGTTCTGGCTATTATGAATAAAGCTGTTTTGAACATGGTTGAGCAAATGTCCTTGTTGTGTACTTGAGCACATTTTGGATATATGCCTAGGAGAGGTATAGCTGGATCTTGAGGAAGCACTATTCCTAATTGTCTGAGGGGTGGGAACTAGAAAACATCATCCTGAGTGAGGTATAGAAGAAGCAAAAAGACACACACGGTATGCACTCACTTATAAGTGGATATTAGACAGAATATAGGAGAAACATACTAAAATGTGTACACCTAAAGAAGCTAAGCGAGAAGGAGAACCCTGGGTAAGGTGATTACTCCTCACTCAGAAAGACAAACAGGATGGACATCGGAAGTGGGAGAAAACAGGTAACAGGACAGGAGACTACCACAGAGGACCTCTGAAAGACTCTACCCAGCAGTGTATCAAAGCAGATGCTGAGGCTCATAGCCAAACTTTGGGCAGAGTTCAGGGAATCTTATGAAAGAACGGGGAGATATAAAGACCTGGAGGGGACAGGAGTTCCACAATGAGAGCAACAAAACCAAAAACTCTGAGCACAGGGGTCTTTTTTGAGACTGATACTGCAACCAAGGACCATCCATGGAGATAACCTAGAACCCCTGCACAGATGTAGCCCATAGCAGCTCAGTATCCAAGTGGGTTCCCTAGTAAGAGAACAGGGACTGTCTCTGATATGAACTCATTGACTGGCTTTTTGATCACTTTCCTCTGAGGAGGGTGGGCAGCCTTATCAGGCCACAGAGGAAGACAATACAGTCAGTCCTGATGAGGCCTGGTAGGCTAGGGTCATATAGAAAGGGAGGAAGACTTCTCCTAACAGTGGACTTGGAAAGAGGCATGGGAGGAGATGAGGGAAGCAGGGTGGGATTGGGAGGGGTGGGGCCTACATCTGGGATACAAAGCGAATAAACTATAATTAATGTAAAAATAATAAATAATAAAACAATGACCCTATATCTTTAAGACTTGACACCTTTGTATGTTTTCATTTTCTTAGGTTTTTAGTGACATAAACACCTCCCTAAATCCAATGAGAATTAGAGTCAATTTCCTTTGATAAATGACACAGACATCATGAGGCATTGCATTTGATCTTCAAAATTACATATAACTGGGTGTGGTGGAGCACACCTAAAATCTGAGCACTTGGGTGACAGAAGCAGATGTATCAGAAATTTAAAGTCTACCTAGTTATACAGAGAGTTTGAGGTCATCCTGGTATACATAAGAACCTGTCCCAAAAGAAAATATAAAAGAAAAAGTTAAGTTTATTTCAACATTGCGTTAACCGACTCTAAGTGCAAGTACCATGATAACAATCTGGTTCCCTGCTTACTAGTAAGATCTCCAATTACTTAAATTCAATTAAAATAATATTAATTATTTCTGCCTTGGGTTAAAGGAAACAGTGGGGAGTCAAACCCTCAATTACAAACCAGAATTTTTATAGCCATGGAGGGAAATCAAAGCAAATGCAATGTTTATCTGGGAAATATCAGAAACACAGGGGAAATGAGAGAGCCATGGCCCTCAGTACCATGTTAAATTTCTTGTTTTGGATCTTGATTGCTTCCTTTCAGAATGCATAAAAAAAATGTTTGAAAAGATTGATTGCATAAAAACTGAAAATCATGTTCAGAGTTTGAGAATACAAGTGTGTGTGTGTGTGTGTGTGTGTGTGTGTGTGTGTGTGTGTGTGTG
>NW_026596046.1:24411231-24419891 GCF_907164565.1 Psammomys obesus
GTGTGTGTGTGTGTGTGTGTGTGTGTGTGTGTGTGTGTGTGTGTGTGTGTGTGTGAAGATTTCATCTAACATTTAACCTTGTAAAGCCAACTGGAGCACCACTGGCTGTATCAAGAAATTCAAGCCATTTGATATAAATGTGATATTAATGACTTCTCAGACAGAAGTGACATCATTGCCTGTTATTATTTTTAAGTCAATAGATAATTTTCTACACCCTATAAAGGGGTCAAATTGTGTTCAAGGCTCACCATGTGTTCACAGCTGGAAGATATTCTAAGGAGAAGTAAAAGGCCAGCAGGAACCCAATTGACTGAGCTGAAAAAGCAGCTAGGGTGATCAGGGACTCAGAACAGGATTCCTCTGCTCTCTTGCATTTGTCAAGTAACTACAACTCAGGTGGTGACTCTAAATATAATCTGTTAAAGGTAATTTTCTACCCAGGTACATTTTAAAGCTGTTTTCTACCCAAAGTGCTTATTTGGCTCTATTTTACAAAGGCTTGAAAAAAGAGATTCTAAGGAACTGTCTTTGAAACATGCAACATAAGGCATTAGCAGTAAAGGGTGACACTGTGACCCAAGGGTGAAGAGCCAGGAGTCCTGGTCACCACTCTTACCCTATCACTCACAAACTAGCACTGAGACCTCCTCTGGTCCAGAGGATATTCACACTGAAGTAACATCTTCTGACACCAGTACTACTAAAGATGTTTGTACTTATTACAAGAATCTATGCCTTATGAAAACTTTCTGAACCCAATCTTACGTTTATCATGCTGTTGGATACACAAGAAGATAGTAGGCAGTAAAAGAAATTGAAGCCTTAAAAACAGATCACACAAAAAAAAATTAAAATAAAAACCCAACAGATCACTAAAATCCATTCCTAAATGTGGGCATAATGATAATGTACCATACAAAGTTGTTCAAATGATTCAATGATGTGTTTCTAAGCATAGCATGGTGGATCACGCTTGTAACTCCTGTACTTGCAAGGCTGAGAAAAGGGGATCAACAGGAATTCAAAGACAGGGACAGAAGCCATGGCTCTGTGGTTAAGAACGCTGGCTGCTTTTCCAGAGGACCTGGATTCAAGCCTGAGCATCCACATGGAGGCTCCCAACTGTCTGTAACTCAATCCCAGAGGATCCGGTGCCCTTTTATGACCTCTACGAGCACTGCATACATGCAGTCCACATATATAGAAGAAAAACACTCATACACACAAGTATGATTAATTAATTAATTAAGGGATTCAAGTCCAGCTTGGTTTAAAAGTAAAACCCTATCTTAAAACAACAACAGTAATAATTATCTAAAGTAATTCAATAAGCCTAGTAAATCCCACTCAATGTCCTCAATAATAGTACAGTTTATTGGCCATATGGGAGAGGTTAATGGTTCTCTTTTTTAAAATATTTTTTTTATTTTTAAATAATTTTACACATTCACTTGCATCCCAGCTGTAGCCCTCTCTCTCTTTCCCTCCCAATTCTCTCCTCCCTCCCTCATCTCCTCCCTGCCCCCTTCCGAGTCCACTGAGAGGGGGTGTCCTCCTCTCCTTCTGTCTGGCCCTAGCTTATCAGGTATCTTCAGGATGGTTGCAATGTCCTTATCTGTGGCCTAGCAAGGCTGCTCCTCCCTCATGGGGGGAGGGAAAGGTCATGAGTTCATGTCAGAAACAATTCCTGTCCCCCTTACTAGGACACCCACTTGGATACTGAGCTACCATGGGCTATGTCTGAGCAGGGGTTGTAGGTTATATCCATTCATGGTCCCTGGTTGGATAAACAGTCTCATAGAAGACCCCTGTGCTCAGATATAGTTGGACCTTGTGGGGCTCCCTGTCTCCTCTAGGATATACTAATACCTCCTTCCTTCATATGATTCCCTACACTCTGCCAAAGGTTTGATGATGGGTCTCAGCATCTGCCTTGATACACTGCTAGGTAGTGTCTTTCAGGTGCCTTCTGTAGTAGGCTACTGTCTTCTTGCTTGTTTTCTCCTATTTCCAAGGTCCATCCCCTTTGTCTTTCTAGATGGGGATTGATCATCTTACCCCTGGACCTCTTTCTTATCTTCTTTAGGCGTACATATTTTAGTATGTTTATCCTATCTTATAGGTCTATATAAGTGAGTATATACCATGTGTGTCTTTCTGCTTTTGGAATACCTCACTCAAGATTATTTTTTCTAGATCCCACCATTTGCCTGCAAAATTCATGATTTCCTTATTTTTAATTGCTGAGTAGTATTCCATTGTGTAAAAGTACCACAATTTCCATATCCATTCCTCTGTTGATGGACATCTGGGTTGTTTTCAGAAGCCAAAAACATTCAATGGAAAAAAGACAGCGTTTTCAACAAATGGTGCTAGTCCAACTGGATGTCTACATGCAGAAAAATGAAAATAGATCCATATTTATCACCCTACACAATGGAGTATTACTCTGCAATGAAAAACAAAAAAATTATGAAATTTGCAGGTAAATGGTGAGATATGGAAAAGAGCATCCTGAGTGAGCTATCCCAGAAGCAGAAAGATGCACACAGTATATACTCACTCATATAGACATGCAATATAGGATAAATCTACTAAAATCTGTACACCTAAAGAAACTAATCAACAAAATGAATAAAATGTAATTAATAAAAAATTTAAAAAAAGAAACTAATCAAGAGGGAGGACTCTTGCTAAAATGTTCAATTCTTATCCAGAAAGGCAAAGAGGATAGACATCAGAAGAAGGAGAAAAGAGGGAACAAGTCAGGAGCCTGAAATAGGGGACCTCTGAAAGGCTCTGCCCTGCAGACTAGGTCTGTAAAGAATTGTGTTGGTAATTTGATGGGAATTTGATTGAATCTGTAGATTGCTTTTGATAAGATGGCCATTTTTACTATGTTAATCCTGCCAAGCCATGAGCATGGGAGATCTTTCCATCTTCTCATATCTTCTTCTAATTCTTTCTTCAGAGACTTGAAATATTTTTCATACAAGTCTTTGACTTCCTTGGTTAGGGTTACACCAAGGTACTTTATGTCATTTGTGGCTATTGTGAAGGGCGTTGTTTCCCTAATTTCTTTCTCAGACCTTTTGTCTTTTGTATACAGGAGGGCTACTGAATTTTTGAGTTAATTTTGTATCCGGCCACTTTGCTGAAGGTGTTTATCAGCTGTAGGAGTTCCCTGGTAGAGTTTTTTGGGTCACTCACATATACTATCATATCATCTGCAAATAGTGATAATTTGACTTCTTCCTTTCCAATCTGTATCCCCTTGATCTCCTTCAACTGTCTTATTGCTCTAACAAGGACTTCCAGCACTATGTTGAAGAGATATGGAGAGAGTGGGCAGCCTTGTCTTGTCCCTGATTTCAGTGGGATTGCTTTAAGTTTCTCTCCGTTCAGTTTGATGTTGGCTATAGGCTTGCTGTATATCGCCTTTACTATGTTTAGATATGTGCCTTGTATCCCTGATCTCTCCAGTACTTTAAACATGAATGGATGTTGGATTTTGTCAAATGCTTTTTCAGCATCTAGGGAGATTATCATGTGTTTTTTTTTTTCTTTCAGTTTGTTAATATGGTGGATCACATTGATGGATTTCCGTATATTGAACCACCCCTGTATACCTGGGATGAAGCCTACTTGGTCATGGTGGATGATATCTTTGATGCATTCTTGTATTCGGTTTGCGAGTATTTTATTGAGTATTTTATTGTGTCAATGTTCATAAGGGAGATTGGCTTGAAGTTCTCTTTTTTTGTTGGGTCTTTGTGAGGTTTAGGTACCAAGGTGACTGTGGCTTCATAGAATGAGTTTGGTAATGTTCCTTCTGTTTCTATTTTGTGGAATAGTTTGAAGAGAACTGGAGTTAGCTCTTTTTTGAAGGTCTGGTAGAATTCTGCACTGAAACCATCAGATCCTGGGCTTTTTTTGGATGAGAGACTTTCAATGACCGCTCCTATTTCCTTGGGGGATATAGGACTATTTAATTGATTGATCTGGTCCTGATTTAGCTTTGGTAAGTGGAATCAATCAAGAAAATTGTCCATTTCATTTAGATTTTCAAATTTTGTTGAGTATAGACTTTTGAAGTAAGTCCTAATGATTGTTTGGATTTCCTCAGTGTCTGTAGTTATGTCCCCCTTTTCATTTCTGATTTTGTTGATTTGGGTTGTGTCTCTCTGCCTTTTAGTTAGCTTGGCTAAGTGTTTGTCTATCTTGTTGATCTTCTCAAAGAACCAGCTCTTGGTTTCATTGATTCTTTGAATTGTTTTATTTGTTTCCAATTGATTGATTTCAGCCCTGAGTTTGATTATTTCCAGCCATCTACTCCTTTTTGGTGTGTCTGCTTCTTCTTTTTCTAGGGTTTTTAAGTGAGCCATTAAGTTGCTTGAATGAGCTGTCTCGAATTTCTTCTTGAAGGCACTTAGTGCTATGAGCTTTCCTCTTAGCACTGCTTTCATTGTGTCCCACAGGTTTAGGTATGTTGTGTCTTCGTTTTCATTGAGTTCTAGGAAGACTTTAATTTCTTTCTTTATTTCTTTCCTGACCCAGCTGTCATTTAGTAGCAAATTGTTCAGTTTCCATGTGTGTGTAGGCTTTTTGTTATTGCTGTTGTTGTTGAGGTCCAGCTTTATTCCATGGTGATCAGACAGGATACAAGGGATTACTTCAATCTTCTTGTATCTGTTGAGGCTTGCTTTGTGACCAACTATATGGTCTATTTTGGAGAAGGTTCCATGAGGTGCTGAGAAGAAGGTAAATTCTTTTGTGTTTGGGTGAAAGGTTCTGTAGATGTCCGAGAGGTCCATTTGATTCATGACCTCTGTTAGAGATATTGTTTGTTTAATTTCTGTTTAGTTGACCTGTCCTTTGTTGAGAATGGGGTGTTGAAGTCTCCCACTATTAGTGTGTGGGGATCTATGTGTGGTTTAAGTCTTATCAATGTTTCCTTTACAAATGTGGGTGCCCTTGTATTTGGGGCATAGATGTTCAGGATTGTGATGTCTTCTTGGTGGAATTTTCCCTTGATGAGTATGAAGTGTCCTTCCCCATCCCTTTTGATTAATTTTGGTTGAAAGTCTATTTTATCAGACATTAGAATGGCTACTCCTGCTTGCTTCTTGCATCCATTTGCTTGGAAAGCTGTCTTCTATCCCTTTACCCTCAGGTCATGTCTATCTTTGTGACTTAGGTGTGTTTCTTGTATACAACAGATTGCTGGGTTTTGTTTACGCATCCATTCTGTTAGTCTTTGTCTTTTTATTGGAGAATTAAGTCCATTGATGTTGAGAGAGATTAATGACCAGTGGCTGTTTGATCCTTTGAATTTGATGTTGGCTGTGGTCATACAGTTGTGTGGTTGGTTGCTTTTTTTTTACGGTAGTGAGGTTATTTATTTCTTGTGTTTTCTTGAAGGTAGCTAGTTTTCTTGGGTTGTATTTTCCCTCCTAGTTTCTTCTGTAATGCTGGATTTGTTTGTAGGTAGGTGTTGTTGAAATTCGTTTTTGTCATTGAATATCTTGTTTTCTCCGTCTATGAGAAGTGAGAGTTTTGCTGGGTATAGTAGCCTGGGCTGACACCTGTGTTCTCTTAGGGTCTGCATGATATCTGTCCAGGCCCTTCTGGCTTTCATAGTATCTGTTGAAAAGTCAGGTGTGATTCTAATGGGTTTGCCATTATATGTTACTTGGCCTTTTTTTCTTGCAGCTTTTAGTATTTTTTCTTTGTTCTGTATACTTACGGTTTGATTATTATGTGGCAGGAGGGTTTTCTTTTCTGGTCTAATTTATTGGCTGTTCTGTAGGCCTCTTGTATTCTTTTATTGGCCTCTCCTTTAACTTGGGGAAATTTTCTTCAATGATTTTGTTGAAAATATTTTCTGGGCCTTGGTGCAGGGAATCTTCTTTTTCCTCTATTCCTATTATTCTTAGGTTTTGTCTTTTTATGTTGTCTTCAATTTCTTGGACAGTCTGTGTCAGGAATTTTTTAGATTTAACATTTTCTTTGACAGATACATCTATTTCTTCTATTGTATCTTCCACACCTGAGATTCTTTCTTCCATTTCTTGTAGCCTATTGGTTATGCTAACCTCTGTAGCTCCTGCTTTCTTCCTTAAGTTCTTTCTCTCCACAATTTCTTCCATTTGTGTGTGTTTTTTTTTAATTTTTCCAATTCTATCTTAAGATCTTGAACCGTTTTGTTGATTTCCTTCATCTGTCTGGCTGTATTTTCCTGTTTTTCCATCAATTCCTTCAGCTGTTAGTTTGAACAATCCTCTGTTTCTTTTATCTCATTCAGTGATTTAAGCATTTCCTCTCTAAAGGCCACAAACTGTTTGGCTACAGCTTCCTCTATTTCTTTTCGTAGTTTATTTGTTTGGTCTGTTATCTTCTTCATGAGCATAGATGTTAGGTCATCTTCTTGAATTTCAATTATGCTGAGGTGTCTAGGGCTATTTGCCCCTGGATAACTGGGTTCTGGAGATGCCATATTGCTCTGGCTTTTGTTGGTTGAACTTTTTACACTGTCCTCTACCCATTGGGCTATCTTAGGTGTTTGAAGTTAGTTTCTGGTTGTTTCTGGACTCCTGTGGTGGAGAGAATCCCTTGGCAGGAAGATGGTTCTTCCTGAAGGAAGCCTTCTCAGCTTTTTGAGTATAGTCACTGGATGGCCAGTGTTTTTCAGCTCACCTCAGGCATAGAGACCTGGGTGGTAACTGTGGTCCATATTAGTCAAGAGGGCTCTCCTCTCACCGGAAGAAGTCCTGGAGACAGCTGCCCTGCTTCTGGGTTTCTTGCTGTAAATTTAGTGATCAGCTGCTGTAACCTGTGTGTCCCGTGGTTTGGTAGGTTTTGTTAGGGATAACTGGTTGCCCCTTGGAGCAGTATCTGGGGGTTGATCTCAGGGTTCCCGGTCTTTTGTAGGTCTGAGGTTGGGGCTCTGTACCCCAGAACCCAAGAGGTAAGCTGTGGCGGGTGAGTACTGCTCTCCTGGTAACAGCAGGCTATCTGGGGCACAGCCGTTCCCTGGGTTGGGCCAGTCTGTGTGACCTTTTCCAGGATATACTGGGTTGCCTAAGTCCGTCCCCTTTGCTTCATTCTTTGTTCCTTGTAAGGGTTTCTCCAGACAGTGACTCCAAGACTCTGGTGTCTTGGGGCACACAGTTCTGTCTGTAAGGAGTAGTTGGTACAAAGCAGGCCTTTGGGCTGGTGGAGTGTGCGCCCGCCTGCTAGTCTGCGGGAGCTGGGTTCTCAACAACTCTGTGCTCCCCACTTGGGCCCAGATCCATGATGGCTGGGTGTACTCACCTGACTGCGGTCTTCGGTCTGTGGTCTGTGGTCTGTGAGACTTTCCCCAGGCAAAGCCTAGGTGACCCAAGCAGCACGGTTTCTTCCTTCCCTGTGGGGCCCTCTCCGGACAGGGATTCTCAGTATCTGTTGCACTGGGGCGCGCAGCTCCTCTGTACCGGTGAGCTGGGTGAGCAGCTGCTCTCTGTGCTGGTGCGGGAGCTCAGTTGTGATGGCGGCAGGTACCCACGGTCTGCGAGACCTTCCAGGGAAAGACTGGGTGACCCGTGATCAGACTCGCAACTTTCCTTCCCCGTGGGGTTTTCTTGCTACTGGGACTCTCAGTCCCAGGCACCCTTGTGCCCACCGATCAGCCTGGGAAAGTGATCGGGACATGCAGGTGTGCAGTTCTGGCCTGAGACCCAAAGCCCGTGTTACCCGGGTTCTCTTCCGGGTTCTGGCTGGGCACCCTAGAGTGGACCCAACAGATTCCCATGCCGTGGGAGCCTCCCCTCACCTGGGAAACACGATCGATCGCTGTAGTTTTAGAACCCAGAGTTCAGTCTCCTGGTGGCTGCACGGAGAGTGCCGTCCCGCTTCTCAGACACAGTGCTTTCCCTGTGCTGCCATCTTGCCCCCCCCCCCCCCCAATGATTCTTAAGTGAGGATTTACAGGCACCAGCAGCTGACTCATAAAGGCTGTCCTTGGAAGCACAGGCTCTTGGTTTCTGTTCTCAAAGCCTCTTAGGTCATTTAGTCAGGAACATAAGAGAAGGTGAGAGGCAAGATTAGACTGGGTTTTAAAGATTTTACTAAATGATTGTTACGGCAACTTCATTTGGCACAAAGTACTACAGAGTGGTTCTCAACTAAACTCATCTTTACAGTTTAAACAGTGCAGGGCCTCCGGGTCTAAGCCAGCTAAATAAAGGAAGTCAATTAAAGCTCAACTGTTGGTTCTAATATGTTACAAATTTGAGAACAACACAACTTATATTAAAACACAGTGAGGACAGGGGCTCTGATAAATTGTTTGGGTCTCTGATGCCGTAAAATGAAGGTCTCTGAAGATTAAAGAGCAACACCCATGTAAAATATTTTGCAAGACAGAATAAGTGAAATTTGTGATTGCAGAAATGTGGAATAATGCAGACCAGACTTAAATTATTTTTATCTACTTTCTCCTTAAATCCATTCATCAGTCACTCCTCTGTCTCATTTATATTGTTGTGACTATAGAAAAGAGAAAGGAAGAAAGAAAGAAAAAATGAAGGAAAGAAGGAAGAGAGAGAGAGAAAAAGAAAGAAAGAAAGAAAGAAAGAAAGAAAGAAAGAAAGAAAGAAAGAAAGAAAGAAAGAAAGAAA
>NW_026596046.1:24419901-24445320 GCF_907164565.1 Psammomys obesus
AAAGAAAGAAAGAAAGAAAGAAAGAAAGAAAGAAAGAAAGAAAGAAAAAGAAACTTTAAACATTTATTCTTAGGAAACAAATCACAACTTTAGGATAGTCATTTGGTGATGTCTGAGACCTGCAAGCACAGTTTCCCTTGCTTGGCTGTAAACTGCCAACATGTAGCTACCAACAGTGTGTGGTAGATGCTTTAATTTGCGACTTTCTTTGTTCTGAAACTAAAAAAGTTTTCTGTAAACATGTCTTTTAAAGCTACATTTACAGACCATAGGCAATCACATTTAACCTGATAATGAACTCATCTCTGTCTCTGTCTCTCTGTCTCTCTGTCTCTCTCTCTCTCTCTCTTTCCTTCTCCCCTTCACCCTCCCCCTCTCCCTTGCCCTTGCCCTCTTTCATTGTATATGTGTGTATACCTGTTCTTCTGCTGTCACTTATGGATGAACATTGAGGTCATTAACAAATAAGGTCTTCTTCAATCTCTTTCCACCTTATACTTTGAGACATGATTTCTCACTCAACCTGGAGCTCTCTGATTTGTTTGGGCTCCCTGGCCAGTAAACTCTAAGAATCTGCTGGTCTCTGCCTCTTCAACCCAAGAATTACAAGCCTTTGGCACCGTGATCATCTAAAAATATGCTTGCTAGAAGCTTAAACTCAGATCCTCATGCTTGAATAGCAAGAATCTTATTGACTTAGCCATATATAAGATAATGAACCCTTTGACTGTCATTTACCCTTCGTATCTTTAGCCTGCCACCTTAAACAACCATGTGCACTGGAGTATAGAATTAGGGTTAAAATCTGGGTCAGGCACCTCTGCCATATACCACCTTCACAACCTCCCATAAAACCTTCACAACCTCTCCATCCCTCAAGTTACTCAGTAATTTGAACTTGCAAAGCATATTTAAAAATGTCTGAAACACCTGATAATTGATAGCTGTTGCTATATCAATTCAAATCAATTAATGGATTTTAAGCCTCTATGAAATCAGGTCATCAAGAATACTCCAATTATACAAATGGTAGAGATTTCTTATAAATCTTCTTCCCCTTTCACCTCCTGTTTTATTCCCCAGCCTAGGCTTCTGTAAGAGCTAGTTTTTGTTATTGTTTGTTTGTCTGTTTTTGAGACAGGGTTACTCTGTGTAGCTTGGTTGTCCTGGACTCACTTTATAGACCAGGTTGACCTCAAACTCATACAGATCCACCTCCCTCTGCATCTCAAGGTGCTGGGATTATAGGCGTGTACTACCACACCCAGCTTAGGTGTTCACTTTTAAACTATTTTTGGGGGGTTCCTTAATACCTGTACCTCCATTCCAATAACTCCAACCCTAGGTAGGAGAGAAAGAAGTTATAAGGTTATAAGGGGATACAGACCTCTTTAGACTTAGTTCTGGCTGATTAGGATTGTTGGGCTCTTTGGGAAAATATCAATCTCAGTTGTTGGCCAGCAAGATGAAGAAGGACAAATAATCAGCCTTCTTACTCAATCCATCTCTTCAAAGTCCTAGAAGCTTCCTTCCTCTCTCTGGGCTCTGGTATTCATGTCCTCTCTGAGTTCTCAGAATTAAACAAACTGAAGCTGGCAAAGACCACACCCCTCTCTGAGCCTCAAGAGGCTGTTATCAGCTGTAGATAAACTTGACAGTCCCATATGCCACACTTGGGATTAAAACACAAATCTGTTTACAAAATATAACCGAGTTTTTAAAGAAACCAAAACTTCCACTACAGGCGTTCTTTCAAGCATCTCAAAGCCTTCTCTGGTTACACCCAGCTGCACCTGTATCTGCTTTCTCTCCGTGCCTGTAGGACAAAACTGCTGCTTCCTGAGGCCCATATGAGTATTCTTGTCATCATCTTCCCTCTGCAGCTAAGCCAAAGAACTATCCAGAAAAGCCTTTCATGACTTTTCATATTATATTAATGTCTCTTGTTATTCATGGTTAGTCTGTTTTCATGATCCTTTCTGCATCTGTATTATGGCACACCTAGAATGGCTTACTGTATTCGTCATTTGAAAAGCAATAATATTCATGGGTGCACTTCAATTCAAATATTGCAAATTTTGTCAGAGCAGTCCTATTTTCCTTTTTTGCTGCTATGTATACCGTAGCAATTTTCTTTTGAAGTTTCCTTTTTGTTTCCTTTCAGTTTTTTTTTCTTTTTCAAAGAGTTTAAAAAGATTGGCATTAATTATTCTTGTCAATACTTCATATAATTTGCCTGAACTTTCAGGCAAATTTTTCAATATCAATATTGAATAATTGAAATATTCAATATTTCAATACCAAATGTTGAACTTTTCTTTGTTAGGATTTCTTTAAGCCTTTCTATTAGTTTATGGATTTATTAGGTATAGGGTGCCACTGTGTAGCTGTACAGCTAAGAAAACGACTTTAGGAGCCTTTTTTCCCTCCACAGTTTAGGCACCAAAAGATCAAACTCAGGCCATCAGGCTTGGGGACAGACCACCACCATCTAAGCTATTGCACCAAACCAAAAATGAGCTTGTTTTGAATACTTTCATTTTGATGAGTTCCCAAACTAGATTTTTTTTTCCTGTGGTTCTGGGAGCTGAACATGGCAGGGAAAGTGTTCTGTCTCTGAGAGCTGCACACTTAGACTGTTAGAATTATTTTTTTTTAATTGCTGATATGATTTGCTTTCTTGGTATTGGTGTGTTCATGTTTCTAGTTTCATATGTCATTCTTGATAAATTATGTTTCCCAGGTATTTATCTATATCTCATCCCCCCCAACAAAATGAGACTCAGAAAAAGTTAACTATCTATTCATTATTCTGATTCACATATGACCATAAAATTCTCCAAAAAGTAACCAGCTTAAAAATATGTATTCCATGGCAGTTCAGTGTCCAAGTGGGTTCCATAGTAATGGGAACAGGGACTGTTTCTGACAGGAACTGATTGGCTGCTCTTTGATCACCTCCCCCTGAACGGGGAGCAGCCTTACCAGGCCACAGAGGAAGACGATGCAGCCACTCCTGATGAGACCTGATAGACTAGGATCAGAAGGAAGGAGACAAAAACCTCTCCTATCAGTGGACTTGGGGAAGGGCATGGGCAAAGAAGGAGGAGGGAAGATGGAGGAATTGGAAGGGGAGAAGGGAGGGAGCTACGGGGGGATAAAAAGTGAATAAATTATAATTAATAAAAATGTTAAAAGCAGAAAAATAAAAATTATATATATATATTTATAAACTTTTAATATATTGATGGTTAAGATCGGGGTTGCTTAGAAATTCTGAGCCTTTTTGGCCCCGTGAGTAAAATGAGGGAAGTACAGGCTTATGAAAGCTGTGCCCAGGGTTAACTATCACTTCGTAAGTGTGATCCTGCCATCTACTAAGTGTGCTAGCTGAGCAGGTAAAAATGATCAGGAAAATAGACTCAATACTTATAGTCCTTTAGGTGGAGCACATATTTTTTATTGCTCACTTAACCAGCCAGAGAAGCTGAACAAGTGATTGTCCTTCATGCAGACCTTAGTGAGCCAGAACAAAGGAAATAATTCCAGAAACAGCCCAAATGAATTGTGGCTCTGACATCCTCAAATGCATGACTCCAAAGTCTTTTTTTATATTCTTTCCATCCAACCAGCTCAAATGGGAAGGGGCATGAGGGCATTGTACAGACAACTTATATGAGCTATGCCAACATGAGGATCATGCCATTTTCACTCCTCCTTAGGATTTTCCTGACTTAATAAGTACAAACACAGAACATGAATCCTGTATGTAATTCATTTAAATCTAAATCCTATGTTAATAACAATTTATTTTTAGTATAAATATATCACATACAGCATGTGGAACATACATATTTTGCTAAATGTGTGTGTGTCAAATATGATTAGATAGCTTATATTTCTATAGGAACCTTATGTCTATCTTCTGCTGTTCAAATTTTGTATTGAGTTTTTAAGACATTATAGAAAAAGATGCTTCTTGGGTATTTTTCATGCATTGGAATGTTTTAAATGCTAGTTAAAAAGTCAAAATTCAGTTGGGCATAGTTGCATGTCCCTGTAATTGCATCCCTTGACAGGCCAAGGTAAGAGGTTTACTATGTTTTGGGGAACAGACTGCTCTACACAGAAAAGTACTTTGCCAAATAACTGCCAAATAACGTGCCAAATAACTGCATGCTGATGGTACTAGGAGAAACACACCTACACAACTTGGTCATCAAACTATCAGAAGACTAATTAAGCACTGTTAAACCTACCATTCCAGGTAAGTCCTCTGTTTTTTCGTTTTGTTTTGTTTTGGTTTGTTTTTTTTTTTTTTTTGGTTTTTAATCTCCATAGAAAAGAGTGTGTTTTCCCAGTCTTGTATGTTAGAATGACTAGAGCCTCAAACTTTGGGGTCAAGAGCAAAACTCAGACATCCAGCAAAACATGTTCAGCAGAAGTTCTCTCTTAAAGAAAAACTGTGGTAAAGTACAAAAATAAAATAGCAAGGTGACAGTGAAACAATGCCGGCATCATTAATCAAAGTCAGACAGCGCCCAGCCTGCCTCCCTCCTCTGTGCTTTGTCCAACCTCCAGGGCAGGCAGCACGTCCATGTAGACTCTAATAAGCCGTCTCTCAGGAGTGATTTGACACACAAAAAAAGCTAACTACTTCCTGGGCAGTTTCTAGAACTCCAGAACTATTTTTAAAAATCCTATTGTAATGGTCTTAATTCCAGCAATCATTGATACTCCCTTCGGAAGCTGGTACCCATAACTCACAGCACTGATAATAAAATTGACAGTGTGCTAGAGTGGAATTCACGCAGGCATAATTAACTTTAACAGAATTGATTACAACTAGATCACTGTCAGGGCTGCTGAGGTAAAAATTGATTTTTCCAGCTTCAAGAGAACTCGCAGCTTCTCTATTTTCCTTTCACTAAAGGCATTTTTCCTTTTCCTCAAAGGTTTATGGCAGCCACTCTTCTTTCTTACTTTCTCATTTCAGTTTGTAAATTGTGTGCTTGTAAGCACAATATTTAGGGAGGAAAGAAAATGCAGCTCAGTAGCTCCAAAACAACTCATCCACGCTCAGAAATTTGGCAGCTGTAGAAGATGTTTAAATAAGCACAGAGAAAGGACATGCTGGCTGTGAGCATAACGTGATGTTTCTCAATTATGTGTGGCCTACTGTTAAGGACTGAGTTTGTGCCCTGCCCAAATGTTTCACTTAATCTTTGCTAAACCGGAAAGAAGATATAACCTTTAACCTCCAATGTGTATTTATTTTGAGCTGAAAATTATAAGAACAGGCCCTTAATACAGTATAGCTGAAGTCCTAGATAGAGAACAGACAAGGCATGAAGGGCACACAGCCACAGACAAAAGGCCAGGACAGACTCAGAGAGAGGGCAGCCATTTGCAAACCAATGAGAGAGGTCTTAGCAAAAAATTAATCTGCAATCACCTTAACCTCTGGTGAGAAAATTAAGTTGGGTTGTTTGAGGCATCCAGTCTTTGGCATTCTACAGCAATCTAAGGTGATCAGTCCATCCACCTACCCAGAGCTTTGTCAGGAGTCCTGTGTTCGTGTTTTCTTTTCTTTTTTTTTTTTAATTAATTACACTTTAGTCATTTTGTATCCCCCCATAAGCCCCTCCCTCCTCCCCTCCCGATCCCACCCTCCCTCCCCTTTCTGCATGCATGCCACTCCCCAAGTCCACTGATAGGGGAGGTTCTCCTCTTCTTTCTGATCTTAGTCTATCAGTTCTCATCAAAAGTGGCTGCATTGTCCTCTACTGTGGCCTGGTAAGGCTGCTCCCCCCTCAGGGGGAAGTGATCAAGGAGCAGGCCAATCAGATTATGTCAGAGGCAGTCCCTCTTCCCATTACTATGTAACCCACTTGGACACTGAACTGCCATGGGCTACACCTGTGCAGGGGTTCCAGGTCATCTCCACGAATAGTCCTTGGTTGGAGTATGAGTCTCTGGGAAGTTCCCTGTGTTCAAATTATCTTGTTCTGTTGCTCTGCTTGTGGAGTTCCCGTTCCCTCCAGCTCTTACTATTTCCCACTTCTTACATAAAATTCCATTCACTCTGCCCATCAGTTGGCCATCAGGCTTAGCATCTGCTTTGACAGTCTATACTGCAGAAGCTTTCAGAGGCCCTCTGTGGCAGGTTTCAAGGTTGTTTCCTGTTTTCTTCTGGCTTTCAGAGGCCCTCTGTAGCGGGTTCCGAGGTTGTTTCCTATTTTCGTTTTCTTCTGATGTCCATCGTGTTTTCTAAAAGGTTGAGAAGAATACTGCCTGTCTTGCATCAGAACCCAGATGTGCTGTTGTCATGCACACCTGCTTCTTACAACCTATCCTGTGCATGTGTCTCCCTTCCTGCATGCCCTGCTTCAGAAACACAGGCTTTTTAGAGAAGGATGGAGCTGGTAGATACGATCTTGCTGATCTGGGATTGTAAATGTCCTAGTGTCCTGACTTTGGACTCTGTGACCTTAGATGGTGAAGCTCCCTAGACTTCGGTGTTATTATCTGGGAAACAACAAATAATTGAGACTTGTCAAAGCATCCAGCAGAGTAATATATGCGAACATGTTTTGATTAATGCAAACTACAAAAAAAAAAAAGAAAAGAAAAGGTGAAAGAGCGCCTGATAAAAAATACAGCAAGGTTCCGATAACACATTATAAAATCCACTCTCATTGTTGCCTTACACAAAATGTCAGCAATTCATTGGAAGTTTCTGAATATCTGAAGTAAATATATATATATGTCCTTTTAAAAAGTTACATTTACTTGTATAAAAACAAGAAATCATGATAATGTGACAACAGGATATATAGAGACTCAAAGATACTGTGCATATGTAAATGTCATAATAAAACCATTTGCTTCGCATAATTAATATATGCAATAAGAAAAATGACTCATGAAGAAAATTCAAACTCAGCGTTCTGATTCTCCAAAATCAGGGGTCTGGCTCAAGACGGCCTAAGTGTGAATGTTGCTCCTGTTTTTCTCTCAACAAAACATTTCTTATAGGCAAGTTACTCAGTCATCCTAACCCATTTAGGTCTGTCAAGGATCAAACAAAATAATGTGTATGTCTATGAGCTGTGAAGGTGTTTATTTTATTTTTTTATCTTTGTCTAGGAAATGAATGTTACCTCTTCAAGTCCTGGTTCTACCAATAATTCATTGCATGACCTTGAATTCCCTCTTTCCAAACCCCTGTGTTCTCACCTGAAAGCCAGAACTTCCTGGCTATGATTTTAAAATAATGAACACTGTGGCTTAGTTGCAAGGCTGATAAATAATTCAGGTTTCTTACATAACTGTGATATAAAACTTACAAATCAAGACTGAAAATGTGAATTGAAAACATCTCACTATAAAAATGCTATACAAGATCATAAATGGAAAAATTGTGTCTCCTGGATCTTTTTCCTTCAAACTACTCGGTCAGTCAAAAAATGTCAGCGAAAGCCAAGGAGATGGGTTAGCTAGTAAAGGCATCTACTGCACATCTATCTAAGGACCTGAGTTCAATCCCTGACACCTACAGGGTAGACGGAGAGAACCATCTCCTGCAAGTTGCCCTCTGACTACATACCAGCCATGGACATAAGCATACCCACAAACACACACATACATGCACACAAAACAACTAAAAGTACAAAAAATAGTCTGCCATATATATAGTTTGGGTGAACTTTGTGGACTAGAAAATAATAAGGAACATGTATGGTAGAACTACAAGGAGCTTGGAATATTAACTGCAGTACAGATAAGAGTGTTAAAATAGCACTGGCAAAGTAAGTTAAGCGTGGAGAGCAGGTTACAGAGAGAAAGTTGGGTGTTGCTATCAACTTCTATTGTTGGAACCAATTCCCAAAGGACTCAGCTACACTCTGCTCTCCTGTAATTGTCAGAAATGGAGCCAAAGCCACATAGTGGTCACAGCCACATATTCCTAAATCAAACACACTGACAAAGCCCATCAAAAGCTTCTTGTAGGCTGAGAATATGGCTCAATGTTAAAGTGCTTGCCTAGTCTGCAGAGTGTCTAAGTTCAAATACACACACACAAACACACCCACACATACGTATATACACATATACCTTTACTAAACAATTAAAAAATATGCAGCTTCTAAAGCTACTACAAAAACAGAAGACAAAGGTAAATAAAATTAACCCATCTGAATTAATTGTATTTCATGTATGAAATGAGACTCCTTATAGGTTTGTTCATTTTGTTTTTGTTTGCTTGTTTTAATATTTTTAGAAATAAAATTAGTTTGTGTATATTAAACCAATTTAACATGACATAAGTATGAGCTCTCTTTGCTACCATAGTTTGTCTCAAAGGAATCTGTCTTGAGTAAGAAGCCCTTTCAGATGGTTTTATAGCAAATGGCTGCCGGAAATATCAATAGCAGCAATTTTCCCACTCATTCTTCAGATTCTTTTTAGTGTTCATTATCACTTTTATTGACTCAGCCCAGCTGTGGACACCAGCCCAGCTCCATCGTTCTGTCATGGAGACTCTGCTGGTTAATTTGTGGTTTACAATGGAGGAAGAATGTTGAGACAAACATAAGAGCCGGCACATCAGTTTTCCTTAGGGTGGGAACTCACAGACAAGAGGCCGAAGGGGCTTCCTCTGGTCCTGGGAGCAGGAAGGCACATTGTTGTATAGTCTGTCAAAATGAGAGGCATGCTTTAGCAGCAGTCATTGTTCCTCACAGAGGGAAAGGTCAGGAACCATGTTATACATGGGATAAGAGTTATGTTGTGTTCTACAGAAGCCTGTAATGGCCAGATTTTCCACAGATACTTTAAAGATTCCCTTGGTTCAAATTCTCGGGTTTTTTTGTTTGTTTGTTTGTTTGTTTGTTTGTTTGCTTTATTTTGTTTTCTGTAGTTGGGCTTTTGGCTACTTCATTGCGTTCTTTTTCCTACCTCCCTACACTACCCCTAACACCTCCAACCCTCCAACTCTAAGTAGGAGAGAAAGAAGAATGGAGAAGAAAGGGAGTATACAGCTCCTTAGACTAATTTCTGTGGGTTGGGGGAGTCATGTTCCTTAGGGCAAGTGTGATCTTTGTCATGAGGATATCTCCAACCAGCAATCTAGCAAACAGCAAGCCAGCAACAGCAGAAGCAGCATCTACTGTTTCTCTTGGAGCTCTGGCATTACTATACCCTCTCAAGAGTCCCCAGAATTCCAAACATAAACTAACTTCATCTAGCAAAATCACACCCCACCAAGAGCATGAGACAAAGTATAGTCAGCTGCTGTGGACAATTTGAAACAGCCCCATATCCCACACCTAGGATTAAACCAAAAACATATTCCCAGAATAACTGGGTTTTTTGAGAAACCAAAATTTCTCAGTACAGTTTTTCATTAACAACTGTACAAAAATGGGCTCTGGAGGACCCCACATCCTGCCTTGCTCACCTCCCTATCAGGCTGTGCCATTCTCAGATTATCTGAATCCATTTCAGACTTGCCTGGGGGTGTCTCAGCAGGTGGCAGCTGACAGCATAGGGCACAGGTGCCCGACAACTCCTGTCACCTTAGTGGCCAGCTGGCCCACCAACCCTAAGCATCCAAGGACATGGTTCAGAATGCCAGGAATGCAGGGAACTTAGAAGCTATGCAGGGAGGCCTGTCCTTCACCCTTCTAGGAGACTTCTCTCCTGGTGAATTCCCAATGTGAAGCTTTGCGGTTGTAAGAAGTAAATCTGCCAGGTGGTCGCATGCACAGAAAGTTCCCAAGACCAGAGCAGTCTGGCAGAAGCAGAAAACAGACACAGCATTGACCTTGCACGATGTCCTTCAGTTGAGGATGCAAACAGGCAGACAAAGCCAGGTTTGCCATTCCTGGCTAGAGAGCTACGTGGCTTCAAGAATGTTACTGAGCCTAGCTCTGTCTCAGTTTCTCCATCTGAAAAAATCTCATTTTTGAAGATGCTGTGTTTCAAAAATACATAACATAAGAAATAACAAGTGTAAAGTGTAAATACTTAAGGCATAAGATTTACATAAAATGTGTCCCATGTGAAACACGCGTACATAAACACACAAATGCATCAAACAAGAAGGCCACTTGGGAATAAGACAGGAGAGAGACAGAAAAAGACATGGGGGTAAAAGTGACTAAAATTATTATATATATGTACAGAACTGTAATGAGAAAAATCATTAATTTACCAGATTCTTTTCCATCCCTGGATGTCAGAAGACCTAAAGTTAAGCCAGGAAACTGCAGAAAACCTGTTCCTTTATTTTTTTTTCTAGCTTTTAGAGGTCCTTACTATCTTGTCTCATGTCCTCTATCTTACATTATTTCAATCTCCAATTTTCCATCTTCTCTGTATCTGATCTGCCTATCCTCTTTTCATAATGACTCTTGTGATTATATCAAGTTAAACAGAATTACCTTGAATACTCTTCCCATTCTGAGATCCTAGCCTTAATCACATCTGCAAAGACCCTTTTTGTCATGCAGGGTGATATCTTGACAGCTTCTGCTGATAAACATATAGGAGTCTATGGAGAGCCATTGTTCTAAAGAGTAATGTATTTATATGGCTGTTTCACACTATGTGATTTAGACTCTTAGCTGCTATGGAAAGCTTAAGATGCTAGATAAAAGATACACATTTCAGCTAAAATTGGAAAACTGTGCCCTTTTTACCAGCAGCCTTCTAGACATAGAAATGGAAACTGAGAAATTTGTTTCTCGGCTCTCCTAACCACCCCACAGAAGTAGTCTATGGAAATGTTCCAATGAAAAGTGACATTTCTTAGGTACAATATATCCCTGCCTTACTTGTGGGTGGGTGTCCATATGAAGAAAGCTTGGGGAGTGAAGATCTTGTCAAAGTATGTGTATTAAGTATACAGTTGAGGAAAGACTTTACCCAATGTCTGCTTGGCTCTGAGAAAAATGATATGTTTATTTGGTGAAAAACAGATTAAAGAGCCCCTGACAAAAAAATATGGCTTGTGAGCCTCAAGCTGAATCTGTATGATATAACCTTTTACCAGTCTCATGCGCATAACTTTTCAAGTGCAGAATGCAAAAAGTATGTATTCAGTCTTGTACTTACTTTATAAACTTCAGTCTTTATACATTCGGCATAGACAGGAATCGGGTTACAAACTTTAGACTGATGTGTGAGGACATAAGGAAAGAGTACAGTTTTTCAGTAAGAGAAAAGAAGATCAGCTAAGATAATGCTCAAAATCTTCAATGCTGTGACTCATGCTGAAATAGAATCCCCACAGCTTACACAGTTCAAACATAGAAAGAAAGAAAGAAAAAAACCTTTAGGTGAGTAAGAGGAATGAGTTTATGGCAGTTAAATTGGACCTTTTCCAATGTAAGATACTATGTGGCGGATTCAATGATTACATTTCTTCTTCGCAGGGCATGCGCCATAGTGAAAAAAATAAATATTTGGCTTCTCGTTTGTTTCTTTCCAGCAACTGATGGCATGCATGCAACATGGCTCTAGTTTATTTAAGAAGCTGGAAAGACTATGAATGACTCAAATGCAACAAATCAACAATATGAAGACTTAGTCTTGTTGCTCAGATTCACGATACGCAGACTGAATCATCACCTTCCAGTGTCTGCTGATGCTCACCTTAGTAGCAAGCCAATGCTAGGCTCCTCTTAGGAGCCCACCAACACTACATGTCCATTTGTTTAAACCTCCCTTCATTGAGACGTATTTATTATGATTTCTGTAAGAGCATGAGTTTTGTTCTGTGTTATAGTTATTTTTACAAAACCTGTGTTTCTCAGTTTCCCTCTTAACCAGGCTATCACACAAATAATCAAGACTCCTTATATTTATTTACTAATAAGTTTCACAGCACATTAACTGAGCAGTTATTACTCTAGTCTTAACCCTCTAAGCTAATTTGGCTTTCTCCCAGCTCACATCCTAGAGATACTTGCACTTTGTAGCTATCCTGCTCCAGTTCCTATGTCTCCTGGACATCTGCCCATGACTGAATGCTTGGGCTGAATCCCCTACTTCCTTTTTCTAAATCCTCCTCCCCTGGCTGGCAGAAAATCTAGCCCTATTCTCTCCCTTGCTTATCGATTGGCTGTAAGATGCTTTACTGGTATTTCAGGAAACAATGTTTACACAACATTGAGACAGGAGAATCTTAGAACAAGGATTACAACCAGATATGGAGGGTACTGAAATCAGTATTTAAATTACACAATAACCATACGCCTACAGTCATGAGGAAGATTTTATCAAAAACTATATTCTTTGAGCATACTCTACTATAACCTCAACTCCTATAGAGGTCATTTTTGAGACATATAGAAAAGTTTTAAAGTTCATTAGAATAGGTATTCAATTAACTAGCCAATTTTCTTTGGATTTCATGAATAATTTTCCCATTTTATTCACTCAAATAACTACTGTCTTCATGTAGTAGATGAGGAAATTTTGGAACAGGGAGTTGCTGATGGGATGAAATTCACACCAAAATTAATACCAAGCATAGGACTGAATTTGGGTCTTAGACCATAAAAAATCTACCTTCAGTAAGCATAATAAGTGCATAGAAATCAGTATATAAATATTCTGTCAAGAATTCACACATATAAATAAGGATCTGCAACATCAACCCCTCAAGTTGGTTTCTTGTGACCTCACAATTCTCTTACCGATACTTCTTCAAAATGAATATTACATGCGCATTCAGGAAATTTGACCACAGCAGGTGAAAGAAGGGATATTCTGAAAGAATATTGTAATTTTGCTAATAACTTTTCTATAATGCTATTGAAAGCTGAGTGTGATTGCGGCATTCTTCAGAAACAAAGATGCATGCGATGATGTGTATACATGTGCATACATGTGTATTAGTCATAATTTGAACTGTGGAACTCTGCTGGAGGCTGAAGTCGGTCATCTCCAGGTAGACAATCATTGGCCCTAGGTTTATGATGATAGACTCCCTTTTCCCATTAGGGTTCTGAAATCTCCCCTAATCTGAGTGATTCCAGATCTTGTAAAGAAATCATATTGTCCTCAGGCCAACCCAGACTACACTACCCAGCCAAGCTTTCAATCAACATAGATGGAGAGAGCAAAATATTCCATGACAAAACTAAATTTAAGCAATTTCTACACAATGACCCAGCCCTACAGAAGATACTATAAAGAATACCCCAATCCAATGAAAACAACTACACCCAAGAAAACATAGGATACAGATAACTTTCACAACAAAAATTAAAAGAAACAAGCAAAGAATCACAGTAACACCACCAACTCCACAATAAAAGAAACTAACATTCATTGGTCACTATTACCTGTCAATATCAATGGTCTCAACTCTCCAATAAAAAGACAGAGACTAAGAGAAGTGTTGCAGAAACAGGATTCAACATTCTGCTGCATCCAAGAAACACATCTCTGCAACAAAGATAAATACTACCTCAGAGTAAAGGGCTGAAAAAAAATGTTTTTCAAGCAAATGGAACAAAAAAACAAGCTATCCTAATACTAATAAAAGCTGGGGTAGCTATCCTAATACTAATAAAAAAGACTTTCAACCAAAATTAATGAAAAAAGATGAGGAGGGGCACTTCACTCTCATCAAAGGAAAATTCCACCAGAGGACATCACAGTTATGAACACCTATTCCCCAAATATAAGAGTGCCTATATTTGTAAATAAAACTTATTAAAGATTAAATCATACATCCATCCTAACACCTTAATAGTGGGAGACTTCAACTCTCCATTCTCACCAAGGAACAGGTCATCTAGACAGAAGCTATGTAGGGAACTAAAGGTACTTACCAAGGTCCTAAATCAAATGGACCTAATAGAGGCCTACAGAACGTTTCACCCAAATTCTCAGCACCTGATGGAACATTATCCAAAATAGACCATATAGTTGGTCAAAAAGCACACATCAGCAGATACAAGAAGACTGAAATAATTTCTTGTATTCTATCTGACCACCATGGACTAAAGCTGGACCTCAACAACAACAGAAATAAAAAAAAGCCTACATGCACATGAAAACTGAACAACTCCCTACACAATGAGAGCTGGATTAAGGAAAAAATAAAGAAAGGAATTAAAGAATTCCTAGAATTAAATGAAAATGAAGGTACAAGATACCCTAATTTATGGAACACAATGAAAGCAGTGCTCAGAGGAAAATATGTAGCAATAAGTGCCTTCAAAAAGAAATTTGAAACGTCTCATGCAAGCAACTTAATGGCCCACCTGAAAGTTCTTGAAAAAAAAAAAAAAAAAAAGCAGACACACCCAAGAGGAGCAGACAGCTGGAAATAATCAAACTCAAAGCTGAAATCAATTAGAAACAAATAAAACAATTCAAAGAATCAATGAAACCAAGAGCTGGTTCTTTGAGAAAATCAAGAAGATAGACAAACCCTTAGCCAAACTAATTAAAAGGCAGAGAGAAACTATCCAAATCACAAAAATCAGAAATGAAAAGGGGGACATAACAACAGATACTGAAGAAATCCAAACAATTATTAGATTGTACTACAAAGCCTATATGCCACAAAATTTGAAAACCTAAAAGAAATGGACAATTTTCTTGACAGATTCCATCTACCAAAATTAAGTCAAGATTAGGTAGAAAGATTGAATAGTCCTATATCCCCCAAGAAAATAGAAATAGTTATCAAAATCTCCCTTCCCAAAAAAAAAAAAAAAAAAGCCCAGGGCCAGATGGTTTCAGCACATAATTCTTCCAGACCTTCAAACTCCAATTCTCTTCAAACTATTCCACAAAGTAGAAACAGGATTATTACCAAACTCATTATATGAAGTCACAGTCACCTTAATACCTAAACCACACAAAGACCTAACAAAAAGACCTATCTCTATTATGAACATTGATGCAAAAATACTCAATAAAATACTTGTAAACCGAATCCAAGAACACATCAAAGACATCATCCACCATGACCAAGCAGGCTTCATCCAAGGCATGCAGGGGTGGTTCAATATATGGAAATCCATCAATGTAATCCACTATATAAACAAACTGAAGGAGAAAAAGCATATGATCATTTCTGTAGATGCCAAGAAAGCATTTGACAAAATCCAACACCCATTCATATTTAAATTCTTAGAGAGATCAGGGATACAAGGCACATACCTAAACATAGTAAAGGCAAAATACAGCAAGCCTATAGCCAACATCAAACTCAATGGAGAGAAAATTAAATCCATCCTACTGAAATCAGGGATAAGACAAGGCTGTCCACTCTCTCCATAGCTCAACATAGTACTTGAAGTCCTAGCTACAGCAATAAGACAACTAAAGGAGATCAAGGAGATACAAATCAGAAAGGAAGAGGTCAAAGTGTCATTATTTACACATGATATGATAGTCTACATAGTGTACATATGATAGTCTACATGAGCGACCCCAAAAATTTATCCAGAGAACTCCTTCAGCTGATCCAGCAAAGTGGCTGGATACAAAGTTAATTTAAAAAAATACCAGAAGCCCTCCTGTATACCCAAGACAAAAGGGTCGGGAAAGAAATTAGGGAAACAACACCCTTCACAATAGTCACTAATAACATAAAGTACCTTGGGGTGAATCTAACCAAGCAAGTGAAAGATCTGTTTGAGAAAAAACTTCAACTCTGAAGAAAGAAATTGAAGAAGATATCAAAAGATGGAAAGATATCCCATGCTCATGGATCAGTAGGATAAACAGAGTGAAAATGGCCATTCTGCCAAAAGCAATCTACAGATTCAATGCAATTCCCATCAAAATACCAAAACAATTCTTTACAAACCTTGAAAGCAAAATTCTCAATTTCATATGGAAAAACAAAAAACCCAGAATTTCCAAAACAATCCTTTACAACAACAAATCTTCTGGAGGTATCTCTATCCCTGATCTCAAGCTGTACTACAGAACAACAGTAATAAGAACTGTATGGTACTGGCATAGAAACAGAATGGTGGATCAATTAAATCAAATTGAAGACCCAGAAATAAACCCACACATCTATGGATACTTGATTTTTTTACAAAGAATCCAAAACCATACAATGGAAAAAAGATAGCATCTTCAACAAATGGTGCTATTCTAACTGGATGTCTACATGTAGAAAAATGCAAATAGATCCATATTTATCACCCTGCACAAAACCAAAATCCAAGTAAATCAAAGACCTCAACATAAAACCAGACATGCTAAATCAGTTAGAACAAAAAGTGGGGAAGAGTCTAGAACTTACTGGTTTGGAGATAACTTTCTGAACAGAACACCAACAACATCAGCTCTAAGATCTACAATCAATAAATGGGACCTCACGAAAGTGAAAAGCTTCTGTAAAGCCAAGGACACTGTCATCAGAACAAAACAACAGCCTATAGACTGCGACAGGATCTTCACCAACCCTATGTCTGAGAGAGTGCTAATATCCAGAATATATAAAGAACTAACGAAGTTAAAATGCAACAAATCAATTAAAAATGGGGTAATCCAATTAAATTTTTTAATCCAATTAAAAAATGGGGTACAGAGCTAAACAGAATTCTCTGTAGAGGAATAGAGAATGGTGGAGAAACACTTGAAGATATGCTCAACATCCTTAGTCATCAGGGAGTTACAAATCAAAATGACCCTGATATTCCACCTTACCCCATTAGAATGGCTAAGATCAAAAACTCAAGTGACAATACATGCTGGAGAGGATGTGGAGAAAGGGGAAACCTCTTCCATTGCTTGTGGGAATATAAACATGTACAACTACTTTGGAAATCAATTTGCAAATTCTCAGACAATTAGGAATAGCACTTCCTCAAGATCCACCTATACCACTCCTAGGCATATATCCAAAATATGCTCAAGTACACAATAAGGAAATGTGTTCAACCATGTTCTTAACACCTTTACTCATAATAGGCAGAACCTGGAAACAACCCAGATGTCCCTCAATGGAGGAATGGATACAGAAATTGTGGTACATTTACACAGTGGAATACTACTCAGCAATTTAAAACAAGGAAATCATGAACTGTGCAGGCAAATGGTGGGAACTAGAAAAGATTATTCTGAGTGAGGTATCCCAGAAAGAGAAAGACACACACAGTATATACTCACTTACATGTGAATACTAGAGATATAATATAGGATAAGCCTACAAAAATCTGTATACTTAAAGAAGGTGAGCTAGAAGGAGGACCCTGGGTAAGATGATCAATTCTCACTGAGAAAGGCAAATGGGAGGGATATTGGAAGGAGAAAACAGAAAACAGGACAGGAGCCTACCACAGAGTGCCTTTAAAAGACTCTACCCAGCATTATATAAAAGCGGGTAATGAGACTCATAAACAAACAGTGTATAGGGCAGTGTGTGAGGAATCTTAGGAAACGAGAGGGAGATATTAAAACCTGGAGAAGACAGGAGCTCCACAAGCATAGCAACAGAACCAAAATATCTGGGCACAGGGGTCTTTTGTAAGACTGATACTCCAACCAAGGACCATTCATGGATATAACATAAAGCACCTGCTCAGATGTAGCCCATGGCAGCTCATTATCCAAGTGGGTACCCTAGTAAGGGGAATAGAGACTGTCTCTGACCTGAACTCAGTGGCTAGCTCTTTGACTGCCTCCCTTGGCCTTGCCAAGCCACAGAGGAGGACTAGCAGGCAGTTTGGATGAGACTGAATAAGCTAGGGCCAGATGGAAGGGTAGGAGGACCTTCCCTGTCCGTGAACTTGGAGAGGTCATAAGAGGAGATAAGAGAGGGAGGATGGGATTGTGAGGGGAGGAGGAAGGGGCTACATCTGGGATACAAAGTGAATAAACTGTAACTAATATAAAAATAAAAATGTAATTTCAAAAAAGAACACAAAGCCCAACTCTTCCTGTTTTGCACGATTACTCAAGGATATTACTAAAGAAAATTTAGCTTCATCCTGTGGAGTTTAATTCTTTCTCTCATAAATTCTTTCCCTTGTAAATGAGGCTGAGACCTTTTGTTTGATCAGTACATTTTTATTGCATATATCTTTCAGAACATGGAGTAATAATACAAGATATAAATAAACTTACTGTGCATAGTCAAATCCAAGTTGAGAAACACTAATGTTAAATGTGTTTCTTCATGCAGGACTTCTCAGATCCTGTATTCTAAGTTTTAAGTGGTATTGCTTAGTTTTCTGTTGCTGTGATAAAATTTCCTCATGAAAAGCAACATAGGAAAAAATTGGTATGTCTGGGCTTATAGTTCCAGAGGGAACACAGTCCGTCATGACTGTGAAGGCATGACAGCAAGAGCATGGGGCTGGTGCACCAGTCTGATACCAAACTGATAACATTTTGTTTGTACTCAGGAAGTCGACAGAGAGAACAGCAAGTGGGGCCAAGCCACAAAACCTCAAAAATGTCCCCTTCACTGCCAAGAAATTTCTTCAACCAATGTTCTAGAACCTTCTTAAACAGTGCCACCACGGGGACCCAGGCATTTAGATGAATGAGCTCCTGGGTTTAGTTCTTCTTCAGACCACAACACATGTCAATGTGCAAAGTACTTCAGATATGTTAACTCACTTTTTCATCTAATTGGTATGATATATATATATGATGCCCAGTTAAATCTTTGAAACACAAAAGTTTGTTTTAATTTAAAGGCTCACAGAATTTAGCCTCTTTCTAAACTGCTCTTTCACAGTCTCATCCTCTCCAAAAATGGTGACTCCCTAGCAATAGGACAGAGTATTCATTAGCTCCTGGGTATGCTTGAGGTTTACATTCTTCTGTTGAGCCTTTTTGCTGTGGCAGTATTCACCAAATGCTTTTTAAGTCCCACACCATGACATTGTGACATATCTTTATGTGGATATAGAACAAAACTAAGGGAATTACTATTGGGTGATTTTAAATTGTGCGGCCACTATATGAAATTGAATAATATAGGAACAGAAAGGAAAAGGTATTACTTATAGTCTGGAAAATTTCATTTCTGTCCTTGAAGCATCACAAACCATAAGTATGAATATGTCATTTCATTTCACCTTCATTTCACTTCAGTCTGATCTGCAAGGTAACTATGGGCCATGAAAGTGTCTTGTAGCTCCTTAGTGATGGAGTCGATACGCTATGAGCATCTCACACTCCTTACACCTTGCTGTGCAGGTAAAAGTCACAAGCTATCAGCCATTTTCTTCTATAGAAGGACCATTGAACCACTTCTCAGGTTTATGTGGAATTATCAGTTCTGAAAAATAATCAATGAGCTTAATGCACCTGTCCTGTAATATGCTTCCTTTTGATTCAAAACCGAAATGTTTGATGCTTGCTCCAAAGGTAATATACACGTTGTTATAATGTGTGCTAATGGCTTTATCTTAACAAGGCTTTAGATGTACAGATGTATTTCTCCTGCATCTAGGTCAATTTATTGCTTTTATTATGAGGAACTTAGAATTTGTTAAATATTCTTTTCACTTCTTTTATGGTATTAAATGGGTTTTTGTCTCTTCTTTGGATGTGCAGTTATTGGCTGACATATATTGAATCGTTCTTGTATGCCAGGTTGAATTCTATTTAATCAAACTGTATCACGACATTAGTGTTCAACTGAGTTGGTTGTCCAGTACTGTGTTAGGGATATTTTAGTGAGGTTCATCAAAGATATTAGCATATAGTTTATGTCAATGTTTCCATCTTTGCCTTGATATTAGAATGATGCTAGTCTCATGGAATGTATTTGGAAGAATTTATTCCACTTTAATTTTTTGGAATAATATGAAGAAAATGTATTCTAGTTATTGGATTCATTTATAATTGAATTTCTAGTTCTAACTTCCTTTAATACTCATTAACACAAATCACCTGTGTATTGTAAAGTGCAAATCTGTTCAACTCTGGGAAAATCCAGGGCGCCAGCTTTATCTGTCTCTTTAGTTAATCCTATGCATAACCCAAAGGGACAGTCTATGCTCTGTGTGTTACTACTTTGCTTTTTTCTACATAAGCACACAGTGAATGATGCACAGCCCAGAGCCTAGAAGAGGCCACATTCAAGAAATATGCTTCTATATGCTTTCACACAGAGAATCTAGTTTAAGTTACATACAATGTCAGTGCCTTTCCCTTTCTATAAATTATCTAAACTTTATGCAAAATTTGCAGAATTTACTTTCATTTTGTGGTTATGTGAAGCTATGTAGAAATACACTTATTGTTTACCAATTGCTTGGTTCTTTGTTATAGATTATTTTGCTTTTCATAAATACCTTGCTGAAAATAGTGCTATCTTATCTATATCACTTATCGGGGCTTAAGATCTGACAGAAGCATTAACTCAAAATGTGTTTTTTTATAAGAGCAAATTGGAAAATAATATGAGAATAATTATATTCTATACTTCAAAGTTTCTCTTAATTCTATTAAATTTAGCTAATATCAAGTGCTTCCTTGTGATACCTATTACAATTTCACCCCGTTTAAGTGATGTGATGGTGCACAATAGGGATAGAAAAGAACTTCAGAAGCCGGCAGGCTGGTTTTTAACAGTTGCTTGGGTGCTAATAGAAGATGAAAGACATCTGAATTAGAGATAAACATTTGTATAGAGTAGAAAACCAATAACATCAGTGTCAGCATAATTGTAGGGTTCTGAGAAGTCCTACATCACAGGAAAATGATAAGGACCAGGATGAATGTACATGCTCCGTGGGATGTACCACAAGGGAGGAGCCCTGAGGTTGCCTTTGCAGCCAGCATCATCTTGGTTTGTGAGTGAAAGGAAAGCATATTACAGTACAAATCTGTGATGGACATTTACTGTTACTATACATGAGACTTTGGGTCAGTTACTTACTCTTTCTGGACCCTAGTTTCTGTGAAATGGAGATAAACACAGGTTTATGCTCATGCATTAAAAAAAAAAAAAGCTTGTTAATTACCACCTTCCTGCCCAGAAAAGCTCAGTACTTATAAAATATTTAGCTTAGGGTACCCACAAAGCAATCCAACCTTTACCATTTTAAAATCAAATGTTTTCATTAACATATGCTTCCTCTGTTATCATGTTAGGAAGGCTCCTGTCAGCCAGGGTCACACAGGATAAGGACATCAGATTCTATCTTATTGTGGTTAGAAAGAATTAAACATCATTCTCAGAACATTATAGTACTTCCTACACATCACACTCTCATGAAAGAGTATCATCATTTAATGCAGGTGGATCTCAACTGGGTAAAATGAGGAAAAGGCATTATTTAAATATGATACAGTCATCATATTTCTTGTTGGCTCCTCCAAGGATGGAGAATGATTGTTGCTATCCAGAGCTACAACCCCAAGTGATCCCAGCAGCAGTAAGGCAGGACTCACAGGCATGCTGTCACCGCTTCCTCTGCCCTGCTGATCCTGCACCCTTGTCTTGCCATCCCTCTCCACACTTCACTGTCACTTATACTCAGGCTCCTTCCAAAATTCTGCTGTGCTCAGCTGTCAGCAAAGAGCCCAGAATTCCTCCAGATGAAAACACAGGCAGATGGCCACTCTGAATACATAACCCAGCACGAGAATATTCAGTCTGACAAAACCGAATCACTACACTAGAAGAAAATCCTTACGCTGGGGTTTTCAGCATGGGGACAGGGACTGACACATAACCAACTCAGTTCCTTGAGCCAACCCATATCAAAACCAGAAAAGAAGCTACATAGTCAAAAGTCTCAGTTGGTTAAAATAAGCCAGGCATCAAGATCCAAGCCAGTGAAATTAAGTACCTAATACTAAAGTAAGCATCATATGCTTCTCTCCCTAAAAAAAACCACTATGGAGAAGTGACCCACAGGTTCTTCAGCAAGTCAACTGAGTGTGTTCCATTCTCAGCTGGCTATCAATGCCTCAGACAACAAAAGCTGAGCAAATGTCCAGTCATCCAAGCAGGTGGCAAATAGCTTTCCACAGCTGGTCACAGAAACAACGACCCACAGTGTAATCACATTTATTGCTTCCAAAGCAAAAATCATCTCTACAGTTAAATTCAGTGGTCCTTAAATAATGATTGTGTAACTTGAATCAAAGCAGCCTGGTGATATCTTTTCCTTTATTGGTTTTTTTTTTTTAATTTCCCTAACGGCTAGGCATGCTTTACTTGGCATATATCTGCAACTAAAACATTATAGCCCCTGTTAGTTATTTAAAAGCTCTAAAATGAAAGAAAAAATAGCCAGCAGTGTTGGAGAAATGCTGCAGTTCTCATTTTGAAGGCAGAAGATATAAACAACCTTATTTCAGAAGGCACATAATCCGTTTATGTCACAGAAACCACAGCCACAGCTGCTAACATGGTTTGCACACATTCCTGACATTCAAGTGATAGTATTCTTATTCTTGGTGCTGATTAAAACATGGCAATACAGCATTTTCACATGAAAAAGAGGCCCTTATTCTTGACACCATGGCTAGCTGCATAGTAGCTACAAAATAAATTTAATATAAGCAAAAGGTAGCACAAGTAGAGAGGGTCTATTTTCTTACAGCTGGGTAGAACTCACTCTTGGGAGGGTGAACCGAGATGGGAAAAAGAAAAGTAACCAAACAAATTTTAGGCAGAGTACAGGAAATCTTATAGAGAGTGGAGGGATAGAAGGAGAGGACAGTAGCTCCACAAGTAAACCAACAGAGCCAACAAATCTGGACCCAGGGGTCCTGCGGAGACTGATGCACCAGCCAAGGACCATGCATGGAGCAGTCTTGGCCTGCTGCTCAGACGCAGCCAATAGGCAGCTCAGTCTCCATATGGGTCCCTTAGTAAGCGGAGCAGGCTCTGACATGGGCTCTGGCGCATGCTCCTCTATCACTTCCCTCTGTTAGGGTGGCCTTGTCAGACCACAGAGGAAGAGGATGCAGGCAATCTTGAAAAGACTTGATAGTCTATGGTCAGTTGGTAAGGAAGGAGAGCTCTCCCTTTCTGAGGACTAGGGGAGGGGGATGGAAGGAAGATGGGGGAAGGTGGGACCAGGAGGAGACGAGGGAAGGGGGCTACGATTGGGAGGTAAAGTGAACTCAAAAAAGGTGATATTTCATTTGTCCAGTAATTCATAACTGGGGGTTTCCAGGAAACCCAATTATTGGTTGACAAATAAGGGAAATCCAGCTCCAGTTTCTGCAAAAGCCTGAGGCACCACGTTATCAAAGGATTCGTAAAACCTACCCAGGAATCAAATGAAACATCCCTGTCCACCAAAAACCGCAGTGACCCAGAGCAAAGATGTAGATTATGACACTTTCATCCCCAGACCCAAGAGGGATGGGGGGGGGGGGAGAGTTTACATATTTTATGGCATTTGTGGTTGGTTGACACATGATCTTTTTTAAATAAATAAATGGCTTCTCAAAATAAGACTCCCAAAGCCAAATGCTATGAGTTCCCTGTTTCTGTATATCACTAAAAATAGATTAGATAGATAGATAGATAGATAGATAGATAGATAGATAGATAGATAGATGATAAAAAAACAAAATGTTACTTTATTTGTTCACAAACAGAATACAAATGTAGGAAAGTTGAACATTGTCCTCAGCCACAATTCTAAATGTTAAATCTTTATAATAACTTTTTTATGGTTGTACATTTTCAAATATCTAGATTCAAATTGTAAAGCCAAAACAGATGTCCCAAGCAAACCCAAAAGTTGCTTGGAAAAGCATGAAAATGTAAGATGCTATTTTAATTTCTAGTTGACTTTTTTTCCATGAAATCTAAAGCCACTAATGAAAGAAAGGATGGTGTCTGAGAGCCAGTTTCATATGACTATGAATTATAACGGATGTAGGAAAAGCAAAACAGACTTTATGCCACCCATGTGCCTGCTCGTATTTCAACCCATGCCCTCTCTACTGCGGTGTCTATGTTCTTCATCTTCCCGTGAGGCTGCCACCTGTGATGAAAAGGGCCTTTGGTTAGTCTATGCAACTGCACCCTACACGGGGAATAGCACGGGTGCACCCCTCGCTGAGTGCTCTTTGGACATTACTGAATCCATGTTATATCTCTGTTAAGGTTTTTAATGAAATCTCAGCTAAAATTCATCACTTTTATGTGCTTGAAACTACACTGCATCGCTTTTCCCATCTTTCATTTTAAATTTTATATGTACCATAAAGACACAAATGATAAAAGCTGGCATCATTAAGGCAGGGAGGATTAAGACAAATACTAAGCACTAATTCCCAAAGGATTTTTTTACTATGACCTCATCACTGAACCTCTGACCAATTCTCATTTATTGTCAGGAAAGCTTCGGACTAAAAGAGCCACCTTCAAGGTCATACTTTGCTTGTTGAATTTCTGCCCCTAATAAAAATTTAGCTGAAGTGATTTGAGTCTTGACAGCAAACATCTTCTGTCCTTCTTCCATCCATGCACCAGCTGAGCCTTACCACCAATATAAGTACCATTTTTAATATGTACATTCTTCTTTGTGTACATTATTTTAACAAAGACATTTCTATAAAACTCAGAACTCTGAAACTTCCAGAAGAATAAAGAGGGAAAAAGACATACCAAATTAAAAAATAACTTTTCAAAAATGACTCTAACATTCCAAAAATTTGACAAATGGGCTTTCATGAAATTAAAAGGTTTCTGTATAACAAAGTAGATAATTAAGCTGTAAAGATACAGCTTACAAAAGAATGAAAATACACTATACATCCAACAAGGTATTAGCTTATAAAATCTGTGAGGAAGTCTAAAAACTAAACACCAAAATTGAATCATCTAACCAATAACATCTTTAGCCATCAAGGATTCACAAATTTAAATTGCTTTGATAAACCATGTTACTTCACTCAGAATGGCCATCATCAACAACATAAAAAACAAGAAATGCTAGAACATAGAGACAGAAGTACCCTTGGACAGTGTGGTTGGAATATAAACAAGTGCAGTTCCTATAAAAGTATAGAACCCTCAAAAATACTAAAATTAGAATTACATATGATCCAGATATCCCTTCCTGTATGTTTACCCAAAGGGTTGTATCTTAGTATATCACAGAGATAGTAGCACATTCATGATTATTGCTTCATTATTCATAATAGTCAAGATATGTAACCAACTTAAATTCCCATCAACAGATGAATGGATAAAATGTAACGCATATGCACAATGAAATTTTATTCAGCTTTAAAAGAAAAATGAGAAAATGACATTTGCAAGGATGTTAGTGGAAACTGAAAAAAAAATATATTAAGCAAAGAAAACCAGGCTCAGAAAAACAAACATCATGTTCTCTTGCAAGCAAAATCTATATTTGAATTCATATTACACGTTAGTATGAAGGATAGATAGATAGATAGATAGATAGATAGATAGATAGATAGATAGAT
>NW_026596046.1:24445330-24457193 GCF_907164565.1 Psammomys obesus
GATAGATAGATAGATAGATAGATAGATAGATAGATAGATAGATAGATACACAGACAGATAGATGATATGAGAGAGAAGAGTGAGGTCTAAAATGAAGGACAAAAAAACGGGAGGACCTCTGAAAGACTCTACCCAACAGGGTATCAAAACACATGCTGAGATTCATAGCCAAACTTTTTGCCGAGTGCAAGGAATCTTATGAAAGAAGGGGAGATAGAAAGATCTGGAGGGAACAGGAGCTCCACAAGGAGAGCAACAGAACCAAAGAATCTGGGCAGAGGGGTCTTTTCTGAGACTGATACTCCAAGCAAGGACCATGCATGGAGAAAACCTAGAACCCCTGCACAGAAGTAGCCAATGGCAGCTCAGTGTCCAAGAGGGTTCCCAAATAATAGGAACAGGGACTGTCTCAACATGAACTCATGGGCTGGCTCTTTGATTACCTCCACCTGAGGGGGGGAGCAGCCTTACCAGTCCACAGAGGAAGACAATGAAGCCAGTCCTGATAAGACCTGATAGACTTTGGTCAGATGGAAGGGGAGGAGGACCTCCCCTATCATTGAACTGGGGGAGGGGCATAGAAGAAGAAGAGAGATGGAGGATGGGATTGGATGGGGATAGGGAAGGGGACTACAGCTGGGAAACAAAGTGAATAAACTGGTGGGTAGATTCTTTCAGAGGTCCTCTGGGTAGGCTCCTGTCCTGTTCTTTCAATGCATCGTGTCTTCCTACCTTATCTTCTTCCAGTCTTTCCTCTGATCCCCACATTTCAATGAGAATATTCCTCACCATACCATCTGGAATTATCTTCCTATACCCTACATACCTTATACCCCTTGGCTGTTCAGTATTTCTCCACATCATATATTGCCTACAACATTTTATATTGTTTTATCATGGCATACCTTTTTCCCATAAGAAGATAAACACAAGGAGTCAGGATATTTTATCTGTTTTTTTTTCCATTGAACATTCTTTTCTTTCTCCAGAGATAGAAGTATTCAAAACATAAATATAGTAGAGGTTCAATGATTATCTCTTCACTGAATAACTGAGTTGGTTATTAATTGAGTGCCAAAAGGAAAGGTTTGCAGATAAAGATAAATTTACCTGCTTTTCTCAGTTTTCTCTCTATTGCTGTGATAAATACCATCATCAAAAGCAACTTGGATCCACTTACAAGTGAGTATATATCATTTGTGAATATTAGCCATATAATATAGGATAAACATACTAAAATCTATAGCCCTAACGAAGCTAAGCAACAAGGAGGACCCTAGGGAAGATGTTTAATCCTCATTCAGAAGGGCAAACAGGATAGACATCGGAAGTAGGAAAAGATAAGGAAGAAGACAGGAGCCTTCCACAGAGGACCTCTGAAAGACTCTACCCACCAGGGTATCAAAGGAGATACTGAGACTCATAGCCAAACTTTAGCCAGAATGCCGGAATCCTTATTGAAGAAGAGGGAGACAGAAAGACCTGGAGAGGACAGGAGCTCCACAAGAAGAACAACAGAGTCAAAATACCTGGGCCTCTGCAGCAGGGCGGGGGGGGGGGGGCGGCTGCAGAGACTGATACTCCAACTAAGGGCCACACATAGAGAGGACCTAGACCGCCTATTCACTGAGAAGCCCTTTGGCTGCTCAGTTTCAAAGTGGGTTCCCTAATAGGGGGTAGAGAGGCTGTCTCTGACATGAACTCAGTGGCCAGCTCTTTGATCACCTCCCCCTGGGTGGTGAAGCCTTATCAGACCACAGAGGAAGATGATGCAGCCAGCCTTGATGAGACCTGAGAGGCTATGGTCAGAGAGAAGGGAAGGAAGACCACCCCTATCAGTGGACTAGAGAAAGGGCATAGGGGGAGAAGAGGGATTGTGGGTAAGACTGGGAGGAGACAAGGAAGGGGGATGCAGTAGGGATACAAAGTGAGTAAATTGTAATAAATAAATATATAAAATAAATTAAATTTAAAAAAATTAAAAAAATGCAACTTGGAAAGAAAGGGGTTTATTTGGCTGACACATCCTTGTCATAGTCTAACCTTGCCGGAAGTCAAGGAAGGACCTCACGCAAGGCTGGTACACAGGAGCAGGAGCTGAAGCAGGAGCCATGAAGGATCACTAGCTACTGGCTTTCTCTCCATGATAAGGCTCAGCCTGCTTTCCTATACAACCCAGATCGTCTGTCCAAGGTGGCACTACCCAGAATGAACCAGACCCTCTTATGTCAATAACTAATCAAGAAAATGACCCCCACAGATTAACCTACAGGCCAAACTGGTGGAGGCATTTTCTCAATTGATATCTTCTCTCCTCAGATAACTCAAACTTTCATCACTTGACTAAAAACTTAAGTGTACAGTATCTTTGCTGTTACTAAATAAAGCAAAATCAATTTCAGTCTATAAGAAGACTTGTTAAGTTTATTTTATTTTATTTTATTTTAGGGATATCATTTGTTTGTTTGTTTGTGGGTTCCTTTAAAACATTCACATTGTAGATGAGTGCATCGTTATTAAGAACTAAGAGCCAGGAGGACAAGACTGGAAGGACACAGCCAATAAAGACAACCATAACAGTGCACAGGGGGGAAAGTCTGGGGTTGTGTCCTTCCAGGAGAACAGAAAATGATAAACATCCCACCTGTGTTTTTGAAGCACTTAGGCCCAGTGCTTGCTCTTGAGTACAGTTACTGTTATTGACAGGCATAGCCAGATGTATTTGCTTCTGAATATGAAGTAGTAAGAACTAAATTTACTCTCCCATCTTTAGAAATACAAGCAAGTAGGTAAATTATATAAATCTTCAGACATTCCCTGAGAGCTGCAAACTAGCTAGATAAACATATGTCAACATTGGGAGAGAGCCTTTAGCCTATGTCAGAGGAACTTATAAACTAAACAGGTCTGCAGCCTTGCTGAGTTGAGAAGACATTAAGGGGTTCAGAGCTCAAGGGACCAAGATGGAGAATGCTAGCATCACAGAAAAGCAGCAAGTTTCAGGAAAAGCCCTGGCAATTTGCAGGCAGAACAGCATAGGAAAGTCAGGCTTACACTTTACGCATCAAACAGAGCACTGAGATAAGCATGACCTCGGAAGAGGGCAAATTTCTAAATTAAGAGAAAAATCTGCAGAGCCATGTAGATTTGACTGTCCTCGGGAAGGGAGAATATGAAATTCAGTTCTGCAGCCTAAGAGGATTCCATGACTCTGGATATTAAGACTATTGGGAAGACTGTAGGGTAGAGCAGGGAGTATGATGGATCCGTGGGACCGCCATTGAACAACATGAGAACGTGATAATCACTTTGTTTCATAACTGCAGATCAAATTACTGCCAAATGAAAAATATTTGAGAGAATCAAGAAAAACAAACATGGGGAAGCATTCACACTGTTCACCGGCAGAGTCACAAAATATTATTTGGTTCTCGACTTCAAACAGACAAAACTAAAAATGTCTGTTTATCGTGATCTTTATTTGTTACCTTTAAGGACTGAACTGATGGGTCACAGGTCACTGCACAATTGCACAATAAAGGCAAAAATATACAAATCAAAGGAAACCAAAAATACAGTCTACACATAAAAGTCGGTGAAAGCCAATCCTTAGCTATGGCAATCAATGCAATCAAATGAAGGTGATTAATTTTGCTAAAAATAGATATGTACCCCTCCAAAAAATGGAAAATCAACATATACTTAAAATTTTTTATCTTTAAGCACATATTGCCTAGAGCATGATTTTTTTTTCAGCTTTCTCTGCAGAGTTCCCATAAAACAGTTCTGTTTGGCTCTTTCTTGCCCAAAGGCAGAGAAACTGATTGAATGACTTTCCCGAGTTCCTTCCATCTGTGACTGAAACAAAATAGATGTAACACAAACAATTAAATTCAGACACATCTGGAATTGGGCGTCATAATTTTAGAAAATAAACTGAAGGAAGAATATGCTTTTAAAAGATTGATTGTATTGGAGGAAATATTTATCACATGTAAAGACAATAAGACATCCATCAGAAGTAAACATTAAATGAATTATGACAGCTAAGTAAAGAACACAATAATAAATAATACTACAGTGTTACATTACAAATGTTTTTCACATTATAGATAATGTTTACTGAGGAAAAAAAAAAACAATTTTCCCTCAAAAGAAATCAAAAAATCATTTTGATAGAAACACAATGGAGTAACCAACTCTAGAGTAATTTGCATACCTACAAACAAAGTAATTTTTAAAATCCAATTATTTTATTGTGCAACTTCACAAAAATGACAGCAACAGGAGGAAAATCCTTATGTAAAAGACATAACTCATATTAAAATGCAGCAATGGGAAGAAAGGAAGTGTCTAAGGAAGAAACAACTAGAATCCTGAGTTAACAAGAGCCCAATTGTCCTCACAGGGCACATGAGTACAAGATTAGCACTGCCAGAATGTCGCTTTAGGGTGAGATTTTGCACATAAATCCCTGGAATCACAGCACCAGACACAAAGTTCCAGACACTAAGGAATTATTTATATACCATTTTATTGACTAGGTTAATGAATTTCCCTCTAAGAAATAAAATTTCTAACAATTGTATAACAATTTAACAGAAAGTGTTTTTTTGGTCTGAGTGAAGTTCCCATTGAATATAAGCAGCAGATATTGTTATAAATATTTTGCTTGCACAAAAATCAAATTTTCTAGAAACTAAAAAGTTACTTTTTTAACACAAAATAATATTCCAACTGATACTTAAATTCCTATCTCCTGGTTCAAACTCCCAGTGTCCTCAAGAGCACTCTGCATTAATAAAGTGCTGTATTCTGCACCAGGCACATATCAAAATGATACATGTGCTATTGGTACTGATCTCAAACATATGATGCAAGTCAGCTGTGGTAGATGCCACGAGCTATCTGCGCCATCAACCATGAGATCCTATGTGAAGAACAGCATGTGCCAGGCCTACATCTATGTTTTCAAATCAATAAAGTAGCAGAATGTCATGCAAGTGCCAACTAAAGAACTGAAGATCTGACATGTCATTATTGATCTGTCCTGAGTAAAGATAAATTTTCTCAGAGATCAGCAAGGCTAACCTAAAGACAACAGATGTTACCACAGTGAGTCAAAGAATACATTTGTAGAGAAAATCTCTTATGTACTGTGTGGAAGCATCACCTGTCAATAAAAAGCTGATAGCTTATTAGCTGAGGAAGAAAACAGGTGGAAGTTCTGACAGAAAGAAATGAACTCTGGGTAGACTAGAGGCAGGGGATTCATCCAGGGAGACTGAGGAGGACAGACACATGAAACCTGAAGAGAGGTAATCAGCCATGTGGCACAACTTAGAATAGAAGAAATGGGATATTAGTAATGAGCAAGTCAAGGAGCATGCCTAGCTTTATTGGTCTAGGTTTTTGTAAATATATTTAAGTCTAAGTCATTATTTCAGGATCTGGGGTATGGGAGAAAAACATGTTTTTACATATATTGCTAACCATTAAATTGAGAAACTTGGTTAAATAAAAATTTCTCATCAAAATTCAGACACAGAATGTGGATAAGAATTGAATTCTACTTAGTATTCATATAAGCAGTCTAAAATTAGAAATAAATGAAAAATCAAAGTATATTGCATCTTTCTTTTTATTAGTACATGTAACTGTACAAAATAATAACTTTAATTGTGAGTTTTCATAAGTGTGTATCATAATATACTTTTCTTAAAAAAACAGATTATGCACATAACAAGAAACATTCGATATTTGGAAATTAATCAAGACACTGTGGAAATTAGTATGGAGGTGCTCAATAAAAATAAAAATAGAACTAACATAACTCTGCTGTCCCACTTCTGAATACATACCCAAGTCAGCATACACAGAAGATACCAGCAGCATATGCATGTTTACCACAGTCACTTTGTACAATCATCATAGGTAATCACCAGCAGGTGATGGATAAAATAAATACTGCATAAACACACAGTGCAACATTATGCAGCTATAAACAAGAATGCATCATGAGTGAGGTATCCCAGAAGCAGAAAGACGCACATGGTATATACTCACTTATAAGTGGATATTAGACATATAATATAGTATAAACATACTAAAATCTGTATACCTAAAAAAGCTAAGCAAGAAGGAGGACCCAGGGTAAGATGATCAATCCTCATTCAGAAAGACAAATGAGACAGACATCAGAAGAGGAAGAAAATTGGGAACAGGGCAGGAACCTACCACAGAGGGCCTCTGAGAGACTCTACCCAGCAGTGTATCAAAGTAGATTCTGAGGCTTATAGCCAAACTTTGGGCAGAGTGCAGGGAATCTTACAAAAGAAGGGGGAGTTAGAAAGCCCTGGAGGGACAGGTGCTCCACAAGGAGAGCAACAGAACCAAAATATCTAGGCACAAGGGTCTTTTCTGAGACTCATTCTCCAACCAAGGACCATGTATGGAGATAACCTAGAACCCCTGCACAGATGTAGCCTATGGCAGCTGAGTATCTACATGGGTTTTCTAGTAAGGGGAACAGGGGCTGTCTCTGACATGAACTCATCAGCTGGCTCTTTGATCACATCCCTCTGAAAGAGCAGCAGCCTTACCAGGCCACAGAGGAAGACAATGCAGCCAGTCCTGATAAGACCTGATAAGCTAGGGTCAGATGGAAGGGGAGGAGGACCTCCTCTATCAGTAGACTTGGAAAGGAGCAGGGGAGGAGATGAGGGAGGGAAGGTAGGATTGGGAGGGAGTGAAGGAGGGGGCTACAGCTAGGATACAAAGTGAATAAACTGTAATTAATATAAAACATTAAAATTAAAAAAAGAACCCTGTAGTTTATTATATTCTCACTAATACTCATAAATAAATAAATAAATAAATAAACAAAAAAAGAATGAAACTAATTCATTTGTAGAAAGATGATGGAACTGGAGCTGATCATGTCAAGAAAAATCAATATGACTTCAATAATGATAAATTGAATTTTAAAATTATGTGTGTGTGTCTTCCTGAATGTATACCATATATTTCCCTCTGCAAATAGAGGCTAAAAAGAGCATGATAGAGACCCTGGAATTGGAGTTGCGGACATCTGTGTGTCACTACATGGGAGCCATGTCCTAGGAGCCAATCCCAGGTCCTCAGTAAGAGCAGAACATACTTTTATCTGCTGAGCAATCTCTCCTCTCCTGACAAATACAAATTTTTAAATAAGACCCTCTTTCTTCTGTACAGTGCTCCATATATAAAGCAAGGCAGGAAAAATTTAGGTGTTTTACTTCATAAATGGGCAAAGTCTGAAAAATAAGTAGTAATTTAGAAATTTTGTTGGTTTTCTTCTTGATTGTGTCTAATCGCATGAAACAATCACTCAAGTTTGCTTTCTTAACTTTCTTATGTAGGTAAAGCGAAACTGCAGAAGTTATAACATAAAGTTAGGGATAAAATTAGACTAAAGCTTGTTCATCCAAACAACAAATACTAGAATATTAGTTACTTTTCAGTCATCATTTTGTAGAAACCTTAAACAGAAAATGCAATTGTTTTTATGAGGAATAATTGTCATAGACAGAACCAAAGTAAAGAAGCAATGCTAAGCCTGAAGCAGGCAAACCAGCCTGCAAGGCAAAGCACAGAGTCAATCACGGGGAAAACTACATCCCAAAAAAAATTTAAAGGAACCCAATTATTGAGAGGCTGAACCACAGAAATAGTGCTATAGTGAACATACTTGAAGTGATGAAGGAAGAACAGAAAGGCCCATTTAAAGATTCAGAACTTCCTTATGGTATGTTGGAAGGAACAGCTGTGCTTGACCATGAGTTTATTATGTCTAAAAAATTAATCAAGTGTATCACCAAAGCTACTCTAAGTAAAAAATGCAGTTCAAACTTTCCTTTTGGCTACTTTCAGGTGCCCAGGTAATTTAAGCATCAGTCCACCAGTCTCCTGGCATTCTGTTATAGATATTTGAGTCTAATAGATGTCTCTCACTGTGCCAGAATTTCATAGATATTTGTGACTGTCCTAGTGATAACAAACTGCACCATAAAAATCAGTCACCAGACACAGCTTAATGAACTGTGGTTTTCAACGCACATAGCAGCAAAGGGGCCAACAGTTCTAGGTTCTGAACTAACTTTTTCCCTGTCCTTCAGAGAGCTTATTAGCTTCATGGAAGTTGAGTTTTATCATCTCTCAGATGGGTATAAAAAATACCCCCTTAAATTTATTATGAATAAATAAGAAAATTATTTATTTATTTAAAAATTAACACAGTACTAAGAATAAATGTCATTGGTAACAATGATTATGAACATGAAATCGATAGTCCCAGTATTAAGGATGAGAGAGACTGGGTAGAGTATCTTAAACATTTTCTTGTTCTTAGAGCTAGAAAATGTTTGTATTAATTGTACAGGGTTATGAGGTACTTGGTGCCTTTTGGGTTTTGCAATATAGTAAGTAGTATTGAAAACATTCAAATATTTTTAAGAAGTTTTCAAAGATGTAAAACAAAAGTTTCTGGGTAGGTACAGTAGCACATGACTTTAATTCCACCACTTTGGGGGCAGAGGCAAGCAGATCTCTATGAGTTCAAGACCAGCCTGGTCTACATAATGAATTCCAGACTAGCCAGAGCTACATACATAGCAAGACAAAATTTAAAAAAAAAAATCTGTAAATTTTCACTTGTATGTAGGTTCATAATAAGGAAGATATGACATTTCTAAACTAAAAATCCAAATAAATTCCCAACTAAAATTCAACCAAAGTCTGAAATATTAATAAACATAAAGGGTCCATTAATAGTTTATTATAGTTACAATCTTGGCTATTTTCAAAAAGTTTATGATCAGAAATCACACATCTCAGTTTCAGAGGTGGCTCTTCCTCTTTAGTGTACCCAGGGCCAAAGGTTCTGAACCTTCTTCATGGTCTTACAAACAAATAATTACAAACAAATAATTTTTCTCATTATCTCACTAGGTGGCCATTAGACTACAAAAATGTCTGTGGAGATGTCTTATAACATTGTCAAATACTATCTAATTGTTTTGCAAGAAAGTCAAATCCATTCCTCATTTTAAAGATGTCTCAATGCAGTGGACACAATATGAGAAAGCAATCTGGTACACAGCTCTTCACACAGATGACCCACACTAGCTCTGATTCTTGTGAAGCTAAGCAAGCTACATCTCATGTAATTTATTTTGTGGAAAAAAGGAAATTATATCTTATGGGAAACTCTACATTGTCTTCTCTAGAGGATGACAATTCAGATTATCTGATCTGCCCTTTGAGGCATCTTGAAACTGCCAACCACAGGGAATTGACAGTAATGCAAGACAATTGGGGCTGGGGAGATAGCAGATCTGATATGGCTTGCCCCACAAGTACACCTGAGTTCAGTCCCCCAGGATGCACAGGAAAAAAATGCATGATAGTACACAAGGGTAATTCCAGTGCTGAGACACGGACACGGGGCGGGGGCAGTCCTTAAAGCTTCCTGACCAAACTTACTGAATTGCTGAGCTTCATTTGTAGCAGGGGACCCTGTCTTTAAAAATTAGGTGGAAAGCCACTGAAGAAGACACCAGAAGACATCACCTCCTGGCTTCCGTAAGACACACACAGAGAGAGAGAAAGAGAGAGAGAAATTATTCTTGTCTCTAGACATAAGACACTTTGTTTCAGTAGAGGCTCAAATGTATCACACTTTTATAAGTCTTTCTGCCATTTATAAACGTATTTAAATATTCTACATTTATAAACTCAAGATAAACACACACATTCTTTTTTTGTAACTTATTCTTATTTTTATAATTTATTCACTTTATATCCCAACTGTAGCCCTCTCCCTCATCTCCTCCTGATCCCACTTCTTCTCCCTCTTCTCCACGTTCCCTTACCCTAGTCCTCCAAGGATCACACAAGGAGAGGACCTAGGACCCCTGCTCAGATGTAGCCCATGAGTAGCTCAGTCTCCATGTGGGTTCCCTAGTAAAGGAAGCAGAAGCCTTCTCTGACATGGAGTCTCTTACGCAATTCTCTTTAAGTGACTCTCTTTGATCACTTCCCCCTGGTGGGGCCGCCTTGCCAGGCCACAGAAGAAAAGGATGCAGGCAGGCAGTGCTGGTGATACTTCATAGGCTGGGGTCACACCCTCTTAAAACACTCTTTTGATTCTGCCCCATATCTCCCTAGCTCTCTCACTACTTAAACAAAAATCTTTAGTAGATGTTCATTTTTGTGTCTGATGAGAATAAGTCATTTACTCTTTTTAAAAAGTATCTTTAATGCATGGGTGTCACAGAATGTTTGTTGAATCAATTTGCATATAGTGTGGCTTTAAGAAGCTTAGTCTACTAGTGTGCTGCTCATGTGAAAGTCCACCCTTTAGGCTTACCAGTGCCTCAAACAGGATAGACATAAGCCAAGATCTGATGACTGATTTTTAAGGCAGAGCAGATGTAAAAGCCCAACATAAATAATTCTTCTATGGAAATCACTTCCCTGTGTTACTAAAGAAGTCATAAAAATTGTGACTCATCAATGCCCTTTCTTAAATTATTAGAGGCATAGCAACAGAACCATTTGCTTAGTAATTTGAGTTAATTTTCCCCTTCCCTAACGAGTTAAATTTTTATCATTATTTCTAGTAGTTGGTTGCATCAATGCTTCATGATAACACCTTGATTCTACTGCTGTCCTTCATGAAACTCCTGTTCCTTTTTATTTGTCAGTCAGGTTCTACGATGACAGTCTCTCATAGAAACAGACAAAACACCAACATGACCATCGATTTCTTTCTTGACGTGGAAAATAAGAGTTATGTTACAAATTTTCTAGACCCTTACAGAGTGAGAAAGAAGTCAATGCCTGGTACAGATAATTTAGTAGAGAGAATCAGATATAAATCTTGCTGAAAAAAAAATTGAAACTGCATTCTTGGAAGGCAGTGCAACTCATTGCTTACATAAGAAAGCTGTTGTGACCCTTAGAAAGGCTTATTAATAATGCTCATGTCTTCCCTGAAACCATTGCAACACTAGTGAAGAAGGATGTTTTTTACTGGCATGCTATAAAGGCAACTGATAGAAGAAGGACTTTATTGCCTCTAAATAATGGTGTGTCTCAGCATGGATGGTTGTTCTCACAACCATAGAGAATTAAATTCATTGCTCTGAAAGTTTCCTGAAGGTCAAAGTGTGTCCATGTGATGGTTCATAATTTATGTAGGCAGTCCAACATTTTCAGCTCTAAATAAAAATCTTTAACCGTATTTGCTTTTTTAAATTAAACAATGTGAAAGTGGCTATGACAAGTGAATGTGATTTAAAAACTCAAAATCAGATTGTGCCTTCAGAGGTCACAGGATTGCCTTGAACATAAACAACTAAGTAGAAAATGCCATGAAGGGAGTACTAGAAAAAGATGGGCAAAAATAAAAGGATGACATTCAGCTGTGGCATTTGCAGGCTTTCAGTGGGCATGGATTTTAATCTTGGTCATGGAGAATGAGGGCATGTTGGCAGTGGAGAGGACAGGCTGAGCATTTCAAAACCCAAGGCACAGCACATGGTAATATATGGAAAGACATGTAGGTGGAAACAAAATAATCTCTATGTGGCTAGCATGTTATAATGAACAATATGAAAAATCAGGTTGGAAAGGTTAGTAGGGGACAAATAACATCAGACCATTCCCTACCCGTCTTTCCATCCTGTGCATAATGCTACACACAGCACTTCTACTTTTCCTCCCTGATAAAGATCCACATACTGGGAATTGTGTTGGAAATTGTGGTGTGTGTTTGTGTGTGTGTGTGTGTGTGTGTGTGTGTGTGTGTGTGTGTGTGTGT
>NW_026596046.1:24457203-24474124 GCF_907164565.1 Psammomys obesus
TGTGTGTGTGTGTGTGTGTGTGTGTGTGTGTGTGTGTGTGTGTGTGTAGAATAAAAGAATTACAAGACGAGAGGAAGAGATCTTGAGGATGGAGTAAAGAGAATGGAATACACACACACACACACACACACACACACACACACACACAAATTAGAATTGGAGGGATTTGTCAAGGGGAAGTAAGCCATGCAGGAAAGGGACGTTAGAGGAGGGGAACAAATGGAAAAGCATAATGACACAAACATATGCTTTAAAATTATGAAATAAAACATATTTCCTTGAATGTTACCAATAAAAATCAATTTAAGATATATGAAAATAAGATTTGGCTGTAGAGACACATGCCTTTAATCCCAGCAACCAGGCCAAGGCAAGTGGTCTGAGAGTTTGAGGCTAGCCTGATCTATTTAAAGAGTTTCAGGACAGGTAGGCCTACATAGAGAGACCTTGTCTCAGATGTAGATAGATAGTATATAGACAGACAGACAGGCAGATAGACAAATAAAAATAAGAAAGACAAGTTGGGGCAATAGCTAGAAGTAATAGGGGTTCATTTCTTGGTATTTTAGAAAAGCAATTATTTCCAAACTTAAAAAAAAATCAGCAGCAACAAGACAAACAAACAAAAACATGAGGGTGCCACATGGCCCAGGTGGGCAGAGCAAGCCCAAGACGACCCTGTGTAGTGTAGCATGGTCCAGGTGGGGTATAGCACTCCTGAGCCAACCACAGACACACAGAGGCCTCCATCACCACTAAGATGAGCAAGTAAATAATGGAGAGATGGAGAAAGAGAAGCAGACTGGTGTGTGAACAGTAAAGAGAGGCTAAACTAGAGGAGGGTGGTGAGGAACAACCTCCTGTGAATAGCCTGCAATCCCACCTGAGGCCACGGTGAGGCCTTGGCCCATTCTGCCACCTAGAGCCATGTCGGTTTCTGTGGCCCTGCAGCATGGGGGAGCTGGGCACCTGTTACCACCAAAGGCCATTTGGATGTTTCTGGTCTGGTCTGCCACCTGGGGCCGTGTTGATATCTGAGGGCTGTTCAGAGCTGAATTTGCCCCTCAGCTCAAGCTCTTGGAAAAGCTGGCTCCACCCCTCACCAGGACATCCTAGGAGAGCTGGCCTTTCAGAACATGAGAGCAGAAGAGATGGCCCTGTCCGTTGTCAGCTGCAGCACTAGGCTCTCACCTTAGGCAGGGAAGCACAGTGGAACTAGTCCCGGCTGTGGGGCTTACATGTCAGCTGGCTTTTGAGGGCTTAAGCTCCAGAGAGTTGGCCCTAACCCCTTGCTGGCTGTGAGGTAGCATGGGGTTGCAATAGAGATGACTCCTTCCCACCCCCAATCCCTTTCTGCCTGGACAGGCTGCACAGTTGTCCCTACCCCTCATCAATCGCAGCACCCGAGGGAGCAAGCCCTGCATCCCACCTGGGTAACACAATAGAGCCATCTCTGATGGTGAAGGCATGAGTGAGGCAGCCCCAAGCATGTTTCTCAGAGCACGTGAGAGCAGAAAAGCTGGACCTGCCTCTTGCCAGCTGTGGCCTTGATTGAGCTAGCTGGGGCTTTTCTGGTGGTATGGGTGGTATGGGAAAGCTAGCAGGCTGACCAGCTTAGCTACCACCCAGGCCCAGATTCAGAGCTTTGTGTTGGTCAACCCCAACATCTACCCCATCTATGAAATGCTGGAGCCACTGGATCTTCAGAATCTCCATGACACAGAGCAACAACAAAATGTCAGAGAGGGGTCCTGGTGAGGGTTCAGTACTGCTAGTGTAGCAGAAGCCAGAAGCTTCAAACCAGAGCAATGACTCATTGCAGTGAACATTTGTAAGTGGAGATGGACAAAAGCATATACTGTGAAACACACTGTGACATTCTATTATTTCCACTACAAAACTCCAGCTGGTAGAAGAAGCTACCAGCACATGCACCTCTGGGGAACACACTCAAAGTTCAGCAACTGAGCTGCTATCTAGCACAGCTCATCTTGCTCTTCATCTCAGCAAATTTAGTCACAACTCAAAAACCTCTTCTCAGACAATGTTGTCTCAGACGTCATGCATTATGGAGCTGTGTGCATGTCGACTTCAGCTTTATGCTTACAAGGTGAGTCCAGACATAAGAAAGAAAGCTCAGGTAAACTGTGAATTCATTTCTTTTTTCTGAAACACTGAGTCTTAAATAGTGACTCTCTTCTGACTCTGGAAAGGTTTCTACTTCTTTCTTCTGCCTTTGGAGTTCAATTCTCTGGACCATCCTCAGTCAGCCTCCATTCCTCAGCATCTGACATGTAGCAGACACATTGGTAACTTCTACTTCAGACTCTGAACTAGAGAGATAAGCTACCACAAGATGCGCGTGGATGCTTAAACTATAGTGCAAACATTTTTGTTGAGCCTAACAGAGCCCTCTAAGACATGGGACCTGTGGGAAATGCTCCCTTGCCTCTTACACCAAATGTTCATTTTTTTTTGATGCACTTCTTGTTTATGCCTTGTTTTCCTTTTCAGTCCACACCAAGGACTTTTATATCATGCTATACATGTATTGACTTTATGAAAAATTGGAAGTTGTCGTGGGAGAGAAGTTAATCATAAAGGCATAGAGTTCTATAAGCTTAACAGCTCTGTTCTCTTTTCTCTTAAGTGCATCTTTTTGATGCTCACATCCATTGCACACTGTTTGTGCAATGGGAACGTCAGTGTCCCTGTTTCCACCACTTTCCTTTTAGTGGGAAACCTCCTCAGTCAATCTATCTTCCTCTGGCCTCCCTGGAACTGAAAGATGAGTATTCCCCTGTGCTGACTCTGGTGGGCTGGGTTTGAAACACAAAGGAAGAAAAGGCAGGGTTGCATGCCTTCAACTTTCTGGCACCCACTTTAGGTTGATGAAAGTGCTCCAGAGACAGTTTCTGAGAATTAAAAGAAATTTCAAATGTTGCCATTTAGGCTTCCCACTATGAACTTCACTTTCTTTGACAGAGAGCTCCTAATAATAGACCAAGTGGAAGAAAGACCAAAATTATAAAATTTTAGTGAAATCTGACATATCGCCATTTCATTACACAGACTCAAAGCTGAGAAACCTAATGTTGTTGATATGCTTCCATTATAGGCAAAGGAAAATGTCTTTCTCTCAGATGGATCTTCAGTCAAAATATGAATGAGAAAAATAATCTCAAAAATAATAGTTTTCATTGGTAAATAATTTTACCAACATGACTATCCAAAGTAAAAGGAGCAATTAAAAAATCAACAACATATGACACATAAGCCATTAGAAAGCCACAGAGATTTTTTTATTTCATAACCACCACTTATTGTTGCTTCTTAATGATAACATTCACTTCTCAATTCTTCTTGATAGGATTTGCTTCATTGCCCAGGCAGTACCTACTCACTGGAGCTTAAAGAAAAGGGATTAAAAAGAAGAAGAAGAAAAAGTCTGGAAGCTTCCTTCCTTCCTTCCTTCCTAACTCTTCTGTCAAGATATAAACTAATAACACCTTTAACCTAGACTCAGAAAATAGTCATTACCCACCACAGTTACACACTCGATTGGGCTCAGCAGGTCTGGAGACGTTGGGAGATTTGCTAAGCTTTCTTCTGGAGACTAGAATAATGGAAGATAAAAGTGATTCTTTTTTTCTTATTATTCTGTTCATGAAGAGAAATGTTTCCTCTCTTTCTAAACCACAGGAACTTGAGAAATTGAAGAAAAACAAGAGAAGATAAAACATTAACCCAGTTTACGAAGCAGTTGGAAGGCAGTGTATGAGAAGCACAGGATTCAGAATTCCTACCTAGAGAAACAAATGTTATCATTGTGATATGACTCATAGTGAAACTTGGAAAGAAAACATTTAAATAGTGAGAATGAAATCACAGACAGACCCTATTGTTAACCAAAGTGATCAGATTCTCTCTTGATGGTTCAGACTGAAGGGCTACTATCAGATACGAAATGATTCCAAACTCTGTATGTATTCTGATAACAGCAAGATTTCATTCTAAGTCAATTTCATATCCTATACACTGAATAGGAAGGCTCAAGAAAAAAATGTCTAGATATTATATTAAAAGACAGTTATAGATATGTAAGTAAATATTTTGTATTTATTCTTAACAGGAAGTCCTGGGAACTAAGTAAATTTTTATTCCTAATGTGTCAACCTATGAGAAGAAACTGGACTACATAAGGACCCTTGCCCCCCCCCCCCCCCCGTAGTTTATATTTCATGCTATCAAAAAGTACTATATAAGCAACCAAAATAGGGAATCAATCAATAGTTCTGTCCAGCTTTGATGTCAATGAATCATCACAATGACTAGCAAAACATGATATTCTTAATGATGCAATAGCGGCATTTATTCACCTTATATTCGGATTGCAGCCCTTTTCCTCATCTACTCCTGGTCCCACCCTCCCTGTCACCTCACCTCTATTCCCTTCCCTTAGTGCCCAGAAAGGGGGAGTCCTCCTCCCCTACCATCTGAACCCAGCCTATCAAGTCTTAGCCTGCATCCTCTTCCTCTGGCAAGGCTGCCCCTCCAGAAGGAAGTGATCAAAAAGCAGGCAACAGAGTCCGTGTCAGAGACAACTCCTGTTTCCCTTACTGGGGAGCCCACATGGAGACTGAGCAGCCTCTGGGCCACATCTGAGCAGGGGAATTGGGTCCTCTCCATGCATGGTTCTTGGTTGCTGTATCAGTCTCTCCAGGGACCCGGGGATCCAGATTTGTTGGCTCTGTTGGTCTTATGGAGCTCATGTCCCCTCCAGCCCATCTATCTCCTGACTCTACTCTAAGACTTCCTGTGCTATACCCAAAGCTTGGCTGTGCCTCTCCGTATCTGCTTCAATCCCCTGTTGGGTGGAATTTTTCAGAGAACAGCTATTGTAGGCTCCAGTCCTATTCCCTGTCTTCAACTGTTTCTGGTGTCTGTTTGCCTTTCTGAATAAGAATTAACTAACGGTGTCCTTTGCTTTACAGAAGCTTTCCAGTTTCATGAGGTCCCATTTATTGGTTGTTGCTCTTAGAGCCTGTGCTGTTGGTGTTCTGTTTAGGAAGTTGTCTCCCGTATCAATGAGTTCTAGGGTTTTCCCCATTTTTCTTCTAACCAATTTAATGTGTCTGGTTTTATGTTGAGGTCTTTGATCCACTTGGACTTTAGTTTTGTGCAGGGTGATAAGTATGGATCTATTTTCATTTTTCTACATGTAGACATCCAGTTAGACCAGCACCATTTGTTGAAGATGCATGGAATCTTATGTAAGAAGTGGGAAATAGTAAGATCTGGAGAGGACAGGAATTCCACAAGGAGAGCAACAGAACCAGAAAATTTGAACACAGGAGTCTTCCCAGAGACTCATACTACAACCAAGTACCAAGTATGGAGATAACCTAGAACCCCTGCACAGATGTACCCCATGGCAGTTTAGTGTCCAAGTGGGTTACATAGTAATGGGAAGAGGGACTGCCTCTGACATAATCTGATTGGCCTGCTCTTTGATCGCCTCCCCCTGAGGGGGGAGCAGCCTTACCAGGCCACAGAAGATGACAATGCAGCCACTCCTGATGTGATTTGATAGACTAAGATCAGAAGAAAGGAGAGGAGGACCTCCCTTATCAGTGTACTTGGGGAGGGGCATGTGTGAAGAAGGGGTAGGGAGGTTGAGACCGGGAGGGGTGGAGGGAGGGCCTTATGGGGAGATACAAAGTGAACAAAGTGTAATTAATAAAATAAAATTAAAAAAAGAATTAACATTCTCTGTAGGGTCCTCCTTGTTGTTTAAATTCTTTAGAACTATAGATTTTAGTATGTTTATCCTATATTATATGGCTAATATCCACTTATAAGTGGGTATGTGTGTCTTTCTGTTTCTGGGTTCCCTCACTCAGGATGATCATTTCTTGTTCCATACATTTGCTTGCAAAGTTCATGATTTGTTTTTAATTGCTGAGTAGTATTCCATTGTGTAAATGTACCACAATTTCTGTATCCATTCTTCAGTTGAGGGACATCTAGGTTGTTTCCAGAGTCTTTAAGTGTTTTTCTGTCATTCGCTATTCCTCTGTTGAGAGTTCTCTATTTAGCTCTGTACCCCATTTTTTATTTTATTTTTTAAATTATTATTATTTAGTACAACTTATTCACTTTGTCTCCCAGCTATGGCTCCCTCCTTGACTCCTCTCAATCTCACCCTCCCTCTCTCTCCTCCCTATATCCCCCTCTCCTATTCTACTGATAGGGGAGGACCTCCTTCCTTTCTGTTGCATTTTTAATTGGTTATTTGGTTTGTTGCTGTTTAATTTCTTGAGTTCTTTATATATTTTGGATATTATCCCTCTGTCAGATGTAAGATTGGTGTAGATATGTCCCAGTATGTAGCTGTCCTTTTGTTCTGTTGACAGTCTTTTGCTTTATAGTTCCATTATGTCCCATTTATTAATTGTTTATCTTAGAGCCTGAGCTGTTGATGTTCTGTTCAGGAAGTTGTTATCCTATGCCAACGAATTGAAGGCTCTTCCCAACTTACTCTTCTAATAGATTTAGTGTGTCTGTTTTTATGTTGAATTTTTTAATACACATGGACAGGGTGACAAATATGGATTTATTTGCATTTTTCTACATGTAGACATCCAGTTAGACCAGCACAATTTGTTGAAGGTGCTATCTTTTTCAATTCTATGGTTTTTGCTTCTTTGTCAAAAATCAAGTATCCATTGGTATGTGGGTTTATTTCTGGATCTTCGATTTGATTCCATTGATCCAGTCTTTTTCTATGGCAGTACTACACAGTTTTTATTGCTGTTGCTCTGTAGTACATATTGAGATCAGGGATGAAGATACCTCCAGAAGATCTTTTATTGTAGAGGATTGTTTTAGTTATTTTGGTTTGGTTTTGGTTTAGGTTGTTTGTTTATTTGTTTGTTTGTTTGTTTGTTTGTTTGTTTTTTGGTTTTCCGTAAGAAGTTGAGAATTGTTCTTTTGGAGTCTGGTAAGAATTGTGGTGGCATTTTGATGAGAATCCCACTGAATCTGTAGATTGCTTTTGGTAAGATAGCCCTTTTTACTATGTTAACTGTATCAAACCATAAGCATGGGAGATCTTTCCATCTTTTGATATCTTCTTCAATTTCTTTCTTCAGAGATTGACATTTTTATTTTCATCCAAGGCTTTAACTTAAACTTCCTTGGATAGAGTTACATCAAGATACTTTATGATTTTTGTGGCTAATATAAAAGGTGTTGTTTCCCTAATTTCTTTCTTTTTTAATTTATTTTTTATTAGTTTATTCACTTTATATCCCACCTGTCTCTCATCCCCTCCCAACCCCTCCTTCTCTCCCTTCTTCTCTCCATTTGTTTTTTGTATACAGAAGGGCTACTGATTTTTTGAGCTATTAGAAATGCAGTTTACTTGATGAAGAGAGAAGGAGTGGGCTAGCTGGAGCTTCAAAGAGAATGTGGGTGTGGGAGGGTAAGAAGAGACTACTACAGTCTCTACAGTGTGTCCCCAAGACAGGTGTGAGTACTGCAGTTCGAGGTTATCTGTGTACATGATGCACCATATCAGAACTCAGAATTCATAAAAGAAGCACCTCTCAATCACCTTGGGGCCCATGACAGTGACATTATTCTTGCTTTGCTGGCCCCCTCTTGAACATTATAACCACCCAAGCTGTGTTATGTAGCTGCCTTTCTCTGTTTTACTGTGTTTGGTCATCATGTATGTTAAGACTGATATCTGCGCTGGAGGAACCTGAGTTATTACCAAGTTTCAAGAGAAAGCACTCCCTGGGAGCAAAAGTAGCATGACGCTATTACATGCTAAGCACTCATTTGCTACAAAAAGCAGCCGCATGACACATTGATCTCTATTTATTATTGCTGTTAAATGTATTTCAAGCAATAGTCAAGCTGAGACTCACCTAAAGTATATCAATAGCGCGTGCATGAAGATTATTCTTTTTATTAATGTATAGGAGTATATATATATCCTTTCGAACTGCAACCTGTTCACTGCTATTTTCACCAGAATAAGAAAAATTTATGCTTATTTAGACTTATTTGAATTAACAAGATTAATTTCCTCCTTGATAATTTATGTTTAATTAAGCCTGTGGACAGCACTGAGAACAAAATATTGGATGAACCACTTAATCACAAGCCCTGTCAGAGCCCAAATCCAACCCAGACTTACTAACGAGAAACTTCAACGCGAGATGCTGCTGATAGCAGCAAGGTGCTGCATCAGACACGCCAATAAAGACCTTCCTTGGGTCATTTCTGACCTCTGAACACACATCCAGTTCTCTTTACAAATTAATACAACATACTCATATTCACAAATCCTGGTGATGAGCACTTATGCAATTGAGGGTACGTGTTATAGGAAAATAATGTCAAAGAGAAAAATCAAGCTAAAGTTCATTGTGGATTTACTCACTGAACATGGAATTCTAATGAAATTGGGATTCTAAAATTGAATTCTTTGCAAATATTACAAATATCACATAAGTGAATTTAAATAAGAATATAACAAAACTCTGTTTAAATAATTTCTCAATCTAGTTCTCAAGTATTTCCTCCATATATGTTTGCTGCTTATTCTTTGATCACCCCCTCTCTGTGAAAATTCTGTAGTATCGTTCTAAGTAGGTTGAAAAAAATAAAAAAAGAGAAAGCCTATCTACTGCATAGTTAAATAGCGTTTTCTCTCATGAGGATTTCAATCATGAGAACTGCGTTTCTTATCACATTGCTGGCCTCTACATCATTAGAACTTTCCCCAGACCGCTGGCTAGCATCCAGTGTATTCTGCTAAGACCTGGCGTTAGCAGACACATAGGCACAGAAGGATGGCATTTAGCCATACATTTTGTGTGTGTGCCATGGTGTCTGTCTCAGTAAGTGTTTAGAAGTCACGCCTCTGTCAAGACAGTTGAAAACTGCACGCCTATCACACAAACATTCTCTCTCCTGAAAGACGTGACCACCTTCAGAACTTTGGTGGTAAATGCTGAGCTACATGGTATACCAAGTCTTCTGCTTTCTCCCAAGTACATAAACAGTATCTGTTTGGGGGCCTTCACGTTGAAATTCAGATCTGGTACCTTCTCTGATGGTATTTCTGGCTTCTTATGTATTTCTCAAAATCCTTCCTAAATTGAGAAATCCAGCCACAAGTAAAGAGTCTTTCTACACCTGGCATTACTGCATCGTATGACAAGATTCACTTCTGATCTACATTCATATCAAAATGGGCATTTCTAATAATTAGAAAAACAAAATTGACATTTTGGGGAAACTTTTTCATCAGAACTCTGATCAAATTAATTTTTTAAAGGAAAAAAATATATTATTTTAATGTGTGTGTGTGTGTGTGTGTGTGTGTGTGTGTGTGTGTGTGTGTGTGCTTGCAGAGGCCAGAAGTGGATACAAGCTCCCTCGGAACTGGAGTAACAGAGAGTTCTGAAATTACAAATGGGTTCAGAGAATTGAACCTGGATCCTCTGCAAAAGCAGCAAGTGCTCTCAGCCACTGAGCTGTCTCTCCGTCCCCTAAAAATACATATTCTCAAAGTTAATGAAACATTTCACCTGGGAACTCACCTGGCACAAAATCTTGGATTATTGACCTTATATGAAAGAATATATATCACTGTTTACATGAGATATTTGGATTGAAATAAAAATGTAGATAAAACCAGTACTCTTCTTTCCTTTCTCATATTTTCTGGGTGGTTTTTGTAATCTTAAACCATACTAGGTTGGAAAACAAGGACGTGTTTAACACTTTCGTGGAACTTCTGAATGTTATGTTTTCTAACAAGCTTAGTGAGAAATGAAAAGATGAAATAAAAATATTTCTCATGAAAGAAAATAGATATAATGAATTCCAAGCAATGCTGAACGCTCTTACCCCAAATTGCTCGGAAGCACATCAAAAGGGCTATCTCTTTCTGACAATCCTCTCTCTCATCCTCCAGCAAGCTGAACAGAATTCAGCAGTACCATAACGAATTTCTCTGGCCTCAAACAGACCATTACATGAAGGTCAGGTTTATATACTACTAAAAATAGTCCATGCAAAAAAAAATGTAAACGAAAAAAAAAAAAAAAGGGCAGAGGCAAATGTGGGACAGTAGATCATCTGTTAAGTAAGCTGCTCGAAACTCTGCTAACTTGAATTTTCCAGCCAATTGAAGGTAAGAATGGCATTCACATATGAGACCTGCCTCTCAGGATCCTTGTCATAGGACCCTGGCTTTACCTTCTTTTTTTTAACCTAAGCCTATGTAAAGATCTCCTCACATGCCCAGAGCTTCTGCTTTAGCACTTTATATCCAGAAACCTTACTCTCTTTCCCATAATGGAATCCCTGAGAACCGGAGCACAACTGATCTGTGAGGCTTCATTAGCTCAGAAGTTCCCTTCCGCCTTTTTGCCATGGTTTACATCAAAAAAAAAAAAAAAATCTTTTGTAGTGTTTAATTTTAAAGTTCTGCATTAATATTTTACATATGCTCCCTGGAAGGATATGATTTTTTTTTTGCAGGGAGGCATTTTCTATGACCCTTCCCCACTCACAAGTGAAAAACCCTGTCCCAAGACAAATTATTTCAATTTACTGCCTTAGTAAATAGAATGGAAAGAACATAATTGAATTACCATTTAGTTCTTAGGGTTTAATTATGCCTCAAGCTTTGGATGATAAGGTAGATCTTCAATGTACAGCATTATTATAAATTCACAGAAAGAGCAAACTTGACTGGAAGGTAAACCACTGAATCTAGACATGCCTCAAGGTGTCCCTCTGCTATTCTTTAAACTGAGACTCAATTACCATATTGTTCAGAATTTAAACTGTAAAGAACTCTGGTGAAGTACCATAATGCAGCTGATGATTTCCCTTTGTAACATCTTCTACCGTTCATGAGGAAAGAAGCCATTATCTTTTTCATCACTGTTTTAGAGCACTCTTGTGTTAGGAGACATGCAACCATTTTCCCACAATGATGATTGTTCAGACTCTGCATATTACTGTCATAATTCTCACATGCTCTTAGCAATTAATCCCTCATGCAATATTCATGCTTTAGTGGCATTCTACAGCATGACCTCTACTCTCACATCTCCCGAGGCAAATACTATGCTAACACCTGGATTCTGACTTCCAATTTTAGGAGATATTAAGTTCAGGGGTGAGGGGAATTGGACAGGATTGAAGTGTGTTATTTTCATTTCACCTTTTTATGGTCCCTTTGGGTTGTCCCTTGAAATTAATTAAGAGAGGACACTAAGGACAAATTGTACTGTGTCATCCAAGCGATAACCTGCTTTCCTTTTGGTTGGTGGAGGTTGGGCTTCTGAAATGCTAATGGTTTGGTTAGATATTTAAATATAAATCATAGTGTGTTATCAATGCACCTCTCCATTGATTTCTTTGCCAATATGTACATGAGACCACAATCATAGAATAATATTGACAAAGTGGGTGATAAACTTTAAAATAGAAATTTGTCTGCAGATTTTGGCTACTACAAATAAAGCTGCTATGAACATAGTTGAGCAAATGTGCTTGTTGAATTGTGGGGCATCTTTGGGATATATGCCCAGGAGTTGTACAGCTGGGTCTTGAGGTAGTGCTATGCCCAGTTTTCTGAGAAAGCGCCAGGGCTCCACCCAACAGGGGATCGAAAGCAGATGCTGAAGCTCCCAGCCAAACTTTGGGCAGAGTGCAGGGAGTCTTATGAAAGAAGTGGGGGGGTAGGATAGAAGGAAAGAGAGGTGACAGTAGCCCCACAAGGAGACCAACAAAGCTAAAAAATATGAGCCCAGGGGGTTCTGCAGAGACTGATGCACCAACCAAGGACCTAGACCCCTGCTCAGATGTATCCCATAGGCAGTTCAGTCTCCATGTATGTTTCCAAGTAAGAGGATCAGGGGTTGCCTCTGTCATGAACTCAGTTGTATGTTCTTTGATCACTCGTCCCCGGTGATACGGCCTTGCCCGGCCACAGAGGAAGAGGATACAGGCAGTCCTAATGAGACCTGATAGGCTATGGGCAGATGGCAGGGGAGAACTCCCCCTTTCAGTGGACTAGGAGAAGGGAATTGGGGGAAAGGGAGGGATGGTGGGACTGGAAGGAGTTGAGGGCAAGGCTTCAATTGGGATATATAATGAATAAATTGTAAAAAAAAATAAAAATAAAAAATAAAAAATAAAAAATACAAAAAAAAAGAAATTTGTGCATGGATTTAGGAAGAACAGTGAACTCTGAATATAAAATAAAAACAACTTTTAAAGGCAATAGTTGTGGAAGACAGTAATCTTGCAAGCCACCAAAAGGTTTATTGTTTATTACTAAAGAAAAGGTAGCATAATGAATAATATCCTTTTATCTGCAGATGAGAATCTAAAATACTTCCATAGCTGCACACAGAGAAAACAAAGCTGCAGTGAATATCACCTTCCTGTAAGGGACTGTGACAGGGAATTAGGAAAATGAAATTAAAAAAAAAATTCTTTCTGCTTCAGTATCATTAACCTCACTTTTGACATCAATTTGCTTGTGATCAGTTAAAATCTGCTGCTTCTTAAAAAAAATACTTGACACAGGGGCACCCAACAAGTTCAGTCAAGCCTGTTATTAAAAAGGCATTACAGTGACTCCCAAGACAGTAAACAGTAAAAGTAAAAAAGAAAGGCAAATGTAAATGAAAATGTAAGTGAAGAGTGAATATTCATTCTTAGAATCCACTCTTCAGCGGCAGCCATGGAGAAAACAAATGACACCAAGTGCCGTACGAAAGGGGGTCCAGCCACTTTGGAAGTTACTATGCATTTTCTCAAAAACTAAGAAATCTTCCATTTGACTAAGCTGTACCATTCCTGGTTATTCACCCAAAGGACTTCAACTCAACATGCTACAGAAAAACCAAAACATCAGTGATCATTGCAACACTGTTCACATTAACTAAATTACAGGTCCAATCTAGATGTCCAACAACAGAGGAGTGGGTAGAAAGACTGTGATATATGTATGTATACATATGTATATATGTATGCATACATATATATATGTATTATATACATATATATGATGTTTTTGAATTCTGGAGAAAATGGAAACAATTGGAGATCATATTAAGTGAATTAAGCCAATTTTAGAAAGACAAATATCATATGTTTTTTTCTTCTTTGTAATTTCTAGATTTTAAATATATGCACAAGGTCATAGATGTGTATATGATATGAAAGTAGAAGTCCAAGAGTTTCAGGGGGACAGAGGAGAAGGTGACACAAACAATAGTGGAAAGGGATGAGGAAAGGGAGGGTGGAGGATTATGGAGAGAATATGTCTAACAAACAATACATACGATATGAAAAACTTAAAAGCTTTAAAAAAAAAATAAGGTGTGAGTTTTAAATAAGAAATATTAAACAAGATAGAAGCGTCACTCTCCCAAAGATCTTTCACAGTTCTTCACCTTCACATCAGGCAGTTTTCAGAGTATCTCAATAAGAGCAGGAGGACCTGTCTCTGTGGCTACACGGTAAAGCGCGCAGATGAGGTCTGTACAAGCACTGTGTTGCATGAGCAAAGGCCACACTCATTCCTGTTAAACTAGCGGGTCCATAGGAGGAAGAATAAACACATTCCATAAGAACCAACACAGCTATAGAAATGGTTTATTTGAGCTGTTTTGGTTTTTTTTTTAGCATTTTTTGCAAAAAAAAAAAAATCTTCATTACAAGTAACAGGAATTTCAGTTTTTAGCAAAATAAATTTATCAAAAGAATGATCATGGATTGTCTGGGATTCCTTGTATCTAGAAACAGTACTGAAAGTTCACCATTAACTGGCTCCAGAGAAGATGCCTCTGTTTCAGGGCTCTGTTTCAGGCAGGAGGCCATAGGAATAGGTTGAGGGTTGCCTCCAGGAACTGGATGTAGCTGTCCCAGCACCTGGTGGTCCTGTGCTGCAGCCATGGTTCTAAGGCCTGTGCTTCTAAACCTCCTAAGAACTCCTGTGGCTAAGAGAGGACTGAGGACTGCTTGAAGATTTGTGATTCAATTTAGTATTCACATGGAGAATAGCTCAAGAATAGGAAAAGAATTTAACATTTCTACATATCAAAAAAAAAATCTCTTCAGAGGTGTAAAAAGGCACTCCTAGGATTCAGCAAGAGGGAATGACTAGAATAGAGGTCATGGAAGGGAAAAGGCTAGGCTCTAGAACAGATTTGTTTTTCAGCCTCATTAAAAGAGGAATTCATCTTACCCAGGGTCCTTCTTCTTGCTTAGCTTCTATACGTGTACAGATTTGAGTATGTTTATCCTATATTATATGTCTATTATCCACTTATAAGTGAGTATATACCATGTGTGTCTTTCTGGTTCTGGGATACCTCACTCAGGATGATCATTTCTAGATCCCACCAATTGCCTGCAAATTTCATGATTTCCTTGTTTTAAATTGGTGAGTAGTGTTCCACTGTGTAAATGTACCACAATTTCTGAATCCATTCCTCAGTTGAGGGGCATCTGGGTTGTTTCCAGGTTCTAGTTATTATAAATAAAGCTGCTACAAACATGGTTGAGCAAATGTCCTTGTTGTGTACTTAGGCATATTTTGGATATATGCCTAGGAATGGTATAGCTGGATCTTGAGGTAGCACTATTCCTAATTGTCTGAGAAAAAGCCAGATTGATTTTCAAAAGTCGTTGCACAAGTTTACATTCCCATCAGCAAATGAGTACAGTTCCCCTTTCTCCACATTCTCTCCAGCATGTATTGTCACTTGAGTTTTTTGATCTTGACCATTCTGATGGGTATAAGGTGAAATATTAGGGTCATTTTGATTTGCATTTCCCTGATGACTAAGGACATTGAATATTTCTTTAAGTATTTCTTTGCTATTTGATATTCCTCTACAGACAATTCTCTGTTTAATTCTGTACCCAATTTTTGGCAAATGGGATGGACATCGGAAGAGGGAGACAACAGGAAACTGGACAGGAGCCTACCACAGAAGGCCTCTGAAAAACTCTACCAGCAGTGATTCAAAGCAGATGCTGAGATTCATAGCCAAACTTTGGGCAGAGTACAGGGAATCTTATGAAAGAAAGGGGAGATAGAAAGACCTGGAGAGGACAGGAGCTCCACATAGAGAGCAATAGAACCAAGAAATCTGGGCCCAGGGGTCTTTTCTGAGCCTGAGACTCCAACTAAGGACCATTCATGGAGATAACCTAGAACCCCTGTACAGATGTAGCCCATGGCAGCTCAGTATCCCAATGGGTTCCCTAGCAAGGGGAACAGGGACTGTCTCTGACATGAACTCAGTGGCTGGCACTTTGATCACCTTCCTCTCATGGGGTAGTAGCCTTTCCAGGACACAGAGGAAGACAAAACAGGTAGTCCTGATGAGACCTGATAGGCTAGGGTCAGATGGAGGGGGAGGAGGACCTCCTACATCAGTTGCCTTGGAGAGGGGCATGAGAGGAGATGAGGGAGGGATGGTGGGGTTGGAGGAAATGAGGGAGGGGGCTACACCTGGGAAACAAAGTGATTAAACTCTAATTAATATAAAAAATAATTTTTTTAAAATAAAAATGCTTCAAAGTTAAAAAAAAGACTTCAACAAGAAGTTGGCAGTCAACTATGCATAAGTGAGAGTTAGAATTTCGTTATGACTAATATTAGTATCACTGTTCCCGAATGACAGAGTCACGGGACCTTGGTTGCTGTGCTGACAAGGCTGTTATCACAAGACAAAGATTGATACATGAGCATTGAGAACTTCTACTGCAGTCATCTATGAGTGCCTCCTCTCATCTGCTCTACCTCAGAATCGAACATAGCTGGATCTATAGGGATGAAGACCCTGGGAATTATTTTAAAACCTTCTATTTCGCATTTTCATCTGAAGATTATCTAGGTTCTTAAAATACCTTGCAGAGAACTCCATACTGTATGAAAATAGGGCTCTTACACTGCTACAACAAAAAGCATTGCAAAGCAACTTGCTATATAACATACATAATGCAAAGCACAGTAGATGCCTGTTAATCACACCACACTTTGTAGCAAACTATTCTTCCCTTATGGAAGCTGCCAAAGGGGCTTTGCATTCATATCCACACATCTGTCCCTCTGCCCAACAGGAAACAACCCGAAGAGACAAAATAGGAGAACAAAGCTTTCTAGATGCCTCGGTTTCATCAATGCAACTACAAAGACAGGTTTGCTAGAACTTTCTGCTACTTTAATGAGCACCAAATCAACCATTTTACACAATATCAAACACAACAATACTTTAGGGACCAATGTGGGTTAGGAATCAGTGTATTCAGTCTTTTCGGGTTTTAATGTTTTAGGTCTGACTTGTAGAATCCACTGAAGTACAAGTTGTGTTTCATTAATAAGTTATTTCCCACAATGTAAGAAGCACAATTCAGTACTTTTTCTGTTTTTTTGGAGTTTTCATCCTCAGTTACCCAAAGCAGCATGGCAAGAGAAATTCCACATTTACTGAGCCAGGCATTTCCACCCTGTATCCTACCACAGATTCTCTCCAAGGCAACTTTTTCAAGCCTTCCAGATTAACTGCCTCATTAAACAAATGTCTAAAAGGAAATGCACTACCTTAGTTCAGTTCGTAACCAATAGATACCCAATCAGAAGATTTGGATTTTCCATATTTTCCTTTCTTATTGACATATTCTTATTGGCACTTTTAGTTAATCCACCAAGACAGTCAGAATCATAAAGAGGAATGTTCATTGCCTTGATAATCCTATCCTTAGCATTTGTTCTGTGATATTCCTTTGTTGTTTCCTGGAGAACAATAACAGGCATCCAGTGTGTGTGTGTGTGTGTGTGTGTGTGTGTGTGTGTGTGTGT
>NW_026596046.1:24474134-24532519 GCF_907164565.1 Psammomys obesus
GTGTGTGTGTGTGTGTGTGTGTGTGTGTGTGTGTGTGTGTGTACGTGTCTGTGCATGTGTGTTACTGGGGGAGGGGTCAAAGCCAGAACTTGGCACATATATAGCTAGATCTAATTTTTAATATCTGACTGATAGGTCATCTATGCTGGTAATTCAAGACACATTAAAGTATTTAAATGCTGGTTTATTGGAAGCAGCCCTCAGAGCATTGGCCAGTCCCAAGGAATAGGGCCAAGAAAACCACCATACAGAGGGGAGTCAGAAATGTGAGTAAAGAGAGGAGAGGAGGGAAGCAGTGGGGAAGGGAAGGGGCGGGGAGGAGAGGAAATGCAGAAAGAGAGAGAAGAGGGAACTAAAATGTCTGGATTATATAGTGAAGAGCCCCTGGGGAGGGGAAGACCCCTTCCCTGGACTAGAGAGTTGAGAGTAGAGGGCAGGATATGTGAGCCATGCAGTGTAACAGGTATGGACTGGGGGATGCTGGGAGAATCTAGAAGTCAGGTCTGCCTAGGTTCAAAAGACACTGCAGCTGCTTGCCCTGCTGGGCCCGGCCTGAGCCTGTCAGGCCCGGCAGGTGCCTAGTTACCTGGGAGGTGACTGAAGAAAACTCCTGGAGACCACCATCTATCGATGCAAATGCAAAAGGTTTATTTTAACCATCTCACAATGAGATCACCCCTGCTGGTCAGCAAGGAGTGGCCCTGGGAGACAAAGGCCTTGGGTTTTTAAAGGACAGGCATGGGGATTTTTAGGGGTTGCAGTCTTGGATTCAGGATTGGATGAGGAAGCTATAAAGTAAGATATTTGGTTTGTCTTAGGTGCTCAAGCTTGGCCAGTCCTGCCAAATGTGGATGCGGCTGCAATTAAAGGTGGGGGTGGGGTGATTAGCTCATCCTTGAAGATCTGGGCTTTGGGCTTTTGGCCGGAGGTCAGAGGTTGCTCAGAAGAAGGATTGAGGCCATCTGGGTTGGTTGCTAAGAAACAATATCTCGAAGACAAGGGTCTGGTCATTCTTTTTGCTGAGTGAAGGTCATTACTTGCTTGCTTTTTTTATATCTGTCCTCATAGATGGCCAGGGTCACACTCCTTTATTCTCTGGAAAGGTACTAAGAGGCTTTAGCTTAACCTGGGCCTAAAACTCAAAAATATAGGCTTTAGAAGACATATAGGTTACAAAGTTAGTCTGATTCTTTCAGCCCCAAGTCTGAAGCCCAACACTGACCAACTTGAATACAACCAAGAAAGATGTTAGACTATAGTAAGCAAATTTATTTTACACCAAATTAAAAATATGATACACCCACTCCCCAGTTCCCAGGCCCTGAATTGTAGCCCCTAAGACCCGCACTGATCAGAGAGCAGCAGGTAAGAACCCCTTCTCCCATCTACTGGCCTTCCACATTCTGCCAGCAACAATAGCCAGGTTTTCCCAAGACCCTCAGTGGTCCACTTCCTCCACATCTCCTACATCCCAATTACGGAGCCTATGGCACTTCCTGTGACTCACTCCAATCTGCAGCCCCCAAGGGCAACACGGATCAGGGAGCAGCAGAAAAAACAGAGGACTATGGCTGTCTGGGACCACGATCTCTATATACATCCCAGCGACCTATTACCATCAGAAACCACCAGGTGTGCCAATAACAGAATCAACCAAATTACTAGAGACCAGCACAAGAACACCAGCAACAAAACCCAGGGCCGTATGACACCACCAAAACTCAATTATCCCACCACAGCAAGCCCTGACAGTGCTATAACAATAGAAGCACAAGAAAATTATCTTAAATCTCAGGTTATAAAAATGATAGAGGTCTTAAAAGAAGAGAATAAATCCCTCAAAGAACTGCAGGAAAATACAACCAAACAGATAAAGGAATTGAATAAATCCCTTAAAGAAATATAAGAAAATGCAAACAGGTGAAGGAACTGAGTGAATCCCTTAAAGACATAAAAGAAAATGGGACAGGAGCCTACCACGGAGGGCCTCTGAAAGACTCTACCCACCAGTGTGTAAAAGCAGCTAATAAGACTCATAAACAAACTCTGGGCAACATACAGGAAATCTTAGGACAGAAGGTGGAGACAGTAAGACCTGGAGAGGACAGGAGCTCCACAAGGATAGCAACAGAACCAAAATATCTGGGCACAGGAGTCTTTTCTGAGACTGATACTCCAACCAACGACCATTCATGGATATAACCTAGAACCCCTGCTCAGTTGTAGCCCATGGCAGCTCAGTATCCAAGTGGGTACCCTAGTAAGGTGAACAGGGACTGTCTCTAACCTGAACTCAGTGGCTAGCTCTTTGACTGCCTCCCCTGGATGGGGGAGCAGTCTTGCCAGGCCACAGAGGAGGACAATGCAGCCAGTTCAGATGAGACCAGATAAGCTAGGGTCAGATGGAAGGGGAAGAGGACCACCCCTATCCATGGACTTGGAGAAGGGCATAGGAGGATATGAGGGAGGGAGAGTGAGATTGGGATGGCATGAGAGAGGGGGCTACAGCTGGGATACAAAATGAATAAACTGTGATTAATGTAAAAATAAAAATTTAATTTAAAAAAGAATGGCTAAGATAAAAAACTCAAGTAACAACACATGCTGGTGAGGATGTAGAGAAAAGGGACCACTCCTTCATTGCTGGTGGGAGTGCAAACTTATTCAACCTCTTTGGAAATCAACCTAGTGCTTTCTCAGAAAACTAGGAATAGTTCTTCCTCAAAATCGAGCTATCACATTCCTGGACATACCCAAAAGATGCTTCACCATACAAAAAGGACATTTTGTCAACTATGTTCATAGCAGCTTTATTTGTAATAGCCAGAATCTGGAAACAACCCAGATGTCCCTCAGTTGAGGAATGGATACAGAAATTGTGGTACTTTTATACAATGGAATACTATTCATCTATTAAAAACAAAGAAATCATGAAATTTGCAGGCAAATGGATAGAACTAGAAAAGATCATCCTAGGTGAGGTAACCCTGACCCAGAAAGATGTGCATGGTCTGTATCCACTTATAATTAGATATTAGACCTATAGTATGGGATAACCATACACAAGACACAGACCAAAGAAGCTAAGTAACAAGGAGGGCCCAAGGGAGGGTGAGGGAATGCCACTCAGAAGGGAAAATAAAATAGACAGCAGAAGTGGATGAAGAAAGGGAACTGGGCAGGGGATGGAATGGGGAGGGAAACAAGGGTGGTGAGCACTTGTAAAAAGAACAATGGGGGTGAGAGGGCTGAAAACAAGGAAAACTGAGGGGGTCATCTCTTTCTTTGTCTTTGTCTTTGTCTTTGTCTTTGGAGCCTGCAAAAGGGTAGGCTTCTGAGAGGATATGGGTGTGACTCCAGCTGATACCCCTAAACAGGGGGGAGAGGAAGGGGACATGAAGACTGAAGTGACCACCGCCTAACCAGGCAGACTGGTGGAAGGAGAGAACAACAACCTATCAACACGATCTTTGATCCAAAATTTTTCCTGCCTATGAGAAATACAAAAATAAAGAGGGAACAAAGATTGAGGGAATGTCCAACCAATAATTGGCCCAACCTGAGACCCACCCTACAATAAAGAGCCAGCCCCTGACACTATTAATGATGCTCTACTATGCTTGCAGACAGGAGCCTAACTTGACTGTCATCTGGAATGCTCCAGCCTACAGAAGATCAAGACAGATGTTGGGTCTTGCAGCCATTCATGGGGTGGAGCTCAGGGGGTCCTGTGGAAGTGTTAGAGGAAAGATAGAAGGACCTGGAGGTGACAGGACCCTTACCAAAAGTCCAACAGAGACAACTAACCCAGCCCCATGGTGGCTTACAGAGACTGAGACATCAACTAAGGAGCACATGTGGTCTGGACCTAGGACTCCTGTACATATGTAGCCAATGGGTGGCTTGGTGTTTATATGGGATGCCTGGCAAGTGAAGTGGGGTGGTGCCATTTCAAACATGGACTCTTTTGGATGACTTCCCTTTGGCAACGCTGTCTTGCCTGATCTCAGGAGATGAAGACATGCTCAGTCCTGATGTGACTTGATATGTTGGGGAGGGTTGATATGATTGAAGGGGGTTCTGCTATTCTAGGGGGAAAGGGAAAGGAGAGGAATGGCAGGTGGACTGGGAGGAGAGAGGGGAGGGGCACCCTTGGGATATAAAGTAAATAAACTTAAAAATTTTTTAAAAAGAATATGATATAGTTTGGCCAAACCAGTCTCTAGGCTTTTTTATTAAGAATTCTAGTAAGTCTATACAGGAAAAGTCTTCGGGAAAGGATAGAATTTTTTTAAAGAAATATATCAAAAAGGATACAGTGTGTAGTTTCCAGTAAACACAATTTCATATCCTTTGACTTACAATGAAATATGATTAGCAATGAAAACAACCTCATCTCATCCTGCCCTAGATTAATACTTACCTACTCATAAATAGAGATAGCTGACATCATAGAATAGCTGGGAAGTCTATAAAAGATGCCACAGAATTCCTCTCATATGGCATTGGTATCAGGTGAATAGGACTCTAAGCTCAGCATCTTCCCAAAGTTGTATGGTCAATTAATAAGCGTGTCAAGCCTCTAGTCTTCAGTTTGTTCATGTCTGACTTCTGACCACTCTCTTGTCACGGCCCTTCCAACTGATGCTTTCCACTCCTGTTACATAAAAACTAAGTGTCCGAGAATGTTCCAGCTCCTTATCTCCTCCTCTTCCACCCTCTCAAAAAAATTTCTATTTTCATCTCCTTTATTTTATAAATATTTTCATCACTTCTTGCTTGTCATCTTCCAGTGATGAAACTTTAGAAAAAGCAAAAGTATCATGCATCTACATGGAAAGAACAGCACAAAACTTTTACTTTAAAAGAAATTAAATCTAGAGTCTTTTTTTTTACCTTGAAGCAAAATTCAAAGCCTTACCCACTATCCATCCTTTGCCAACAACGTTCTCTGTTGCACTTCTAAAGAACATGGAAACATCCCATGTGTTGCCCGCTCATTATTACTGTCTTATTAACAGTCATTAAAAACTAAAAATACTTACGTTATTTTACTTGCCTGGCTGTTGTCTGCCTTGTCTGAATATGCAAAACCTAGAGGAAACAGGGTCTCCTACCTCTTGAGACTGAGTCCATGGAGAAGATCAACCCCTGTGAGTCTTCACAGCCTTAGCACCACCTCTGACATACATAAGACACTGAATATGTATAAAATTGTTAATAAAGAATGGGTAAAGGCTAGAAACTCTGAAAAAAAAACTATAATCATTGTCTGAGGGGAAATATATACTAATAGGTACAGAGCATAGAAAAGAAAATGGATTTGATTAAAAAGTCAGTGACAAGGTCCAAATAGTAGCTTAGACACCAACAATGTTTACAACTCCAACTATTAAGCTGTTTCACTTAGTCTTAAAAGCAGTTTCTGTGCAAATAAAAACATGTAGGTTATAAAACATAAAACAACAACTAAGACATTTTTAAGGGTTTTAACTACTTCTATACTTGTATCAACAAATTCATTGTATCCTTTTTATTTTTATATTAAAGAGATTTATGGGATGGAGGTGGTGAGAGAGAGAGAGAAAGAGAGGAAAGAGAGAGAGAGATGGTAGGGTCCCCCAGGAGAGAAACCAAGGCAGAAAGAGTGCAAGAGAAGAGAGAGTTCCATTATATTCTTTAGTTTCAACCACTTTTCATTTTTTCATTGAATTTTCCCAACACAGATATGTTTTCATTTAATAAAGTAAAACTACATTGCTGAGGACACCACAAACTGCTTCAGAACATGGAAAGCATAATCTCAAACTAGCCTGGAAACTTCCTCCCCACTGATCAGATTTCACAGTGCTGGAAAGGGCTATGCATGCAGCTAGGGAAGAAAAGACATCAATGGTCTTACCCAGTACTGTTCCCAGCATGCTACAATAACAACCCGCCAGGAGAATTGCAACTGTGGCACCATTGTGAGCTAAATAACTGCTTTCAGATTGGATTTTAGCTTGCTCACCAGAAAAGTTTAGCATGCTTGGTACTGTCGCCCTGGTCAAAAGTTTAAGGCTGGGATACAGGCCATGAGATAGAACCTACTGTTGCTATTTTGTCATGCTGTCAAAGTACCTTCAAAATATTTATGTTTATACCCATAGGCTTGGGATGCTCTTAACTTTGGGCAGAGAGACTTCTCTTTGCAGTAGGTAGCAATCAAGCAAAATTTCATTTTTTTTTTACTTTAATTATTTAATCATGAACAAAGATGCTAGATGCCTAGCAGATAAAATCATATACTGCTCTTCCAGAGAACCAGAGTTCAATTAATCTATATGGTGCTTCATAAGAGCATGTAACTCTAACTACTCTCTCTCTCTCTCTCTCTCTCTCTCTCTCTCTCTCACACACACACACACACACACACACATGTACACATATATAAAATTTTCCTGAACTATTTCATGATCAACACCACTTATCCTATCCATGTGTCATTTTTTTATTTCCCAAAATTACTAAATAAGTTCTACTTGTAAGTCATTTAATCCTTCGTGAATTTTGTTGTCCCAAATTACTGATGAACAGCTGAGACTTGTGGTTTCTGTTTGTCCTATAAAATTCCCTTGACAAGGGCATGTGTTGAAGACAGTAAATGGATGCAATACAATAGCAATAAGGCAAATTAGCACTCCAGGAATGATGAGCAGTAGTTTTCAGTTTAGTATAGACATGGGGCTGGAACAGCAAAGATGATTCAAGCTCTTCAAGTTCATCTTTGTTTCCAGGAATTATTTCTTTGAATAACAAATTTAGAACTACCTTCCTTGTCACAAAATATAATATGAATCTACTTGTAGAGATTTACAATGAAAATAGTGAAAATGCCTCTTTAGCCTATAAAATTTTTCTACACTAAATTTGACCCAAGTTTTAAAATTGCTCCATTGTATACCAAATCAATAAATACTAGCTTGTATCTTATCTCTTGTGAAAAGTGAACTGTATAACTTTGCTGAAGCTCATCTACAGACCAATAAAGCCTGTCCCCCAATGGCTACTATGACTAAAGCAGATGATACATCTTGTGGAAGCCAAACATCTAGAAAGTGCCTGACACAAGCAACTCTGTGGCTGTATCACAATTAGCTTTTTACTTATCTATCTATTTGTTCATTCATTCATTTACTTTATATCGTAGCCTCTCCCTCTTCTCCTCCCGGTCTCACCCTCCCTTGTCCCCCTATCACCCTTCCCCTAGTCTTCAGAAAAAGGTAGTTCCCCCTCCTCCACCAACCCAGCCTAGCACATTAAGTCAAATCAGGACTGAGGACATCCTTTTTCCCCTGTGGCCTGGTGAGGCAGCCCTACCAAGTGGAAATGATTTAAAAAGCAAGCAACAGAGTCTGTGTCAGAGACAGCCCCAAGGGACCCACATGAAGCCTGAACTGCCCATCTGCTACATCTGTGTAGGGTGTCAAGGTCTAGTCCATGCATAGTCCTTGGTTGGTGCTTCCGTCTCCACAACCCCCAACCCCACCCCAGCAGTCCTGTAGAAGAGTGGAGGAAAGGACAAAAGGATCTGGAGGGGACAGAAGCTCCACACGAAGATTTACAGTTAGCTTTAACTGTCAACTGGACCAAGCCTGCAGTCACATTAGAAGAGCCTCTCAGGTGAGGAATCACCCACATCAGATTGGATGATGGGCATGCCTATAGAGGAGTATCTTAATTGCTAATCCATGTAGGAGGGCCCAGCCCACTGTAGACAGTGCTCTTCCCTGGTGCATGAGGAGGCTGGCTAAGCACGAGTCTTTGAGTGAGACAATGAGCATCATGGCTGCTTTAAGCCCCTGCTTGAGTTCCTGTTCAGATTTTCCTCATTGATGGGTTTCAGTCTCAAAGTATAATCTAAATAAAGCCTTTCTTTCCATAAGTAGCTTTTGGTCAGAGAATTTTTTATCAATAATAGATAGGAAACTAGAGCAGGCTGCAATGAATTTGGCTGTTAGTGCATTCCTTACATACCATTCCTGCTCCTGACTTTTAACAACATCCAAAAATCACTATCATGTCCAGTTGCAGGCAAACCAGCCTAAAAGAAAGAAAGAAGGAAAAAAAGACAAAGAAGCCAGAAACTACAGACTTTATGCAATAACTTTTAATAATTATGTTTTTTAAGCTTTAACTACAAGTCTAAATTCTACCAGCTGTTTAGAAAATTGGTAAAAATGTTTTCTGTTTCCCTTCAGAATTATACTGATGCCCCCAAAAAGCCTCATTTAAAATCTGTACCCATAATTGTGTTGAAGTAAATGGCTTAAATTTTTAATGCTTCCCTCCTGGTGCGTTAGCTATGCTTTAACACCAAGGGTAACTCTGGACTCCTCCCTAGGATCCCATCTGTTCCCTCAGGGCTTATAGTAAGCCATAATCTACTTACTTTATGTGGGAAAATGTTCCTATTACATTAAACTACGATGTTACATATTTTATTGTCCTGTTTTCCTGGGTAAGAACTTAATAGCTGATAAAATTCAAGTTCAGAAATATGTATTTGGAGTTGAGAGTTGTAGAAATGGTCATAGAAATCAGTGAAAGCCACATCAGGAAATCAGGAAGAACTGGTGGTCTAAAGAGCTGACACACTGATACTCCAACCAAGGACCATTTGTGGAGATAACCTAGAATCCTTGCTCAGATGTAGCCGATGGCAGCTCAGTATCAAAGTGGTTAAGGGGAACAGGGACTGTCTCTGACATGAACTCAGTGGCTGGCTCTCTGATCACATCCCCCTAACAGGGGAGCATCCTTGCCACGCCACAGAGGAAGACAATGCAGCCAGTCCTGATGAAACCTGATAAGCTAAGGTCAGATGGAAGGGGAGGAGGGCCTCCCCTATCAGTGGACTTGGAGAGGGGCATGGGAGGAGATGCAGGAGGGAGGGTGGGATTGGAAGGGAATGAGGGAGAGGGCTACAGCTGGGATACAAAATGAACAAACTGTAATTAATATAAAAAGTAAAAACAATAAAAAAGAATTAGAAAAAATTTGTAATAATAAATAAATAAATGGAAAAAAAAAGAGCCGACACACAAAAGAGTCAGAAAGCAGATGCTCTGATAGGCAATGTTGTCTCGCAACATACAAGAAGGGAAAAAACCAAGAATTCAGATACTTGAGTATAAGGTTAGAGGACGTGAGAGGCTACGTCGGGGTATGGCACATGAGGCATGTGATGCTGGACGGTCCTAACATGATGACCTAACGTCTTCATTTAGCACAGCTGTCCAGTAAAAGGTTCTGAAATTGAAAAGACACTAATATTACGAGGGAACCCTGGTCAAATAGCCAGTGCCCTGCTTGTTACAACATACAAGAGGGAATAATATGAGTTTCTCCTGTAGGGCTGATGACATAGCCAACCATGGGGCTTGGGTCCATTTGACGATAGCCGGCCTGAGTTCTGTTTTGTAGGGTTGGCTTTCAACCCTATAAGAGAGTGCTTAATTAGTTCTGGAACATTCACAACACAACTGCATGCATGGGCACATCTTGTCAGGTCAGTTATTACTGTAGTTTGCAGAGTTCCCAGATGGCTAAGACTAGTGATTACTTTTCTTCCCTAGAATGCTGCATAGAAGCTTATTTACTAACATGAGGTTTGGATCAAACTTAACAGCTGAGTCACAGGAGATGTGATGACGATGAAGGTTCTGAAACATCTTTAAATCTGAACAACTTGTTCTGTGTGCACCTGTGATCCGAAGAACCAATGTAGATTTGAGTTCCACAGGATCATAGAAGCTGCTGATTTTTTTTGGTAGTCATTGCAGTTTATCTTCTGGGTCTTTGTGACAATGCTAAGTGGTTTCATAAATGGCCAGTCCCTTGTCTTATAAGTGGGATCCCCTGAGTAAAATGCCATTGCACTCACACTTCATTTCTTCAGACTTCTCCAACTTTTTCTCAGAATTCTCAAACACAGCAAGAACCTTACTTATTTTTCTTCCTACCCACCCCCTTCCTAAACAGTGACTATCTTGGTTAGTTGTTTTTTGTTGTTGTTGTTGTTGTTTTGTTTTGTTTTTTTGTCAACTTGACACAAGGTAGAGTTATCTTGGAAGGAGAATGTCAAACGAGAAAAGCGCCTCCATCAGATTGCCTTTGGACAACTCTGTAGGGGATTATATTATTAGGTGGTTGGTATAGCAGAGTCTAACCCACTGTGAGCAGTGCCATTCCTGGCAGGTAGTCCTGGGTAATATAGGATCCAGACAGTACTGATGGGACCTGACAGTCTAGGGTCAGATGGCAGGGGTGGAGAACTCCCCCTTTCAGTGGACTAGAAGAAGGGGAAGGGAGGAAGAGGAAAGGAGTGATGGGACTGGGAGAGATGAGGGAGGTGGCTACAATCGGGCTATAAAATGAATAAACTGTAAAAAATAAAAGAATGAAAAAGAAAAAAGAAAGCAGGCCGAGCAAGTCACTGGGGCAAGATGGTGAGCAGCACTTCTGTACAGCCTGTTTCAGTTTCTGCCTCCAAGTGACCGCCTTAAGATACTGCCCTGATCTCTTTTAGTGATCCAGAGAAGCCAAATAAAGCCTCCCCGATAAAGAAGAACTCACTCCCTTTTGGACCACATTGTATCAGTTTCTTAATTTTTGTGATCAAATGAATAGTTATGCCTCATGGCTTAAAAGGCACTAGAGCTGATTCAACCCCTGAACCCTGTCATACTGCCTGGCTCTTCCCAGTCACCTTGGTTCTGCCCACTAAAGGGGGTAGGGTGGAATCTGCTTCCTAACATAGGAAGTTATGGCACTTTACTCGTTTTGGTTTCATCAAAAGACTTTTCCAACTTTTACAGAGACTAGAAATGAATTCTCTTTTCTTTTCTCACACACCAATAAAAAGCAAACTTATATCTTGTTCTTCTGCTAACAACTTTCACTTCTAAATCACCACTTGTCTCCTGATACTATTACCTGCCAAGTATAGCCAAGTATGGTGATGAATCAGGCTCAGCTTTTGAATCTGAGACTTTGGAGATTTCTATAAGAGTTGTTTTATCTATGTGAAAATTCAGTGCTTAGATCACATACATGCAAGAAATTGTAGGGTTTCCACCTTCAGTTTCCATTTGGAGCCCTAATTTTAGCAATATTTACACACTACATAAAGAACCCAGTGCAGGGGAAACTTCCTGGAATCTATGCGGGTGACTCTGGAGGGGTCCTAAAAAAAAAAATCAAAATAAATGAAAACGTCACCTTAGTATAATCTTTAAGTGTTTTACATGATCTTTCTGATCAGTAGACAATAATCAGTCAAACTGTATACAAATAATATGGTAGTTACATTTCTTCTTTCCATGGTTTTGTTAGGTACAGACAAGAATTCATAAGAGGTCTTGAGAGTGAGACAAAAATCAGAAATCATGAGCTCTGCAACCTCGGGCTCCAGGTCTTTCTGTAGGTGCTTCTTGCAGCCACTGATCCACAGGCTACAAAGAAAACCTAGGAAATGGGCCCCTAGAAAAAAAGCAATTTAAATTCCTTTCACTGAGAGGCAGAAGGTGTGTGATGACTAAGACCGGCACCCAGAACCTGGAATACTCCATAATGTCACATTCCTCTCTTCCATCTTCTTAACATATAACCTTGGCAAGCTTCTGAAACTGAGAATACCCTTCTTCCCATCAGAAAATTTCAAAATGGCCTTTTTACTACCTTCACTGCTATTTTCATTCATCTATGCAATGAACTTTGTATCCCATACTGAACTTCAGAAACATGAAGGTAAAGGTAAACAAGACAAACCCTGTGCCCATAGACTACTGCAGGAGACAAACACATACCCTGTGGCCACAAGCACTGGATAGGGCAGCTGCAGGGGCCTGAGGGTCACCAGCTCTGCCTAGTGAGCTTAGTAAAGCTCTAAAGAAGAACCACCAGTTTTGCTGAAAGCGGGAATATTGGTACAGTCTCAAGGCAATGCAGGTCAGTGGCATGCTCATGCACACTTCATCTGAGGGATGGAGGAACAGTCTGGAACTGCACACAGCCAGCGCCCAGCACCCATGCAGAGCTGAGCAAAACAGAGGCAGGAGACACGGAGGCTTTACCTGTGGGTCTGAGGACTGCCTGAATGAAAAGAATCAACTCTGGATGAGATCAATGGCAGAGCAGGGAAACAAAATAGAACTGGACGAGTCTCAGCGGCTATCCTCGGGTGACCTATACCAGGAAACATGGTTTCATATCAAAGCATGTGGATGGGCTGCCTGGCTTAACGGAAACCTAGGGGTTATTTTAATGTGAGCATTTAAATTGGCCTAACTATGTTAAATGACAAAATGCACGGAGAAAGACTTCTGATTTTGAAACAACTGAGGCCCAGAGAGAGAAACTTATATGTTTCAGTTGCACAGTTGTTAGAAAAGTTCCAAGATAAGCCCTTGAAAGCGGTCCTTTTCCATTCCCCTCTAATTGAAAACAGTCTCTTATCATTCTCCACTACTCTTAACATCCTCATGTTTGTTTGTAAATCATTGCTTTTATCATGAGAGCAATTAAGTGCTTCTTTCTCCACCAGCATTTCTTCTCCCATCATTTACCTGACATTCTGTTTACCCAATTAATTTTCACCATGTAAGAAAGAAGCTTTTCCAAACCAAAGGTGAATTTAAGCCTAGGCAATTGTCAGCCTCTGGCTGATTCCTAATTAACTGAGATGAAAAGAATCAAGGGTTATTGTTACTGAGCCTTTCAGATCTCTCTGCTTACATTTTATGATCAAGCATTTGACAAGAAGGAAGTGTTTCATCCTTCTGAAGATGAATGACATTTGAGATCTGAGAATGGCAATAGGACAGATGACAGACAGCAAGGAAGTCATCACTGGCCTTTAGGCAGAATCCAGGCTGTGAGGTGGTTTCCAAATCCCTTACTAAATACAGCAGCAGTATAAGAGAAACCTTCTAGAAAATGACATTGCTGGAAGATTCTGAGTCCAAACACAACATGGGTAATTTCATTGTGTATATTCTAAGGACCTATGTCTGGGAACCTCAACATTAAGATACAATGAGATTGCTTTTCCATAGATGAGGGGAACTTATGAGCATCACAATTCTCATTCACACAGCCAGGAAGCTGGTGATATTCTTGTGGAGGCGAGAAAAAATAATTCTTATGAAGCCATAAGAATTATTCATAAGTCTCATAAGCTGCCATTCTCAAAGCAAAAGAACAGAGGGAAAGGAAAATGCCCTGCAAGGGGTATACACCTGTAATCCACCACTTGAAAGGTAGAGGCAGAATAGGAGTGAGTTTGTAGTCATCTTGGCCTAAATAATAACACCTTGACTCAAAATAAGTAAAAGAGAAATAGGTGATGGTGTACATAAAAAATAATAATAATCAATCCACTGAAGATTGTAGAGCAGCTTCAAGTAAGAAATACAGTGTGAGCCTGGGAATGTTGTTACGAAGGAGAGACTTGTTAGCCTGTGCAAGGCCCCATGTCTGACCTGTGAGACTGCTTTTTGTTTGTTTGGTTGTTTTTTTTTTTTTTCATTTAATTTTAAATAACACCCAGGGCTTGTCCAAAGTTTCTTGAGAAAGAAAACAAAAACAAAAACAAACAAACAAACAAAAAACATGTATTCCTAATCTCTTTTTCTTCCTTTCTTCCTTTCTTTCTCTTTATTTATTTATTCTCTAGTTTCTAGATTACACATTTCCTAGAAAAAAAATTACCTTTTTCAGAAACTATAATCAGGGTGCAGAGATGAGCCTGTGATGGTTTGTCATGCAAGAATTAGGACTGGAGTTTTCATCCCCAGAAATGACATAAATGCTGGCTGGGTGAGGAGGCCCACCCATAATTCCTCCTTGAAAGGCAAAGAACAGTGATTCTCACAAGAAGCTGGCTAGAAAGACTAGCCAGATCAGTAGGTTTAAGAGAGCCTGCTTCATATATCCAAAAGATGCTCATGTATACAACAAGGACATTTGCTCAACCATGTTTATAGCAGCTTTATTTGTAATAGCCAGGAGCTGGAAACCCAGATGAGGAATGGATACAGAAATTGTGGTATATTTACATAATAGAATACAACTCAGCAATTAAAAACAAGGAAATCATGAAATTTGCAGGCAAATGGTACAGGAAAAAGATCATTCTGAGTGAGCTATCCCAGAAGCAGAAAGACACACAGGGTATATACTCACTCATAAGTGGATGTTAGACATATAATATAGGATAAACATACTAAAATCTGTACAACTAAAGAAGCCAATCAAGAAGGAGGACCCTGGGTAAGATGCTCAATCCCCATTCAGAAAAGCAAAGAGGATGGACATCAGAAGAGAGAGAAAACAAGGAACAGGACAGGAGCCTACACAGAGGGCCTCTGAAAGGCTCTACCCAGCAGTGTATCAAAGCAGAAGCTCAGACTTATAGCCAAACTTTGGGCAGAGTGTGGGAAATCTTATGAAAGAAGTGGGAAATAATAAGACCTGGAGAGGACAGGAGCTCCACAAGGAGAGCAACAGAACCAAAAAAAATCTGGGCACAAGGGTCTTCTCTGCGATTGATACTCCAAACAAGGACCATTCATGGAGATAACCTAGAACCCCTGCACATATGTAGCCCATGGCAGTTCAGTGTCCAATTTGGCTTCATAGTAATGGGGACAGGGACTGTCTCTGACATGAACTGATTGGCCTGCTCTTTGATCACCTCCCCCTGAGAGGCCGGGGGGTGCAGCCTTACCAGGCCACAGAGGACAATGCAGCCAGTCCTGATGAGACCGGATAGACTAGGTTCAGAAGGAAGGGGAGGAGGACCTCCCCTATCAGTGGACTGGGGAAGGGACATGGGTGGGATCTGGAAGGGAAGAGGGAGGGAACTACAGGTAGAATACAACGTGAGTAAACTGTAATTAATAAAAAGGAAAAAAGCAAAAAGAGAGAACCTGCTTCAGGGGAAGAGTGACTGAGCTTGGTAGATAAAGGACAGCAGCTTCTGGCTTCCTGTGCATTGCACACTCACCCACACAGAGCCCACGGACATACAAAAAGCTCATGCACATACTACACACACATACAAAGATCCAGAGAGCGATATAAAAAACAGAAAAGAAATGAAATTACACTGAGCTTACAGTAGGAAGAAGACTCCTATTTGGAGAGTTTGTGAAAAGAAATTTCATCAAAGCCTATCTTTATATCATTTTGTATACACCTTGAGAAACTTTTAATTGACACATAAAGCTGTAGATTTATCTACATTGGCCGATACGTCTGGCCTGTGAGTAGCTTGGTAAGTATGTCTAAGTCAAGATGAAATATAGCAAGCCAGCTACAAAGGTGAGTTAGCGCTAGAGTGTGGCTCTTTGATGCCCTCACAAAGCTTTTGTGTGAGATGTTTGCGGAAACCTTGAGAGCATGTTCTAGCGGGAGGTCTGTGGATCACTGCAGACATGGCCCAAGAAGAGTAAAGAAGTCCCAGACACTTCCTTCTTTCTTGTATTGGTCCCTGGCCATGCAGTAAGTGTCTTTGTTCCAGCATGCATCCTATGAATTCACTGTTGTCTTATAACTAAAAGTAATGGATTTGTCCAATTATAGACTCTAACCTTTACAGCTATGAACATAAAGCTTTTTCTCTTTATAGATTCAGCATCTCAGACAGCCTTTGGTGCAAGGACAGAATGCTGATTGATAGCTGCTTTCTTGGCTTTATTAGAAAGACGCTGGCCTTGTAACCCCTTCACTCTGAATCTACAACCATCTCCTAATTCATTTAAAAATGAGAAAATATACCACGCACCAGATGCCCTTAAAACTTTTAAAGTTCCAACACTGCCCTAAAAAAAAATACCTTTTTTCCCAAGACAAAGATTCTTTCTATCCAATATGAAAATTGCCTGGAACAATAAAAAAATAAGTAAATGGTGGAAACTGGAGAAATAGCTTAGGGGTTAGGAACACTTTCTGTTCTTGGAGAGGACCAGGATTGAGCTCTCAGCACCCACACGGAAGCTCACAGTCACCTGTCATGTCATGTACATCATGTCATGTATAGGGATATGACACCATTTTTGGCCTCCAAAGACTCCAGTATTCATATGGTTCGTGTACATACACACAAACAAAACACACTTAAAAATAATATAAATAAATGCTTTTTGAAAATAGGCAAGATATAGGAAAGATAGTTCTTATGACACTGGAAATCAGGCAAAAAAAAAAAAAAAGAAAAGAAAAGAAATCCCCAGGGATGGGAGATCACTGAGGCAAGAACTTTCATTGTCCCACTCTGAGGTGGCCAGTGGAGGAGGAAGAATGCCTGCCAAGTGCATTTAACTAAGGAAATGAAGCTGAAAGTCATGAGGACCATGACAGCTGGAGAATACACCAGCAAAAGCAAAAAACTGCAGACATTCAGTGAAATAGTGATCAGCCTATGCTTGTGAGCAAATACCCAAGACTGAAGCAAGCACCACCCAAATGGAATAGGAATCGCACATGACTTCCACAAGCACACCACACAGCTTCAAAGTCACAGGGAACTGACTATAATATAATAAAGAAGTCTATCATCAGTAGTAGAAATTGTTGTCTTTAGGCTGAACACCTAACAGGTCTTAAAAGTGAGTGGGATTAAACCAACGTCAAGCAGAATAACGTGCATTTTAGAACAAACTCCAAGGACATTTTACAGAAAGACAGAAACATCCAGCACCCAACATGGTAAAAGATTTCACATCTGGCATCCAAGCACACGTGCAAAGAAGAAGGAAAATAAACCATAATGAGAAGAGAAATCAATTAATCACAACCACACAAAACTAAAATAAATGTTAAAGTCTGCAAGACAGGCAGTGGGGACAGCTGCTATAACTATTCCCCACATGCTAAACAGCTAGTATAAAAGCAGAAGGTATTTTTAAGGACCTAAATTGTTCTTCTAGAATTAATGCATCAATTGTATGACATAAAATACTCTAGTTGAAAAAGAGAAAACATTTAAAAACTGAAGAAGAGAAGAACAGCACATTGGTGACGCAGCAACAGAAACAATCCAAATAAATTACAGAAATAACGTGCATGGGAGGAAAACTGAGAGGACAAGGAAGAGAGGACCAGGAAAGGGAGGCAGGAGGATAAATAGGAAAAGGTGGTGGGGAGGGAGAAGAAGAGGAGAGTTCATGATCATAATATAAAAGTAAGAAAATCTGGAAAATGCAGATGATATTTGAAGTTGTAAGAATAAATTTTTTCTACAAATAATGAAAACTATAAATCCCTACAGTACCAAACCACAATGACTTTTTGCATAAAGCAAATTACGGTGAGACACATTATAACCAAATCAGTCAAAACCAAGGATAAAACATAAATCATAAAGGCAGACAGTTTATAATATGAAGGTAAAGTTGACCCATGAAAGGCTATAACTTGCATACAGAACATGTAAAAACAGATTCTAAAACTATGAAGCAAACATTGATAGAAATGCCAAGAGAAAGCGATCCATAATTAATAATGGGAGATTAATGAGAGGGATCACAAGTGTCTGAGGACACTTCATGGCTTATGTTTTTGCTCATTATTAGACCTGTGGGCACGAGTTTATACTGGTTTCCTTATACCAGAACTTACTAAATTCTGTATCTCCAGTGTTAGTTGTTATCCACTAATGATACCACAATGAAACTACTAAAAACTAAGAGTCAAAAGGAAGGATTGGCTGTCCATGTAATGGCTAGACAGAGGCAGCATCAATGGGTCCACAGTGTCCCACGGTGACTCAGCACTGCTCTTGGCCCTCCCAGGACCCCTCACCTGCAGAATATTCATCTGAAATGCAATTTTTCTTTTCTCTAAAGTCATATTCACCTGCTGACCTCTTGTCTCAGAGTGTAGCAGAAAAAAAATAGGCCTCACCCTTTACCATATTTTCAGGATAAGTCTCTCTGGTGCCAGGATATATTGACAGACAGTGGGAGAATTTTGAAGCCCTGGTTGTTCAAGATCTGCCATGCAAAGGCTTTTTGCTTCATGCACCATTTAGGTGATATGGGAAGAGAGAAAGCTCATAAAATCATCATTTCTAAATGTTATCAGTTCACTTCCCCACACGAAGTGGAAGTGCTTACAAGGTTATGAACTCATGGTAATATCATATACATCTTTGCTCTGAATTATATATCTCTGGTTCTCTATATTAAAAGCTGGTAAAACCATTGTCAATAAATACTTCGCCTTATCTATATTGTGTACCATTGACACATAAAAGTACGTTATTAGTATGCTTGCAGTAGATGAGTCACTTGTTTAAAAAAAAAATCCCCTTACAGGACCTTGGAATACAGTTCATTCAATAAACTGTTTTTATCACAAACGTGAGGACCTAAGTTTGATTCCCCAAAACAAAGATAGCAAAGCCAGGTATGAGAGCGTACTCTTATAATCCCAGCCCTGGAGAGGTAGAAACAGGAGGATCCCCGGAGCTAGCTATGCCATCGTTACAGTCTAATGAGTGAGCTTCAGGCTAATGTGGGAGCCGTGCTCTAAGGAGCTGCATGATGACAGGTATGAGAATAACAGCCGAGGTTTTCGTTGAGCCTCTACACGCATGTGTATGCACCCACGCACACATGCGCGTGACATTTTAAATGAGAAAATAAAACATAAAGTCCTCATGACTCAAAGACTAGACCAACCTTCTGAAACAGGAAACTGAGAGGCTGCTCATGCCACGTTTATAGCTACTATGGGTCACGTGTATTGGTTCCATAGGAATTGTTGGTCTTTGAAGCGTACTGACTCCCGATTTCAGTGTGACACACAGTACCCTCCATGTGACCGATGTGTTTAGTTTAAGGTAGATGTCTGCTTAAGTGATGCTAAGGGAGTGATGCTCTATTTGGATAGCCTCATTCATATGCGGTTTGAATGACTTTTAAAAGAAGAAGAGGAAGAAAAGAAAAAGAGACCTGTGGCCGACGTTTGTACTGCAGGTAAACATGTTGTCTCTTGGTGCTCATCACCCTCCCTGCAATGAGGAAGCTGCTTCTCAGTTGATAGGCAAGAAATCTATCCACAGACTCATCTTGCTTCAAATCTGTATTACCACCGTCTAATGTATTCAATCATAGTTCCTTTTCTGGGAGCAGATGAGAAGTGGAATGCCGAGGGTTCTAAATTAATTCCTTTTATTCCTTTTCGAGCCACAGCTTCTACACTGTATAAGGGTATCACTGCTCCCTGCTCATTTCTTATTTATAAGTCAAACTCCCTGTCTGAAGCATCTCCAGCTCTTCCCCAAAGCTAAAAGATTTCAAAGAAACTGAAGCCTAGCTTTTTTTTTTTTTCAAAACGGCTAATGATTCACTCCTTAAATATCCATACTACTTTGAAATTAAATTTAAAAGAAATCAGTTATTCCAAGGTTGACTCCATATCTCCACCTCTGTGTCTGAATTGTTGGTAGCTCAATACAGTTATTGAAATAGCACTCTAATTTCAAGCAGTGGAATCCATTTCAGCTTAAGAGAAGCAATAAGTGAATAGAAAGACAGGATTAAATGTCTCCCAACATGCACACACACATGTATGTGTGTGTGTGTGTGTGTGTGTGTTCGGGGTGCATATTTTACTCATATCTACTTTTTTCCTGTGTTTTTTCATCTGTTCTTCTCTACCCAAAATGGGGCTTTTTATAAATGCCTCTATACATAGCCACAAGCATTTCCAAGCTTAATTTGGCCAGATAATGACCAGAACAAAAATCCTTTCTACTCACTTCAAATTTGAAATATGCCAGGGAAAAACTTTGATTCCTCTTCCCAAACACTGTCATTCTAAAATTTTCAACCACTGTTCCAATACTATAGTTTATATTAATAAGGAGAGAGGGAGATGAAGGAGAAAGAAGAGGGACATCAGAAAGCATGGAAGGATGGAGAAGGAGATTAAGGTACCTAAGACCACTAAATGAATCATTAGACACTGGGAAAACTGTCTGTATAATAACCTCACACTTCATTTAAAACTCTGTCCTCAAATGAACGAAGAGTTAAATTAGATTTAATAATTTTACACACATCACATTTCTTACCACCCTTACAAAATGTATACATGCTTCAGTTAGCAAAGATGTCTTAATAACATGGTCCGAAGAATAGTGGTAAGCTACTCATAGATTTATATAACAGGTCAAAGTTTTCTCCTTGAACTTTTAAAATTGAAAGCACTACTATTCTAATGAATAAACTCAAGTTAGTTAAAATGAGCCCCATATAAAATATGGAGTCCCTCACTTTCTTAACTATTAAAGTATTGATGATCATATTTGCCTTTGAGCCTCAGGTTAAACAGTATTTTTTTTCCAAATATAGTCTCATCTAGAGAATTGGATATAGATTTATTATAATATAGCCATACTACGACAAAATTTGCCTACTTTGGACTTTGTTGAGGTGGCACATTTTCATGTGGGCAGAGTGATATCACGTGAAAGATGTTCTGGTGACAAGAAGAACAAACCCAGCTCACCATCATGAGTCCCTCTTTCACCAGGCCCTTCCCCTGCGTAGGGATGGACCTCTTCCTGGAGCCATATCCAGTGACCTCTGTAACAGCTCACCCCAAAACCTCGAAAAGATGGGTGTTCTCCCTATACTATATACACACATCTAGACACCTTGTGGACATCTGTAAGGTATATCAGCAAAAGCTGAACTTGCTCCTCTTACAGACAGTTTCATCACTTATAACAAAGCTGTCTTTATGTGAAGAATTCTTTATGGAAAAAGAATGTTTGTTATGACTAAAAATACAGAAAATATAAGGAAAACCTTTCATGAGATGACGCTAAATGGCAGTTTTGTCATTTGCTATGACATTGCGGACACTTGCATACAATCGAATCTCCTCCAGACACATGACTGCTGGCTGCAAAGTATAATTCACTCATACTAATGTGTCATAATTTATTTAATTTCTATTGTTGAATATTTATTTTCATATTTTTTCAATTAGAAGTATGACTTAAAGACTCATATCCATAAGGGTTTTTCAGCATTTATTATTTGCTAAAATGGAATTATTAGGCCAAAGTTGATTAATTATTTTAAAACTCTTCACACCCTAGAAAAGTATTTGCGAGTACAGGTGCGTCAATCTTCCTCTTCGTAACAGAATTTAAAAGTGATTGTTTCCCCTCAACTTCATTACCTCTACAATTGTCATATGAACAAAATGTTTCAGGTAAAGTTTTTAAACAAGTGTTTCAAGATAGAAATTCAAACCTATTTCTTTTTATTATTATTTTTATTTACTGGAGGGCTTCATTTTGCACCATGGCTACTATCCCTAGAATTGGTGCACATTTAATGCAACAAAGAAACCTCGTCATTCATTCTCCATCCATACAGAATTTTGGGCTATCTGGCCAGAAGCTTATGTAGTATTATGGGGTGTTAGTGGTGCTTATTCTCCTATACCAAGCATGAGAAATATCCTCTGAATCCACATAGGAACTCCTTTGCACTCTTGGTGTAGCAAACCACTCATCTCTCCTCTCATTTCAGGTACCCAAATATTCAGTACATAGGCTGCATGCATCCACCTGCTGATCGCATTATCTTCTCTCTCTAACTGTTCTCTGTTGTCTGAGTACAAAGCTTAGCCTTCTCAATTGTTCTGGGAATTAAACCTTGCTGTTATCTTTCACTCATTTTGACCCATTAATGGATCTGCTACCCTATAGCATCTATTGAAATGGCATAATGAGTCGTTTCCTGTTTTATGTCCTGATTCCAGGTAACAACAGTGAAGAAAGATGGATAGTGACCAATGACTGTGTTCAAGACAGAGATAAGTAAGCTATGATTGGGCATCCATGGAAACCATTCTATTAAACATACAGAAAGGAATTTTCACATTTACTTAATAAATTCCTGACATTTCTAGGATCCACTTCAGATGATCATGAAACTTGTTTCTTTTCAGTCCTGCAATGATTATAAAAGATACTACAAATAGATATGGTGAGAAAGGTGATCTATGGCCAGAGTGTGTTTATCTCCTCCATGGGGCGATGGGCAGAGACTGTATCTAATAAATTTAAACTTTTCCAAATAACTAATACTGTACTTCATGCACAATAAAGTTTAATGAGATTGTGTATTTGTTGAATCAAGGCATTTCTACTAAAATTAAACGTGACCAATAAAGGATGAACTGAATTCTATCCGTGAAAACGCATTCTCTACAAAAAAAAAAAAAAAGCCAACTTTTATCACAGTGTGTGGAAAACAGTTATATGTGGTCGGTTACTTGCCATAAAAACTTGTTCACCATGCTTGGAGAACAATTAGAGAATGTTTAGCAGATGTTTACCGTACATATCATATGGCCTAGCGATCCAATTTCTGGTAATGTATTATACAGATAAACGTGACTATACACAAAAACAAAGACATGCATACATAAATATTTGCTGCACTCTCATTAAAAGAAAATTAAACCAACCCATTTGTCCATTACTAAAGGGTTAGTTTTTTAAAAAATCAGCCCATATATATCTAATATAACAGATATTATAATCTCCTTGGTATGAAACAAAATGTGGTAAATAAACTAAGATTATAAATGATTCACACTTATGACCCAGCATTCATTCAGGAGGCTGAAGCAGAAGAATAGCCACAAGTTCAAGGCCTACCTGAACCATGTAGTTAAGTTTCAGGGCAGCCAAAACTGTATATATAAGACTCTATCTCAAACTATATGTGCATGTGTGTGTGTGCATACATGTATATATGATATATATTATCATATAAAATATATGCTACCTAAGTGTATATGATGTGTAATGTATTATATATATGTCATGTATATATGATATGATGGAAGAAAAATAAACTAAGACAGAACGTGTCCTTAGAATATTTCTATGTCATATTATATAATAGTTAACACACAGATTATATTTGCTAGAATAACACAAACAAAAAGCAAATAGACAGTGATTTAGACATGGGAGATGCACATTCCATTTTCAATTCACTGTTTCAATTTTTACTCTGAATTAAATCTTACTCTGTGTTAAGTATTTCATCATCTAAAGACATCAGAGCAAAAGTAAAAGTTGTAGTAGTCCAGAGGTAGAAGGGGCATCCGTGAGCGCCAGCTCAGAAGAGGGATGAGGCGGCAACCACCTTGCTCAGCAGAGCACCACTCTTTAGTGACAGAATTCCAGCTGGGGCTAAGTTCCTTAAGAAATCTGCATGGTGCGTGTATTTCCTAAGCATGTTCTGCATACAAACAATTAGAAACATTCTCCTAGGTAACTCAGATAAGATATCTTTAATTCTTACGAGAAAATCTTCAAAGAACATGCCTGAAGACTGGTTTTCATTTTTCAGGGTTCCATATAAAGACTGAAAAAAATCTCTTTGAGGTGTGAGCAACATGAATTATCGTCTAGTTTACATATCTGACCTCTTACCTCTATTATTTCATGAAGGTGAAACATTTCCAGTTATAAATAAGGAAAGAAAAATATGTTATCGGAAACTGAATCGCTAGACCACATGATACATAAAATAAACATCTAAAAAAATTCTCCAATTGTTCTCCAAGCATGATGAATAAATTTTCATGGCCAGTAAAATTCCTAAAGCTTCAGGGCTCTAGGAATATATGCAATCATTCCTCCACAGATTTTGTAGAGCATATGTTTTCACACATAAATTAGCCAAAGTCCATAGCCATAGTTCTCATGGACCTCTTTTAGATTCTGGAGCCAAATCTTTTTACCCAGCATTGCCCACTGATGGACAAAACCTTGGCTTGGAAAAGCAAATTGAACACTGAGAACCTTGTGAAGTTCAAGGAAAATTCTGTGTGGACACAGCTTCTTCTTTTTTGGAAGGAATTTAAAAATTCCCCAAACAAAATCTTAGTGTTGCAAACTGATTACTGTACATCTGCTACAATAATTACTGTATTCAGCAATTCACAGTCCAATTCTTTGAAAATTGGGCTCCACACAGCTTGCAGTGACAGGTATTTTAGGTTCATGACTCAATTCAAGTTTTGTTTTTTTTTTTCATCCTCAATTGCATGCTTCCAACTGTATACGATGACGACGCCAGCAAGAGCTAAGGTTTTCAGTCTCAGACCTACAGTTTTCTGGTTTTGGCCCTGGGAGATCAGCCTGCACAGCTTTGTGCGTGTGTGTGTGTGTGTGTGTGTGTGTGTGTGTGTGTGTGTGTGTGTCCATGCCCATGGTGTCCAGAACTGGGCATCAGATTCACTAGAGCTAGCATTTGGAAACAAAATGAACTAAGTGCTGAGAACAGAACCCAAATCCTCTGAAGGAACAGCAGCATTTTTAACTGCAGCACCATCTCTCCAGCCCCGGAATAACATCTTTTATTTTAAGTAGTGCATACACAATTCTCTCCTCATGAAAGTTACACACAGCCAATTGGTTTTCTTCCCCAGGCCTTGTTGCTGCTGTTGTTACATATGTTACCTTGATATGTCACATAAAACACTACGCCGCCTTTAGTCTAACCGTTACCATTTAAAAAGATGCAAATAAAAAGAAAAGTGTCACGCAGCCACTTTTGATGAGAACTGATAGACTAAGATCAGAAAGAAGAGGAGAACCTCCCCTATCAGTGGACTTGGGGAGTGGCATGCATGCAGAAAGGGGAGGGAGGGTGGGATCGGGAGGGGAGGAGGGGGGGGCTTATGGGGGGATACAAAAATGAATAAAGTGTAATCAATAAAAAAATTAAAAAAAGAAAAAGAAAAGTGTCTTACAGTCTTCCATATTCCTAAGCCGCTGTTTCATTCCTTTGTACATATCCACACTTCTACCCACTACCATTGGCCTCTGCTGCTTGTGTGACTTCCTGTGTTTACTATCCCACAAGTCTGCTGGTGATAAATTTGGTTCAGACTTTACACGTCTGAAGAATTCAGTATCTTGTTTTCACTTTTAAAGTTATTTTCTGAGTACAGAATTCCACGTTGGTTTTTGGGTTTTGTGTTTTGTTTTTCACACTGCTTTGATGCTGTGACTACTAAATTCTCTCACTTACATGCTTTCTGATGACAATATCTCGTCTTTGTCCCTCTGTGTGTATTGTGTCTGGTACGTGCTGGCTTCATCATTTGTTTTGTGAAAGTTGATCATGGATTATCTTTGCAGAGTTGTCTTAGTTTCTCAAGCTTGGAGTTCTCTAAGCTTCTTGGATTGATCAGTTTACAGCCTTCATAAAATTTTTAGATGTTTTGACTACTATCTCCTTAAATCGTTTCTATCCACACTCCATGCTTGTTTTGTTTGCTGATTACATCAGCACAAATGCCTTAAGTCACTTTCTCATTTCTCTGAGAAAATACTCTAAAAACGACAAATTAATGGAGAAAGGGTTTGTTTTGACTTGCAGTTCCAGAGGGATACAATTGTCATGGTAAAAAAAAAAAAAAAAAAAAAAGACAGGGCTAAAGGAAGGCATGGGAGCAGAAGCAGAGAGCTGCTTGGCCATCCACACTCAGGAAGAAGAAAGTAAACAGGAAGTGGGGCTACACCATAAAGCCCCAAGGTCCACCCGCAGACCCCCAGTGGCCTACTCCCTCCAGGGAGGCTCCCCTTCCCAAAGATTGCACAACCTTCTGCAACCTTATCAGCAGCTGGGGATCCAGTGCTCGGGCATGTGAACCTATGGCGGCCATGTCCTCTTCAAACTACCACAGCAGACACTGGGCAACTTGAGGTTGTCTCCTGAGTCAATGATATTCTTCCATTTCTCTTCTTGTTTTATTTTGGGTGGTTTCTATCTATTGTTGCATCACAGTCATTCAGGAGGAAGAGGTCATGGCTGGGAGCGTAGCTCAGTGATGAATTACTCGCTTTGTGTGTACAAAGCCCTTCATCTGACCCCTATCACTGTGTAAGTGCTGCATGTGTGTGTGTGTGTAAATGTTTAAAGAGTGTCGGTAGGCACACTAGAATATATGTGTATATGATGTGGTGTAATACAAATTTTTAGGACAAGCATGCTTTGACTACAGCCCAACACATATGTAGATGACAATATCACATTGCAATACCAAAAAGGTTGGACACCCCTAGTTTAAACTAAAACTAGGAGTGTCCTAGGAAGGTTGGGTTCAAACCCCAGAAAGGCTTCTCTATTCTTGTATTAGTCTGGAAGTTGTATAGGTACTTAATTTCTCAATGACTCTATTTTCATATCTCTAACATAGAAGTGATAAGAGTACCTCATATGCAAGTTGCATTACATGAGTTAATAAATGAAAAATTTTTAGTACCTCTCATATAATAAGAGCTACTTAAAGTGGCAGGGTCTCTTGGTCCCTTTACTATCACATCCTTTTTCAAAACAATCTGCTAATCAAATATTTTATTTTTTAATTAATTTTTTATTTTTTATATTAATTACAGTTTATTCACTTTGGATCCCAGCTGTAGCCCCCTTCTTCATTCCCTCCCAATCCTATCCTCCCTCCCTCATCTCCTCCTATCCCCCTCTCCACGTCCACTGATAAGGGAGGTCCTTCTTCCCTTCCATTTGACCCTAGCTTATCAGGTCTCATCAGGACTGGCTACAATGTCTTCTTCTGTGGCCTGGCAAGGCTGCTTCCCCCTCAGGGGGGAGGGTGGTTAAAGAGCCCGCCACTAAGTTCATGTCAGAGACAGTCTCTGTTTCCTTTACTAGGGAACCCACTTGGATACTGAGCTATCATAAGCTGCATCTGAGCAGGGGTTCTAGGTTGTATCCATGAATGGTCCATGGTTGGAGTATCAGTCTCAGAAAAGGCCCCTGTGCCCAGATATTTTGGTTCTGTTGCTCTCTTTTCTATGGCTTTTTCTATTTTTTATTTGTACAAAACCCCACAAACAATACCCTCTGAGAAAATCTCCAATATAAGGTCAGTCACCTACCCCACTTTCCTCTTCTCCCAAGCATCCACTGTTAAGCAGTAATAGAAAAAGGATTCAACATTCTTGGTGTTTGTTACCGAGTAATCCGTACTTTGAGGGGGAACCTGTTTTGGAAAAGTAAATAGATCAGAATGGCTGTGCCACAGAGGACACATGGGCAAACAGGGAAAGTAGCTCTGGAGACTCCACACAGGCTTTAGCATGTCAGATGTCCTTTTCTTGCTTTATTCTCACTGGAATGGGTTAATGTACAAGCACACCACAGGACTTCTGAGGTTATCAATTTAAATTGATTTTGCACATTTGATTCTAAATTCTACTACTCTGTTGGTGGCAATACAACAATATTTATTACCACCTTGAAACAAATATCTGCTATAAGATAATTCTAAAACTTAAATGCCCTCTTTCTGATAATTCATAAATATTTTGAAATCTATACAATCTATAGTTCTGTTATACAAAGATGCTTCCTGTAATATAGTGCTCTTCTTGATGTTTTTTTATGTGTATATTAATACTTTACATAGTTCTTGACATGGTTTTCACTGATTATGGATGTCTTGATGACAGAGAAAGTGTACTAATCATGTTATCCTTCATTACAAATGGGCAGCTAGCACACCCAGATAATAGCATTTACAGCGGTGCTCAGTATCAGGATCACACAGCAGCGAACAAAAAAATCTCCACCTGCAACGTCTTTAACCATGCTCTACTCTGCTTCCTGCTTCTCAGAGTCTTCTTCTACTGGATTAAACTCCTGGATTATAATCTGATGACTATGTCAGTAAAAGTACTGTCTTAGTCAAACTATTTATTGCTCAAGAGAAAAAAATTGATACCCAAGGGAAGGAGTATATAGTTCAAGGTGGCATAACTTCTTTATACATTGAGTTGACACAGATGACAATATAGTGATAATCATGTTCCTTGTATTAATAGTAGAGAAAAATAATAACCACCAGAGCTCAGAACATTAGCCTTACTCCAGGAACTCTCTCTTCCATGCATGCCACAAAAGGAGAAGTCAAGTGGGAGTTCCAAGCAGAAACTAGGAATAACAACAGGGGAGACTTACAGAAGGAAAAATGAAAGCAGCTGATAGATCTCCAGAAGAGCATTGGTGAGGGTTGCCTTCATCCACTATGAGACAGAAAGGCTGCCAAGGTGTTTGGTCCACAGGGAGAGCTCTTCTTCAGCAGAAACAAAATTTATATCTCTACAAATAAATATAATTGTAGAGGAGAACGACGCAGAAGTAGAAATGGGTTGCTGAACTGGATGAGAATAGGAGAGCATGGGAAAAGAATTGATGACCTTAAATGGAATAGAATCCAAACAAATCCCAACCGTCCTGAGGGAGCAGAAATGGAGGTTTACCTAACCACAGTGTTATTTCCTCCCCCTTATGGCAAGAAGTTTCAGGCAGTTGACAGCCACCTGTAGAAGAAATGTCACACATCATTTGGGATTCTCAAACTGATACAATAACCTACAGCATCTATTAGTCATATTTAAATTTTGTGGACTCTAGAATGCTCAAGATAACGTGGGGAGGGCACCGGTATCCAAAGAATGGTAAGTTCAGGCCTCGTATTCCCTCTCTCTGTCTCTATCTCTCACTCTGTCTCTGTCTCTCTGTTTCTCTCTCGCTCACAAATCAGACAGGGTACAGGCCTTCAATCTGTTACCTTAGACCACCCCACCCCCACTGTTACTGTAGTGTGCTGCCAATACTCACACAAGATCCTGACTACCTTCTGAAGGCAACTGTTCTATACATACATAAGATATTCCTTAACTGATGAAAGCAGACCAATGTGCATTTCTATGTGTTCTGAAAAAAAAAAAAAGAGAGTATATGAATAAAAGGGTCTAAGATAGAAACAGAATTTAGTCAGATTTCATCTTGACTATCTCCTGTGACCCAAAATGACCTGTGAGAACATTTTTACTGTCCTCACTTGAAACTCCACAATGTCTTCTTGTTCTTCTTTTGATGACTAACCATAACCTTAGGTGAGAAGCACATCTACACCAGGACAGAGGAAGGCGGCAGCCTGCCAGAGCACAGTATTTGAGTCAACCGGATAGCACTTCGTCTCTGTTACACACAGACCCTCACCGTACCTTTGTCAAAAGGTTTAAGATACTTTGTGGTACAGAAACATGCTTCGTCCCTAGGGGAAAACTGGCAGACACAAGCTTTGACAGCCACTCTCTCTTCAACACACCCACATACTCCCATGGATGGATTCGTTTCCCAGTGTGATCTCCTGCCTTGCTTTGGAGCCAGCAATCCCTAAACAAATCTTGGTCTGATACCATTTCCTCTGATTTGCTTACTTGTTAAAGCTCTACATTAAAACATGGAAGGAACATTCATATTACATTCTTTCTACTCTGCTTCTTCAGATGGCGGGGGAAAAGTTAGTCCTTCAGATGTTGCTGTAATTACTACTGTTTGGCTTTTGATTAGTGATTCTCTGGGATGTGCTGGGCAACAGACTAGGTATCTAGTAACCAGTGCATGAACCCTTCGTGATGGTTACACTCACTAGCGTTACTTCCAGCATGGCTTGTAGTCTCATGTTCTATGGTCTTCATATGAAGAATTATTCATATATATGGGGCTGATAACAGTGGCCTTTATGGAACTGAATGTGTGTTAGATGAGATACTTCCTCACAGATGTAGAGAGCATTCAGAGCAGCAGTTTTCAACCTGTGGGTAGCAACCCCTGCAGGGGGTGAATAACCCTTTCACAGAGGGCTCCTATCAGATATTTTGCATATCTGATATTAACATGTTCATAGTAGTAGCAAAATTATAGTTATGAAGTGGTGATGAAAATAATTTCATGGTTGGGAGTTACTACAACAAAGGGAACTGTAGTGAAGGGTCGTAGCATTAGGAAGGTCGAGGACCACTGATTCAGAGGATAGTTCTCAGGTCTACATAGTCACAGAGAAGCTATTACTGAGACCCATTAGGATGAAGCTCAAGAGACTTCATTTAGACATCTTATCTCCATTTTCATAAAGCTCTAAGCATGTCCATTCCACGTATCTTCCAACATGTCCAAAGATTTTTATATTTCTCCTCAGACATTTGAATGTAATCAATGAATCAAAGAAGTAGCACTATCTTGGAAAAATATTGAAGTCTTGTCAACAAAAATCATATCAAGAATGTGTAAAAGTCCAAATAATGCTGAAGGCAATGGGAAAACAAGAGCTTTTCAACGTCTCCGCCAGATATCATCGACCCAGTTGTCTACCTCACACACTAGCTTCTCGAGATGTCACAGAGATTCTGCTTCACTTCTTTCACTCTCCACTGGCATCTCTAACTGGACTCTCTACCTCGTGAGACTGTAGACCAGAGCTTTGTAATTCTGTTCACTTCAGCAAAGCTTACAGGGGTAACTGGAACACATAATCAAGACAGCACTGGTTTTCAGCTGTAGCCTGATTCGTGGACCTACTGGTCACTTTATTACTAAAAACAATTACACCTATCCAACAGTAAAGCAAATAACAACACCCATAATAATATATAGATAACTGAGAGTCTATATTCCACTTGGGAGTTAGGTGTCTACCCCTACCCCAGTAGAGTGTCTAGAATTCCACGTGGTCTGTGAAGGCAGAACCATGTCTTGGCTTCTTGCTCTACAGCTTCAGGGTGACACTGGCTTCACAGATGCAACCAGTTTAACAGAAGCTAAGAAAAGTGATTAGCTATAGGGGGTTTAGCACAAACAGGCTAAAATAAGTTTGCTACGACATCCTGACCTTGGGTTCCTAGAATAGAGTTTGGTAATTTTTCATGGAATATTTCATAATAGAAATCAAATTGTGGTTAAACCTGAAATAGCCTCAACAAAAATACAAGATGGAGGACATTTTGCATGCCCTATCACACTCTGCCCTCTCATTTTGAATCTAGGGATGTTTGGGATCTATCTCTAATCCCAATAGAATGTGGTAGTACAGAAGCTTTTAGGTTTCTGAGGTTCAGTTTACAAGGAGACACAGCTCCTGTCTTTTCCCCTGGAACATTCACTTTGGAATCTCTGAGGCACCAGATATGCTGGATAGTTTGTTTTTTTTTTTTAATTACAATTTATTCACTTTGTATTCCAGCTGTAGCCCCTCTCTCATCTCCTCCCAGTCCCACCTTCCCTCCCTCTTCTTCCCTTATGTCCCTCCCCTAGTCCACTGATAGGGGAGGTCCTCCTCCCTTTCTATCTGACCCTATCCTATCAGTTCTCAACAGGACTAGATGCATTGTCTTCCTCTGTGGCCTGGCCAGGCTGCACCTCCCAGGGGGAGGGGAGCAAAGAGCCTGCCACTGAGTTCATGTCAGACACAGCCCCTGTGCCTCTTACTAGGGAGCCCACTTGGAGACTGAGTCTATGGGCTACATCTGAGCCGGGCTACATCTCCTTGCATGATTAGGAGACCGGCAGAATTGCAGGATCCAGACTGTTTGGCTCTGTTGGTCTCCTTGTAGAGCCTCTGACCCCTCCAGGTCTTTCTTTTTTTATATATTTATGGTTTTTTAAATATTTATTATTATTATTAATTACACTTTATTCATTTTGTACCCCCCATAAGCCCCTCCCTCCTCCCCTCCCGATCCTACCCTTCCTCCCATTTCTGCATGCATGCCCCTCCCCAAGTCCACTGATAGGGGAGGTCTTCCTCTCCTTCTTTCTGATCTTAGACTATCAGTTCTCATCAGAAGTGGCTGCATTGTCATCTTCTGTGGCCTGGTAAGGCTGCTCCCCCCTCAGGGGGAGGTGATCAAACTAAGCAAAAGAGAGGACCCTAACTAAAATGCTCAATCCCCATCCTGAAAGGCCAAGAGGATGGACATCAGAAGAAGAAGAAAACAGGAAACAACCTAGGAATATGCTACAGAGGGCCTCTGAAAGCCTCTGCCCTGCAGGTCTTTCTATCTCTACCTTCTTTCATAAGATTCCCTTCACTCTGCCCAAAGATTGGCTATGAATCTCAGCATCTGCTTCGATACCCTGATCAGTGCAGCCTTTCAGACTCCTCTGTGGCAGGCTATTGTTCTGTTCCCTGTCTGTTAACTTGACACAAACTAAAGTCATTTGAGAGGAAAGAACTTTAATCGAGAAAATGCCTCCATAAGATTAGGCTATGGGCAAGCATGTGGGGCTTAATTTATGATTGAGGTAGGAGTTCCCAGTCCATTGTGATGTCATCCCTGTGCTGGAGGTCCTGATTTCCAAAAGAAAACACTTAGAGTAAGCCATGAGGGAAAAGCCAGTGAGCAGCACCCCTCCATGACCTCTGCATCAGCTCCCGCCTCCAGGTCCCAGCCCTGTGTGAGTTCCTGTCCTGACTTTCTTTGATGATGAATAGCAATGTGGAAGTATAAGGCAAATAACCCTTTTCCTTTCTAACTTGCTTTTGGCTATGGTATTTCATCATAGCAATAGAAACCCTAACTGAGGTACCAGGTAAGAAGCCTACCTCCCCTAAGACCAGCATGCAGTTGAAAAGTCCACGTCGCACAGAGAAGGCACATGTAGTATTCTGGTGAAAAGCACGAGGTAAAGTCCAAGATGACAACAGATATACAGGTGACAGTATCTTTCCCTGCCATAACATCATCCCTCATGAGCGGGAGGTGAGGCAGGTCTTTCTCACTGTGTCTGGAATTCTGGCCCACAGAATCCATTGCCATTGCAGAACACTTGTTTTGAGTTTCCAGCTTTTGCGCGCATTCCCAAGCAGCAGTCGTGGCTAGAGCAAGTAGTGAAAAGTGCTACTTAAAGTCAAACAGGCCTACAATTAAATTTCAGCTCTACCCCTTGCACAGAGATAGCTAGCTACTTAACCTCTCTCAGCATACTTAACAAGTGGTAATAAGATTTGTAATGGCACATTCACGAGGAGCCACATGGAAACACATTCGTCCCCTAAGTGTTCCCTTCCTCCCCTGCCGCTCTTCCTTATCCTCAGTTCCAATGAACCAATTATTGTCAAAATGGTGCTAATGAAACAAATCTATTATTATTCATCTGAAACAGAATCCATTAATATAAATACAGGCTGAAGGGAAAGCCTTGCCCAAAGGCAGACTAATGCAGAAGCCAAAGCCTTGTGGATATCCTCATCCTGGTTCACTGAAAAGTAGGACTCTGGTGTATGCTGAGATCTAGAGTGGGGTTCCAATTAGAAGCAGATTAAAAGTCAGTTTTCTAAAAGCTCTTACTACATTGCAGTACTAGCCAAACTTCAGCATATGTGTAAATCTGTTAAGATGCAGATATTTTTTTTAATTCCGTGAGTCCTGAAAAAAGCTTGAGATCCTTCATTTAAGTTCCCAGATGATGTCTATACTGCTGATCCACCAACAGTATATTGAACAGCCAGCCCAAAAGAACTCTGTAAAAGGCTTGTGCTCATTACTCAATGAATAATTCATCTTCAGTTTCCCCAATTAGCAGAACACGACCAGTTCTTTCCAGAACCCTGCCTTCCTGGGAGGATAGCTTACTTGGCTTCAGGCTGAATACAGTCATTTCCATCTGTAGCCTTTCTCTGTCAGAGTCCTGCAGTTGTGTAGCTTGTACTTACCAATTGTTTTTCAATGCAAACTTCATGGCAAGTTATAATCAGGGATTACTATGCTCTTTCACAGCTAGAAGGTGAAGAAGTCCAAGAACAGTCCAAGAACACAGATCTTCTAACCTCAAGCTACAAGCATTAACTGACTGACTGTGAGGGAACACCTGCTGGTGTGGCCATGTCACAGCCACCTAACTGGGCTGTGGATTGACAGGTCTTTGGGAAAATAGGGTTGAATAAGATAATATGACAGACCTCCTCCTACTCTTTTGGCTTTGTCATGCAGCCTTGGATACTAATTATGGTGGAGTGTGGGGATGAGGTAAAAATATATATATTTGGCATTTACTCTATGCTGTGGGGAGTGTTCTGCATTATATGTTGCAGCCCTCTTAAAGTTCTAGGTTCAGTCTCACAGGTGAGGGCTCTGCCACACGCAAGGGAGGTAAGTAAACTGGTTCAGACTCTCACAGGAAGGAGTGATGGAGTGGGCTTCAAGGTGAATGCATCTGACTGTAAGTTTCTCCCTTAGCATCTCTTGTTTCAAGACACCTTGTTTTATTGATGTGCTCCGTCAGTCAGTGAACTGGCCCAGGTTTGACAGATTGGCTGATTTATTGACAGATTGGTTGATAATGTTGGCAGGGATCAATATGCCTTTGGGCCAAGTCAACCCACAGCTGACTTTTATTACTTCAATTTGGCCTGTAATGGATGTGACTTTTGCTCTCCAGCCAGTTTGTGAAGTAGAATGACTTGCCTTGAGCTCATACTTCACTGAAATCTGTCACTCAAAGCTTTATTAAGAAGGTCTCACTTGTTGATCTTGGCTTAAGACAGGAATTCTACAAGAGGGGAGAAAAACCTGCTATCATCTTTGGTATACAAATGTATTCTGAGTCATTCTGGTCAGTATATTCTGACTGAAGACCAAGTTTGGATAGTAATATATGATCCAGCAAAGGGACAAGGAACAACCATAACTCAGGAATAAAGAGAAAACAGATCTGGGTGTGTGGAGGTAAGGTGCAAGATGGAAGTTTGCTGTGAAACCTCCCAATGGTAAGAAAAAAAAAAAAAAAGGACAGAGGGTGTCCTTACTTATAACAAGATACAGGAGAGCTCATTGTCTAAGGTTTCAAGGATCAGATTCCCAGTATCTGAAAACAAACTGCATTGGTTATGACAAATGGGTGTGCATTAGCAGAAAATACAGCTGAAGCCACATAAGAACAAGGGTGGTGTGTTGGTGGAAATGTAAAGCAGTATTCTCATTCTCTTCCCCCTTCCTCCTCTCTCCACCCCTCGCCCTCCACCACCCTCACCTGTACTTCCTCTTTCTCCCTGAAATCTCCTATCATCAGTGTGCACACAGCTCTGCGTTGCCATGGTGCTCACTGTCACCTTCTAACAGCCTCTGGATCTCTGGGTTCAAGTGCGGAGGAGAAAGCATTGCATTCAGTTCAGTGTCCATTATGACTGAGAGGTTGGCAAGCATGCACACAGTTATTCAAGGATTTGGGATGAGGGTGGCAATGGGACTCAGGAAGTACTTACAGCAAAGGGAGCCTCCCTGTAGCAAACCCCCAAAATGTCTGTGTACCTCTAGGGATGAGGGCCAAAACAGCCAAGATCTTCAGAAGCGTAAGAACAAAAAAGATAAAAATCAAAATAGATAAATGAATAAACCCACAATTGTTTCTGTTCTTTTTCCCTCTTTTAAACAAACTCTTTCACTCCACAACTGCCAGATTCAATCGTATGTCTGAGTGCCAGCTGAATGTTCCAAGAGCCTCCAGTCCTTCCTCCGTAAAAGAAACAGCAATAAAATCTGTACGGAGTAATCTTCCGCCCTTACTCTCTACAGTCATGAGGGCCTGCTGTGTGCTGGGCTCCAGAAACATGCCCTGCCTCCAGCAAAGCTAGTATGAGCCTATGGAAAACAGAGTAGTTCCAACAAGTAACTATTCTACCACAGAAAATATCAAAGGATGGTCATCTGTTCCCTGCCCTCCATAACCTCTGATGGGCCATGGGATTCTCCTAAGAGTGTAGATGACAGTCTTCAGGGTTGTTCTTAAAATGCCTGTTTCTAGTCCTCACCCTAAACAAGCTGACTCAGAATCTGTGCTCGTCGGCTTTACATCTTTATTTACAGACATAGCCAACTCAAAAGAGAAAAGACTTAGTTTCGGCCTGTGATTTCAGAGGTTATGTCCAGAATTGTCTGGCCCCATTACCTTCGGAGTCTCGTGTAAGGCAGGGGACAGATGGAGAAAAACAGCTGCTCACTTGAAAGTCACTTAAGGAGAGAGGAAGATGGGAGAGAGAGGAGGAAGAAGAGGAGAAGGTGTGACAAGGATCTCAAGGATCTTCAAGGATATACTCCCAACTTCCTCCAACTTCCTTCAACTGCCCCCACTTATGCCAACTCTTAACAGCACCATCATCTAGGAGCATGTTTCAACCCGTGAGTTTTGAAGATCCATTTGAAATCCAAACTACAACAGGAGCTTTGGAAATGGGAAAGCTATTTTATAACAACACCCAAAGTAATCTTTCTTTGTTGCTTTTGAGTAAAATATTTGAGAAGCATCAAAAGTGAAGCCCTGTAGTGGCCAAGAGAAAAGTGACTAAAGAATGACAGGAGATATCTCCAAGGAATGATAGTTGAGTTGGGTGTCAAATATATATTCCAAGAATGCTGCTATGAGAATTCAAGACAGGAAGAAAAGCAAAGCCCAGAAGCATGAAATCTTGACAAGCTCTAAAGCACAGAAAACAGACAACTGGTTAAATCTTAGACTTCTTTTATGAAGAGTGGGAAGCTTCAGGGCTAGAGTAAGACTTGGAAGAGCCCTGTATGCAAACCCGAAAACATAAAAGGTTCAAAGAATCCGCTAAAAAACAGGCATGGTGATCACACCTGTAACCCTAACAGAGGCTGAAGAAAGAGGATTGCCACTGCTCTGAGACCAGCCTGAGCTACAGTGTGAAATCCTGTCTCAAAAAGAAAAATCAAAAAGAAAATAAAAGAGGAGAGGAGGAAAGAGAAAGAGGGAGGGAGAGAAAGAAAGGAGGAAGGAAGAAAAATAGAAGAAAGAGGAGAGGAAAGAAAATATCCCCCCTATACCAAATTCTCTAATTTATTTTTTTAATCACTTCTCTAGTGTTCACATATTCTGGCCTATAAAAGGCACCCAATTCTCATTCAACATGTTGAAATGAAATAGAAACAGAAGGCCTCATTATACCTATTATACCTAAGATAGCTCTTGGGAAGAAGGAAAGTTCTTGGGTTCCGACCTGAGCAATCTTTCATAAAGTTGGAGAAGAACTAAGAAAAAGTATCCCTCTACCATCTCTGGAAACACTAAGTAGATGAAGTGGCCTCATCTGAGATAGTCAACACTCCAATGCTACTGCATGGTCCTAGAAACACCTGTTTACACCTCCTGTGACCTCCCACCTAGGGCCAGAAACCTCAGGTGACCACAAGTCATGCTTCTCTTTCTCTGCTTGTTTCTGTTCCTGGACTTAGTTTTCATAGGTAAGCATGTAGAGAGTCAGGTTAGACTCCGGGGGGATGGCCCAGAGAGTAAAGAGCATGAAGACCAGAGTTCAGGTCCTCATAACTCACATAAAGATGGACACAGTATGAACATTTGTAATCCCAGTCATCAGTCAGTGAGATGGAAGGCGCAGACAGTAGAGTCTCTAGATTCAGAGACCAGCTAGCCTATGATACTCACAGGTGACCAAGAGACTGTATTAGACAAGGTGGACGGTAAGGACTGACAACCCAAGTCGTCAGCCACTGACTATACGTGCAGCTGCACGTGCATGCCCCTTGTTACAAACATGAGTACATCACACACACACACACACACACACACACACACACACACAGAGAGAGACAGACAGACAGAGACTGAGGTAGTTTTTAAGTGCCCATTAAAATCTGTCTGGCTGTCTTCTGTCTTTCCTCTCTTCCTCTCTTCCTCTCTTCCTCTCTTCCTCCCTCCCTTCTTTCCTTCCTTCCTTTCTTCCTTCCTTCCTTCCTTCCTTCCTTCCTTAATTCCTTTTTCTTTCTCTTTTTCCTTTTAATAGCAACAGGCACAATTTGTGTTTTAAAAAGTCACCTGAGGTGTGATTGGGAGGAAATCACTGCTTGTTGTCTGTTTCCGGCTCTGTGGGAAACATCAGCCAGTCAAACTTAACTAAGCCTTTTATTTCCTACCTTTGCTCCTCATCAATTGCAGCCTGTCAGCTTGCAGCGTAAGAGCCAGTGGAGAGCCCCTTGTGCTGGCACTCTGCATAGAGCAATTGCTCCTGTCTAACAGATCAAATTTCCAAGTCATTTTGTTCTCTCTCTATTTAAGATGCCCCCTCCCAGAGCGACATGCCAACCCTGTTTAGGAACTAGTTAGAACAAAGTAAGGCTTTAATTTCCTGCTTTTTCCTCTCTGTACCTTCCTTACCCACCTCCTCCACCCAGCAGCACCACAGGAAACCCCAGCTTCCTACGAGAAGCACACAATTTTCCCTGTTTCTGACATATTCTCTCACACTTGGAAGGTTTTCCAGAGCCGGCATTTAGGACTACTGACATTAGCAACTCACAGCAGCACAGAGATGAGCACATCCAAGGGTGGGCTGGACTCCAGTGCTCCCATGAAGGATGCTGTTAAAATCTAAGTAAACGAGACTGAAGATCAAGACAGTGAAAGAATGTTGAAGCCTCCTAATTGCTTGCAATGTAGAAATGATAATATCTCTGCACGGAAACCACTACAAATGGAGCTTTCTCTTTCTTGATACCAAACAAATTCCCAGCTGACTGTGTGTATGATGCTTGCCAGGCATCTACAGTATTTGACAATTATAATCAGTTGTATTTGGTAATTAATTTCACCCCCCTCCTCTCATGCCCATATAACTACTCTTCCAAATATAGTAGGTCAATCTTGTTGGGAAGGAAACTTCTAAGGTCCCTCAGATGCCAGCCACTGTGGCTTTGTTGTTTGGCTGTTTGGCTGGTTGGTTGTTTTAGACAGAGTGCCCACTGATACCTGGGCCTCATCAAAGACTAACTTGGTTGGATCAATCTCCCCCCCACCCCCACTCCCACCTCCACCCCCAGTGCTGGGATTTCAAGCACACACTTCCACGTCTGCCTGGCTTTTTACATGGGTTATGAGGCTACAACTTAGGTCTTCATACTTGTATGATGAGCATTTAACCTTTGCTTAGTGAACTATCTTCCCAACCCTAAATCATAACCAAATATGAATACCATACTAACAAATTATTCATATTCCTGGTGCTTAAGACCTAGGTATGGATTCTTAGGCTTTATGCAGCAAAAAGCTGTTTCTTTTCCCCATAGCCCACTTGTACAGTCCCAGATCAGATTTCCAGTAAATAAGAGTCAACACCCCATGGATCATGAATGTTTAAGCCTCAACTATGTTCTCCACTTCCTGTCATCCCCTCTTTCTTTCAGTCTGCCTGAGTCTCCTTTGTTCTTGAACTTCTAGCCATCTTGGGTAGCTAGACATTAGCAGATTTGGAGGTCTATGAGGATAGGAATTCTTCCCTCCTTTTTTTTTTTAATTAAAGGTTATTGTTATTTTGTATGTGTGTGTGTGTGTGTGTGTGTGTGTGTGTGTGTGTGTGTGTAACTTACTCACTTTATATCTCAACAGTAGCTCCTTCCCTTGTCTCCTCCTGGTCCCACCTTTCCTCCCTCTTCCCCGATCCGATCCTCCACCTCTAGTCCACAGAAAGGAGGAGCCCTCCCCCTCTACCATCTGACCACAGTCTATCAGGTCTCATCAGGACTGCCTGCATCCTCTTCCAGGAGCCTGGCTAGGTTGCACCACCTAGGAGAAGTGATCAAACAGGAGGCAACAGAGACCATGTCAGAAACACCCCTGCTCTCCTTACTAGGGAACCCATGTGGAGACTGACCCACCTTTCAGCTACATCTAAGCAGGGGACCTAGGTCTTCCCCATGCATGGTCCTTGATTGGCGCATCAGCCTCTGCAGGCCACCCTGGGCCCAGATTTGTTGGCTTTGTTGGTCTCCTTGGGGAGCTCCTGTCCCCCCCAGGTCCTTCTAGTTCCCCTTCTTCCATAAGACTCCCTGTGCTCTACCCAAATTTTGGCTTTCAGTCTCAGCATCTGCTTCGATCCCCTGCTGGGTAGCGTTTTTCAGAGGACAGCTATGCTAGGCTCCTGTCTTGTTACCTCTCTTCATCCACTTCTACTGTCTATTCTATTTGCCCAACTGAATGAGGATTAAGTGTCATCCCTAGAGTCCTCCTTGTTATTTAGCTTCTTTAGGTCTCTGGATTTTAGTGTAGTTATCCTGTATTACATGGCTAATATCCACTTATAAGTGAGTATATACCATGTGTGTGTTTCTGGTTCTGGAATAACTCACTCAGGATGACCTTTTCTAGCCCCATCCATTTGCCTGTAAATTTTATGATTTCCATGTTTTTAATAGCTGAATGGTATTCCATTGAGTAAATGTACCACAATTTCTGTATCCATTCTTCTGTTGAAGGACATCTAGGATGTTTCCAGATTCTGGCTTTATGAATAAAGCTGCTGTGAATATAGTTGAGCAAATGTCCTTGTTGTGTGGCGGAGCATCTTTAGGGTATATGCCCAGGAGTAGTATAGCTGGGTCTGGAAGTAGTTCTATTTCCTATTTTCTGAGAACGCACCAGGACCACAATTTTGGATTCCCCGAAAACATATTAATTTTAAAGAAAAATATAACAAGTGTCCTTCCTTAAAATACCATCTCAAAGTGGGGAAAGTCAAGATGGCAGGGATTTGCTGAGACCCATTAATGAAGTAATTTCCTTCAGGTAAAGCATGACTGTTTTATATATTTATATTTTAGTCTTGTAAAAAATCTCTTTAATCTTTCCTGTTATGTAATTTTGGGCTATAAATTTTGGATTTGAAGTCTAGCTCTAACCCTAGGAGAAGACATTTCATTCCAAAAGATCATAAAACAAAGAAAAGAAAAAGATCATACCTGTACAAAGAAACATTTTGTTTCCACCCATAAAAATGTATCCAAATAGGCCCACAAGTCACCAGGACAGGGAAAACAGCCCAGTCAAGACATGTAACTCAAAAAAATGAAAAGTATTGTGTACCAGAAAGCATGTTTAAAAGATGGTAGATTATCCTCTTAATGAAAGACATACTTGCATCCCATAGAACCTTCCTCAATGCAGTTATTTATAGAGACTTACTGTTAAACCTGTCTGGTTCTCAATTCAAAGTCAGAAAGTGTCACCTTTTTTTTCTCTTTCTATCTTCCTTTTCAAACACAAACCAAGACCATATGCTTGTTTGCACTGACACTGGGAATTTCCTCGCCACCGACACCTTTCCCAAACCCACCGCACAGCTAGCTGTTCCCAGACTTCCATCACAGAGCTTGCCTACTGTTTTGACCTCTAACTCAGAAGCATAACTTTCTCTATCCCTCTCCTTCCAGCAGTTGCCAAGATCTCCAGCTTAACTGCCTTGATGTTTTGATGTTTTTCCTTCAAGCTTTAAGAAAAATTGTCTTTTTTTTTCTTTCAGAGCCAGGTTTAAATTATTTTATACAAAAGACTAAGACGCACAAAAAATATATTCTGTGATCCCTAGTAACAATTCCAGCCCTGCCTGAGATATTTGGTGTTGTACTTAACAATAGCCAGAAGAAGAAAGACAGCTGTCCCTATTTGGCAATGATAATGGGCGCCCAGAAAAGCACAACTCACCAAAAGAACTCTTAGAAAAGAGAGATAAAGCTTTTTACAGTTGACAAAGGGGGGAAAAAGCTCTCTTTAGAGGATGCAGAGCAGATACAGCAACCTGACTAGGCTCTGGTAGTCATAAGGACAGAGAAAAGCTAGAAGCAACCAACGGTCAGCCAAAGGTGACCCGAGGAGAAGTGTAGGCAACAAAAGCACCACAATGCAGATGGTGACACCAGAAGCTTCGGAAGCCCCTAGTCCCTAGTCAGTGAGAGATTAACCTGTCTCTTAATAAAGGTGCAGACGTCTTTATCATTATCTACCTCATACTTAAGTACAGGGTGGGCAGGGATATTAGCTGGAGGTTAACCAGATAAATAATTAGGATCAAAAGACAGCCTCCACTTGCCCTTGAGAATTCCTTGGAGAGTCAGCAGCTGTTCTAGATGCCTTGTGATCTTCTGGGTGAAGTGTGACACCTGCTGGCTCGTAGTGGGGAAAACCTAGGCTTCCCTTTGCTGGAAATTTACCTAGGGACACTGCAATACAAATAGCTTCTGGATAGACATGGCTGTTTCTCAATGAGACACTGGGCAACTTCAGACTTTTGTGACCTTGTCCACTCTCAGGTCCCGTGGCTAAAATTGTATATAGATCCTGAAAGAACAATGGAGGTATCCAGAAGATAAGTCACCATGATAGGAAGGCTGGGCACAAAAAGTCTGTCTTCAGATCAAAATCTGCCTCCCTGTGGCCAGGGAACACTGAGAGGTTTGCTTCTTATGTTTCATTGTCTTCATTATTGTTAGTTATGTTTTCTTTACTTTCCCTTTCAGTTTTATGTTCTACAATAGTATATTTTACTTAGAGTGCATGTAGAGGCCAGGAAGATAAAAATGGACCATCATCAAGAAGAGGATCTAAGAAAATATTAAGGGAGGATGAATAGTAAAACAAAAGTAATATGAAAGTAAAAATGGGAATACCTAAAGTGTGGAGGTTTGAGCGTGAAAAAAGTTAGATGAATAGGGCTCAGGAATGGATAAGAGGAAAAATAACCAACACCAACAGCATAAAAAAGGTGACATGGAAACTTGGTGTTTTATAAACTTATTAAAATTTATAATTAAAAGTGAGTTTGAATAGAGAGAACCTACATGAAGGAAGAATGTTCTTCCCAGAAGCCATAGATGTTGTTGCTGCTGATGATGAGGAGGAGGATGACTTCTTGGTAAGATTATTATTATTAAAATCCCAGTAGATACCGGATAGTTACCTGTGTATAGTTGATCAGGGAGACACCTAAGGTGCCCAAAACAATATATGTTATTGCCATTGCTTTTGGCTGGCCGCCAGAACTTGCTGGGAGGAGAAAGGTCATCAAGAGTCTTACGTAACTGTAAAGTGAGCTACTGTACTTACTATCCTGGCAAGATGGACAACACTGGCATAGTGTTTGAATAGAGAGAACCTACATGAAGGAACAGTGTTCTTCCCGGGGCCATAAATGTTTGCTGCTGCTGCTGATGATGATGATGATGATGATGTTTTAGGTGATGACTTATCAGATGATGTGAGACCTGCACAGTAGTGGGTCAGTGTAGAGGAATTTTAATCCAGCAACGTGGCTGCTCCGTCACTGGATCACAACTAAAGACCTTGGAAGTCTATGCGATCTGGCTGGAGTACACGCACGCTCCTGGAACATACCTTTAATACCAAACAATGAAAGAACTGACTGGAGTACACACATTCCCTTAGTACACACTTTAATCCCAAACAGTGAGATTAGTTTGTAGAAGGAAGTAATGATGTCTGAGAGTGACATCTAATCGAAGAGTAGACAAAGTGATGAATCAGAGAAGGATTTGACAGAATGAGTCAGAGATAGGATAGGCCCAACTCTCACAAGAATTGCACTGGAAGGAGAAGCTACTTAAGAGCCGTTCAAGGGGAGAAAAGAGAGAAGTGGAGTAGTAGTAGTATTGGTGTGGAAGTTTTGCTAGGACAATTTTACAGAGAGAAGTTACAGTGACAATAAGCTAGACACAGATGAAGATGGAACAAACCAGAAAATGAGAAGTATCCAAAAGATTAGGACATATTGCTAAAGTTACTATGAGGCAATTCAATCAGAAGCCAAGAGACTTTATGTAATGGAAGTTTTGGTTCTTTAAATCTCAGCTATGTTATGTAAATACGTTTTTCTCTTAATCCCAAGTAGGAGATTTTAGTTTGGGCTTTAGTTTGTCCACAGCTGATAATTGCCTCCTGTGGGGCATGGTCTTTGCCAGCTGGTAACAGCCTGCCTCTGCAACACAAAGAGTGGTCTAGGACTCTGATGGATATAAATATGAGAGCCCAGAAAGAAAAGGCATGGCAGTTTGGACAAACCAGAGACGACAGACAATGTGGCAAGTTGGAGGAGACAGCTGGAGAGAAAGGTTTTAACACAGCGACTTGGAGGAGACTCTGTTGCATTTGCTGTTGACAGAGGCTGGTGTAGCTTCCCGAGAACCCAAGACCCTAAACATCCTGGAGAAATAAAGGGGTCTGTGTCCTCTCTCCCCACTAACCTTCTCTCTCTTACCTAGGGTTAAAGGATTGGTAGAAGGGAGGCAGAGGCTTAAATACCTCAAACAAGAAAAAGTTTAAAAACAAGTGCAGCAACTCCAGATTGAATCAGTCAGCTTGGAGAGGATTTTGAACCATCCATCAAGAGTTCGGAAAGCGCTAGAGAGAGAGAGCTTATTCAGTAGTAAGTGTTTAGAGACTAAAACAATCTAGGCCTAGGTTAGCAGATGGAGGCTAGAAACTGAAACTTTCAAGGTCTGGGTTTCAAGAAGATTAGATTGTACAGAGGCTAGAAGCTTCCAGACGTAGGCTTAGGGATAGATAGGAGAGAGAAAGAAATGTTCCGGGCTCAGTCCAAGCCATGTTATTAGTACAGCTTGAGTATTGCTTTCATCTCATCCCCTCATCTTAGGAAATAAAAACAACTTAGAGGTCAGTCAACACTTCATCACAAAAGGAAGGACTCATGCAACTCTATCTCTCCTTGACAGAGTGTAGACAATGGTGGCTGTGGAAATAAATGTCACTTTCTTCAGTTTTGTAGCATAGATAAGTTACCCATGCCATTTACACATTTACCATGCAAATAGTCTCCCACCCATCAATATGCGAGTTATTTTAATTAAACTCAGTGGGATTCACAGGCACACAGAGAGAGAGAAAGCTAAAGCATAAAGAGACTATTTGACGGGCACAGTATAAGTGATAAAAAGACAAGTCTATCAAGAGTCCACTCTATTAGAAAACATGCAGGTCCATCCTTATAGGTCTTACGCTTTCTGCCTGAAGTTCTGCTTCAGCACTTTCTTCAAATTCCAGCTTTCATGCCAGGTTTGTTTTGTTTTGTTTTGTTTTGTTTTGTTTTGTTTTGTTTTGTGTTTAGGAAGCCTACCCTCCAACCTCATCCCAGCCATCTTTTGCTTATGATGCTCTGAAAACACACCCTTCCATCCTTCATAAGCACAGATGGCAGGTAACTGAAGGGTTCAGATCCCAAAAATCTCTCACTGATTGGGATCTTGGGAAAGACTACAAACATCACCAAGCTACAGTTTGTCCTGTATAGTGTAGAACACCTTCTCTAAGGTTTTTACAATAATTAAATCAAAAAAATAGTATATTGGAGGAACTTAAAATAATACCAAATAAATAACAAACTAAGGAAACATTTGTTCTTGCTATTCTTTCTGGTAATGTTAACATAATGTCTGTTCCTTTAGACTATTAACTTCAAGAAAACCTTGTCATTCTTGATCATTCTGTATCCCATCTACACGGAGTATCATACCTTGGAACATTTTTGTCTCTAAAATGTTCAAATAACCATAGTAATGACTTCATAGATGCCTTGGTCCACTTGTGTGCATATAATTATAAAGTAAATTAATCTCTTTGGTTCATGATCATGTTGGCTAGAAAATTCAAACAACATGGGTCCAGCATCTTAATGAGGTCCCCCTGGCTATGTCACAGAGAGCTGAAGGACTGGGAACCACATGAAGAGGCCAAGTGTGTGTGGGTAGCCACACTTCATAACAATACAATCACATGGAAAAAATTCCAATCCAATGAGAACTAATTAATTCCTTTCAAGAGCAATATCTTATAGCCTAATCATTTACCATGAGGCCCCATATGTTAGAAGCCTATTATCTCTCAATATCCTGGCATAGAGGTGATAATTTTCAACATGTGTTTGGGCAAGCACAAATTACACCTTTCTACAGTAACAGGAATAGTGTAAAAACTAGAGATGATATGTCTCCGGTAACCAGTAAGGCAATTAGAATATGGACAAGCACATAGGCAAATGTTCAACTGCTATTTCTGTTGTTATTATTAGCATTACATTAATGTCATATAATTATTAATTGTTGATACTGTGTTCTACTATTATCAATACGGGGGTATACAAAGTAGTCAGTAGTATTTAAATTAATGTGATAAGAGAGAACACCTTGCCCACAGAATGATGCCTGAACAGAACTTTAAAGAAGGGGAAAAGGTAAACCACACTGAACCCATTTACTGATGCACTTTAGGTCATTCACTAGTAAAGTAGAAAGGTATGTACTCAGTCACGGGTCTATGCAAATAAATATAACCCAACATCAAGGAAGTTTGGGGACCCAGGAAAGGGGAGTCTAATCCAGTATGTCAAACCAGAGAAGAACCTGAAGAAGGCGATGTGGAGCAGGAATGGGAGGAGTTAGCTAAGAGGAGGTAATATGAAGCAGTGATGAGATGAGCAAGCTGGGAGGAGGTGATGTGGAGGAGGGATGGGAGGAGTTAGCTGGGAGGAGGTGATGTGGAGGAGGGATGGGAGGAGTTAGCTGGGCTGTGAAGCCAAAGCAGCCTCTTAAAGACAGGGGCAGGTGGAAGAGAAATGCTAAGGAACTTCATGGTGTTATGTTCAGTTCAGGCTTTGTGTGTATGGGCAGGATTGAAAAAGCAAAGCTGGGAAGAAGTCAGGCAACAGATAATGAAGAGCCTTGCAAGCTTTATTAAGCAACTGGATTTCATCCAGCAGGCCTTAGAAGTAGTTGAAATATTTCAGAAAGGTGGAAAAGAGTAATATGATCACATTTGCATTTTAGATAGGCCATTCTGGGACAGCCAGGCAGTAGCTGGAAAATTAATTAAGAGGCTTTTGAAAGATCCCAGACAGGCTATAGTCAAAGCCTGATTTCGTGCAATAGAAGTGATGGAAGAGGCTCCAATGAAATCGAAACATAATCCACAGGATTTAAAGGTTTTTTGATGTAGAAGCAAAAAGAGCAGACAGGGTCATAATTTCATTTGAGCCCCAAATTGCTCATGGTTCCGCCTCTCTAAAACAAGGATAAGAGCAGTAAGTGCAAAAGGAAATGGGTCAGTATGGACTTGTGCAAATTTCACAGTTCTATGAAACCCCTGTTAATCCTATTTGTTGACATTAGATAACAATCATTCAGCATGTGCAGGCTCCCAGGCTTATAGTCATCTAAAAATATTTACTGTCTTTTCACGTTGCCAAATTACAAATGACTCAAGTACTGCCACTGGTTCCCTCTCTCTTCCTAAAGATTTCCCATGACCAAGTGGCCTAACTCTCCTGGATTTCCTTTGGCCTTTACATCAGCTTATTAGGTAAGCAGGTCTCTAGCTAGCAGTTGCATGAATGGAGCTGGAGGTCAGGGAAGAGAACTGAGTCAGAAGAAGACACTGGACAGTGATCAGCACAGAGTGCTCATGAGGGCAGTACTGAGACAGGGGAGCCCACCCAAGGACACTCTGCAGGATTAGATAATTTGGACACATATGGAAGACTGGGAGACAAGAACTCTGCAGAAAAGAGCAAGGCTGAGGATAAAGAAATAGCAGTTGCAAATAAGAAATAGCCAGTGACATGGTAAGAAATTAAAGGGAGGAAAGAATTGAATAAGTCGTCAGGAAGGCAAGAGCAACAGAAGTGTAAAGAAAAACCAGGCCTGAGATCTGAGATCGGAACTACTGCTGCCTATTGCTTGTTTCCTCTAGAGACTCTAAAACAGTGTGATAAAGTGGTCACAAATACTTTACTATTTTGTTCACCAAGAGAAGGACAAGCTGTTTTCCTTCTACTTGAATATGAACTAGCTGTATTGATTAGCCTGACCTATAATAGAATATGGTGTCAGTGCTGATATGAGGCTACAGAATCTATCTATAAGAAAATTCTGTAGCTTCCATGAGACCATTAGAAACACTTTGCTCTTCAAACCTTATCTGCCATCTGAGAAGTACAGCTATTTTGAGGGGCCAGTAGAAAGGCCCAAGGGTATAAAGGTACCTGCATAGCCTTCTGACATCCTAGGATGTTTACTTGAGCAATTTCAGTGCAAGTCTCAGATATCATAACTAGATGTGTTCAACTTGTGACCTTTGGGCCACACATATCAAAGTCGCTAAGAACTTAGCTAAACACATTTGTCACCTGCAAGTCATGTGATAGATGAAGTTAAAAGTGGGACTCATTGGTATCCAGAGGGATATGGGAGAAAAGATGTTTTGGACAGAAACCTGTTAAAAGGTTCAAATACAGTAAGAGAACAGTTTAGTCCCAGTACCATGGAAACATTTATTTTCCTTTGAACACACTTACTAGGTACCTGTGCAAATGAGCATAGTCATCCATTACTTAAATTTGGACTGTACAGTGTTGTCCTAGGTGGCTACTCTAGACACCTGCATAAATCACATTTCTGCAGATGGTGTTATTAAATATAGATGTCCTGCTAGCCAACTAATTCCACCGCCTCCCCTCAACTCCTATGTGCCACCAAGTATTGTCTTGGTTTTCTCTCTGTTAACAGTCCCTACCTGCTGCAGAGAGTGGCTGCTATGCCCTGCCCTCCACCTAGGGGCATGGCTTCTCTCCCAGAGGCCCTTCATTATATAACCAGACATCTTGGTTTTATACCCCTCCTTCTGCCCTTCCTACCCCCTTGCCCACTTCCTTCTTTCTCTCTCTCCCTTCTCCCACCCCCAGCACACGCTCTCTTTCCCCTCCCCACTCCCTTGATTAAATAAAACACAATGAGCTAAAGGAGAGATGAAGCTTATATGTGTGTGTGTGTGTGTGTGTGTGTGTGTGTGTGTGTGTGTGTGTAGCAGGTTTATTGGAAACAGCGAGGGAAGGGGAAATGGAAGTGCTGCTGGGTGGGGAGGAAGAGAGAGGGCAGAAAGGGAGAAAAACTGGGAGACAGGGCAGAAAGGGGACTACAGAACCAAGATGTCTGGTTATACAGCAAAGACATCTTGGTTCTGCAGCACCCCACAAGGTGGAGGGCAGGGCACGGCAGCCACACCCTGCAGCAGGTAGGGACTTTAACACTCTCCTGTAATGAAAAACAGTCATAGCTGTCCAAGCGAGCTTATGCTATGTGCTTTGGGTCAAGTGCTGAAATAAAATTTCTTTTAGTCAAATTAGGTCCACCTTTTGGGTTTCTAATGGAGATGTCTAGCAAGCACCTAAAATTGTCCAGGTTTTGTACTGTGCACGTTACATGCCTTGTTTCCTTTACACAGCGGTGACATGTCGGTAATGATTCCATTAAGATTCAGAAAGAATGACAGAAGAGTGTAGAGGCAGATGGGGATCGGTTGAAGAGACTGGATCTGATAAAGTCTGGAAGCTGGTAATTATTATATCTGATGCTAGAATCTAATCCTTAGATGAGGATGTCAGGAAGGGAAGATGAGTGTGAAGGGATGGGAGCAAGACCAAACTGGAACCCACAAGGATGGACCAGGGCTCATGTCAGGTTTTTTTATTCTGGTCCTGATGGTATGAGGGTCCTTCAAACAATGATCATTTTCCCCTTTGTCTTAAAGAAACGCATCTGGCCTAGAAGTCAGAGAAGCTGAGGAACTTTCCAAGGAAGGGTAGATCAGTTGTGGGGCTGTCCTCTACCTGCGCCAACCAGGTGAGCTAACAGATAGCAGCCACATGTGTACTATAAAGTAGCAGGGTTACTCGTAGCTTGCAAATCGCACCTGGATTTGCAGCTATGGTACATGTACTCTTTCAGGAATGCTGGAAAGCGTATGGAGTTCAGCCTAGTTCAGCTGAAACACAGCAAGGCCCCTGTAGGCATTCAAATAGTTGTCCTGTTAGCATTCGCCTGAGGCCATGCTCAGACAGGCACCAAGCACACTATAGCCTGTGCTCTGAGTTGGCATACAGCAACAATTTTGATTCCACTTCAGGAAATTCCAAAATGATTGGGAAACAATGAGACACTGATCTTCTCATCCCCCAGGTAAGCCCTATGACCTATTGACCTATGACCAATAGCACCTGTCAACAATTATGGACATGATAGTTAAGATCTATAAGCTTTAATAAAAAGTGAAAAAAAAAGGAATGGAGGGACTAAAGCAGCAGTTCTCAACCGATGGGTCACGACCCCCACAGGGGTCACATGTCAAATACTCTGAATAAGAGATATTTACTTTACAATCCATAACGGTAGCAAAATTACAGTTATGAAGCAGCAAAGCAATCATGTTACGGTAGGGGGTCACCACAGCCTGAAGAACTTTGTTAAAGTGTCACAGCATTAGGAAGGTTGAGAACCACTGGACTAGAGAGGTGGTCCAGCAGTTAAGAGCAATCGCTGCTCTTGCAGAGAGCCGGAGTTGGAGTCCCAGCACCCGTATCAAGCAGGTCATAACTACATACAACGGCAGCTCCAGGAGAACCTCAGCCCTTGCCTGGCCTACACAGCCATCTGTGCACAAGTGCACATGTATGTACACACAAAGATAAAACAAATCTTTTCTTTTGAGAGAGAGAGAATGGAGGGCTCACAGTGAAAGTATATTGGTCAGCGAATACAAAATGACCTCTTACGATCAAAATTGTATGGACTCAATTATATATCTACAAATCGGTGACTTAACTATAACTTACAATGTAAATTTTGAGATAATTTTTTTTTCATACAAAATTTAAGCAGATTCATGGTTTGATAGCAGCCCAAAGGCTGCTTATTTTCCAGACCAAAACTATCTGGGGGAGACCTGGTATTGCTAAATCTTTTTCACACGCTGCAACTGGGAACAGATGTTACTGCATTTTTGCATAATGGAGAAAGGCAGATATATAAAAAAAAAAAAGGCAGATAGGTATGGCCTGATATACACATGAATGTACATATAACAAAGAGGAAATGGGCGGCCTTGGCCTTGCCAGGCTGCCTACCTTGCTGATATGTCAGGAGCGTTTTAAATATAGCCCTGCAGGTGGTGAATGAGAATAGAAACTCAAAATGTACAGATTAAATTTAGCAACAGATTGGATCACATTCACCAAGATGTTTGCCTCGCTGCCTACTCTCCTCCTCCCCACTCAGGCTGCAGGACACCTAATCAGAGAAGGCAGCCTCCTAGCGAATTCAATTAGCCATGGAGCACCTCGTGTGGGTTAATGGATGAGAGAAATGGAAACAGACATGACTTCTGCACAGAAATGGCCCTGGGCGCTGTGAGAAGGATTCAGTGCCAAGGCAGGCAGCGCCTCTCCTTCTCTGGCGATCAGATATCCCTTCAGTGTGGCTGCTGAGAACTAACTTCCTCCCTCCAGCTTGGAAAATCAGAACTAGATAATTCTGCAGGGCCTCCTTGCACTGTTAAATCTTCAATCCAAAAGAATCTGCAGGCACGAGGGCCCTGATCTCTGTGAACACAGAGTTTACTCAGGGTAGATGTGCCGGGCGTTGTGCTCAGCCAAGCTACTTTTCCCTACAGTGTATTTCTCAAGTAGACTCATCAACTGAACTCATGTAACCAGGATTGCCACCACCACCAACAGCACGTATTGTGTTCACGGCCCCCTTCACGGCAGGGTTATATATAAAAGAGACCCCCTTCTTGAGTCAGAACGCCTATGTCAACTTGGTGTCTCCCTTCCTCCTTCAGACACCCACATTCGGAGGCATGGTCCCTAACTACCTGTGCTACCATGCCTGTGCCTGTATCACTCCTTATCTAAAATGGCTTGCGTCTCTTTCTACCGAGGTTTGTTAACCTCAAACTGAATTAACACCTAAACATTCATTCATTAAGATTAGTGTTAGATAAAAGCACAGATCTGTAGCTCTGTCCCCTGCCTTATCACCTATGGGCTCTGTTGTGTGGTTTTTCCCGGGGAGGCATAAACAAACTTGTTTTCACCCTAGCAGGTCACCAATGAGAGAGCAAAGAAATGCTTTCACCCAAGGCCAGATAAGTGAGCGAGTAAGTTTAATGAGACCACTTACAAGACACAAGTGAGGGGTCGGTCACAGGAGCACAGGTGACTCAAAGGCCCTTGTACCACCAAAATCTACCCCATCGGAGTGTCTGTCCTCTCCCTAGCAACTGTGTGTTTTATGTAGCCCTGGGAAGGAGCCCTGCGAGGTTTTTAATTGTCTAAGCTTCTTGAGCTTTGCAAGTTTCCTTAGTTTCCTGAGTCTTATGAGCACCCCCTTCCCTCAAGGAGAATGTTTTAGCTCAGAGGAAATAGCTACACAACAGTCTTGTGTGTATGGACTTGAGTGGATCCAAAAAAATTACTGTAACCTCCTTTTAATCTTTAAAATGGATACAGTAAGAATACCCACCTTACATATTGCTGCTGGCATGCCAAGTTGTATGTAAAACACCTGGTATATGTACCGCATAGTCAGCAGTCAAATAAATATTAGCAATATTATGTTTAAGTGGGTTTTAGAAAATGTGCTGGGCAGTGAATAAGACATTGACCTTATTAATTAACCTTAGTAAGTGAATTAGCCTTTGGTTACAGTACAGTGGAGGAAGCAGATAAGAAAAGTCTAACAGTAAAATCAACAAGATGAATATTTGATGTTCAGATCACACAGTAGTGTGGGCCTTCTTTCTGTAATAAAGAATGATATGAATTATCATCAGTAGCCAATCTCACTGTGGGAGAGGCATGATTTAGATTTTGCCTAAAAGATAGAAGAAAGACAAAACCACCATGACCCATTTCCCACTTTGCAATAAGCTCAAATTACATCTGCAACCCTGTTGGTATAAAATGAGACCATGGTTCATTGCTTTGTTTGAAAATTTGTTAAGCTCAGATGTACAAGACTCTTCTTTGAACAACCGTGCTCTTACAGTCTCAACAGGTAAACATTTAACAAAGAACTCTAAGTGTGTTGACCATCAGAAAGTGTAAATGTTGATGCCCCAAAGTGGAAACCTTCTTAAAGGACTTCAGATGAAGTAGGACTTAGCTCAGAGAGGGCAGTGAGGAGCCTCAAAACCGTAATCATCAAAATAGAGAGGCCTGCCCAAAATAGTTCAACCTTTATTACCTTTAAAACCATGGTATATAAACGGATTTGGAACCCTATAAAATGAAGAATTAGGATCAAATTACAATTTATTCTTATAATTAAAAAAAACTTTACAAGTAAAAGTAACTGATGGTTAGCCTTTTGTTTTTAACCTTTAGTATTCACAATTAAAACAGCAGACAGTTTACTAAGTATGGTACAATTATGAGCACTGTTGGTGTCACTTGAATCATTCACAAGAATATGAAGTGTATGTGCTCGCACATACACTCCCTATACTTTCCTTCTTTCCCTAGAGTTTCTCCTGCTTTTGGCAATGAACACATCCATTATGAATTATCAAATTATATTATTGCTGTATTCAAATTATATATGAATTATCAAATTATATTCACTGTATATAATAAAGAAACTACATAAAGCTACCAGTTTGCTTTTTCTCCTGTTCTGTGTAGCATACTGAAATTTAAATTCCAGTCATACCCTTCTCACTTTCTTTTACTGTCTCTATGAATTGTAGTTTGGAGTAGTCACATCCTTCCCCAAGATGAGGCAAAGTCAGCCTAGCAAAGAAGCTCTTCATGGTTCCTGAGTTATTTATAAAAGGCATAAAGAACTTACTATTAAAATACATGAGTAAATTTTAATTAGGCAAAATGGAAGCTGAATATTCATAGGTATTCCCACCCTTAATTCCGTAAGGATTATGTGATAAAGCACCCAGAAGAAAGAAAGTACATCCCTTGGCACACAGACTGTCATGTAGGAATGTCAAGACCATAAGCAGATCCCAAGCCACATGACAATGGGAGTAATCAGTCAGCAGAGGCTTTAGAATCAGTTATTACTAAACTAATTTGAAGCCCAGATTTTCCATTTGTCCATGTATCCACACATGGGCCATTTAGCATCTCTGAACCTAGATTTTTCATCTGAAAAAAAAAAAAAGGAGGGAGCAATGCTTCATAGGATGATGTTAAATATCACAAAACCCTTAGCTCTCTCCCCCAGTGGCCCTTTCAGCGTTCTGTTCTAGCCCATCTTCATTCCTTTATGTCAACAGCAAACCCAAAGAAATGCTTTCTGATAGGGAAGCCCAGTGACCACACCGAGCTGGGATACAGCGAGCGTTTTTTTTCCTGTCCCAATTTAAATACGGGGCAGAGATTAAGGCATAGAGTTCCCGAAAGGTGAAGCACAAATGATATTTAAGAAATGTTCAACATCCCCAGCCATCTGGGAATTGCAAATAAAAATTACTGTGAGATTTCATCTTGCACCACTCAGAATGGCCAAGATCAATAAAACAAGTGACAGCTCATGCTGGCAAGAATGTGAGTAAAGGGAAAAACTGATGGGAGTGCAAACTTGTACAGCTGCTGTAGCAATCAGTGTGGCAATTTCTCAGGAAGCTGTGAATTGATCTACCTCAAGATCTAAGCATACAACTCTTGTGCACATGGCCAAAGAGCTCCACGTCCTACCACAGAGATGCTTGCTCATTACTGCTCTGTTTATAATAGCCAGAAACTAGAAATATCCTAGATGTCCATCACCTGATAAATACTTAAGAAAAATGTGGTATACTTATATAATGGAAGATTATTCAGCTGCTGCAAAATTTGCAGGTAAACTTATGGACCTAGGGGGGAAAAAAGCAGCCTGAGAGGTATCCCAGACCATAATAGACAAATACTGTATGTTTTCTCTTATTTGTGTAAGTTAGCTTTTAAGCCTTTAGTAGATGTGCTATGATCTGAATGACCACAAAGGTTAGGTACCTAGTACAGGACCGGGGGAGAGGAGAGGATCCTTGAAGAAAGGGGAAATAGAATATGTTGTCATGGAGACAGAAGGAGGAAACTAGAATAGGAGGACAAAGAATGGGAGGGAAGGCTCAACAAAGGAGTATGGGGAGAAAAACCATATAGACATCTACTATTGTAAAAGGTTCATAAGATATACGCATATATGAAAGGAATCTGAATGGAGTCACCATATAATTGGATAGACAATGCCCCAACTATAAATCTTATGCCACCAAGTAAAACGTCCAGTACCAGAAACAGGCTTGTTCTGTCATTGGCCCCCAGGGATGCATTCCCACCCCCACCCTGCCAGGCCATTGCTAAGACTATTGGATTCTCCACAATCTGATAGTAAGACCCTCCCGATGAAGACAGCACTTACTTATGTTATTGAACACAGAGAAGTTGAGCTGGTGCCTACCTAGAAGCTTCGCCACTACTGACTATGGTTCATGGGAAGTACCTTGTACTCTACTGGTGGAGAAAAGTAATCAACAATATTATCCAGCTATTGTGACTTACAACAGACACCTGCCCACAAGATATGCTGGAGCAACAGAGACACAAATGTGACAGAGGTAAACAATCACTTTTTGATTGGATTTAAAGCCCACTCCATAAGATGAAACCCGTTTCTGACACTGCTAATGTAGCGGAGAACATGAGACCAAAGAGTTAATGGATCTGGAAGAAAACCTACTACTATTAGTCTGCTCAAAGAACATAGCAACAAAATGATTCCTAATGATATACTGCTAGACTCATAGATCAGTGTCTTGCTTAACCCACGTCAGGAAAGCTTCTGTGGAATTAACACCGAGACCCACAACCGGACAATGTGAAGAGAGTGGGAGACTTTGAAGCAGTTAGTTCTACATAGGATATTTTCATTTTCCTCAAGCCCTTCCCCTCACATCTCAGGGATCTAAGTGAAAGAGAGGATGGAATAATGTAAGAGCCTGAAGTGATGGATGACTCCAAGGAAACTATCTCCTATACACAACAGGACTGATACATATGAGGATTCATAGAAACTGTCATCATGTACAAGACTTGAACGGATTGGAACCATATGAGGTCTCAGCATTCAGAGGGGAAAGCAGACACAGGGTGTCATCCTTAGCCAAGAGGTTATCTGTAATTGGTACCTACTGGGCAAAAGAAAAACAGTTTTCTATAATGCAACCTCAGGGAGTATAGCAACTACACTTCAGGGCAGGCCCTATGCTCAGGAGTAGCCGAGCAATATAAAATGAACCTAGTGAAAACTTTGTGAATTTTTCTCATTCATTTCGCTTTGTTTGAATTTTTTTTTTGTCTTATTGGTCCTTTTGCTTGTTTTTTTTATTATTGTGTTTTTATTGGGATTTTTTGTTTGTTTCTTGCTTTTGCTTTTGTGTTCATTTTTGCTTCTTGGTTTTGTTTGTTTGTTTGTTTGTTTGTTTGTTTGTTTTGAAAGAGAGAAAGAAAATTAACAAAGTTGGTTGGGTAGTGAAGTGGTAAGGGTCTAGGACAAACTGGAGGAGAAAAGCAATAATCAAAATATATTGTAATAAAAAAATCTTTCAATAAAATACAGTGAATAAATGTATAAATGATCTAAAAGGAATTGAAGAGAAGAATCAGAAACTCTCATGTGGTGAGACTGTTCCTATCTTGGCCCACTGTAGATGGGATTTCCTTCTGGGGCGATGGAAAGAAGGGGAGAATGACTATGAGCCAATAAATCATCTCCCAACCAAGCTTCCACCTGTATGGCTCACATCTGTCGGCCCAGAAAAATACCATGCTCACTGTGGCAACAGTCACTGTGGTCAGGAGTAAAGGATACTTGGATGATCTCATCAAAGTTTCAAACACACCGAAGGAAAAGGGACAGGTTCCTTATATTCCAACTCACAATCCATGAACCCTCTTGCTTCATTTTTCTTATTTATTTTTTTAAATCTCTCATGTAAGTACTGTATTTCCATCATTTCCACCCTTCGCTCTTCCCATTGCAACTCCTCCCATGGTCCCCCTACTCTCTCTCTCAAATTTGTGATGTCTTCTTTAATTATCATTGCATATATAAGCATTATACCTATATAAATAAAAGCTGCTTCATCTTCTTAGTGCTGCTCGAGCGCATTTGTGTTTAGGGCTGACCGCTTGGTGTTGGATAACATATCAGGGGTTCATCTTTGAGGAAGATTGATCTCCCCTCTCTCAACAGCCATTATTTACCAGCAGTTCTTCATCTAGGAGTTGGAGCATGTGAGAGTCTCTTATCCATACTGGCATGTCAACTAGTATTGTCATTGTGCAGGTGACCATTTTGTTGAGATTTTCTGGGTATAACTTTCCAGTTACATATAGAAGACACAGTCTCACAACAGACCTCCCAGTCCTTACAATATTTCCATCCTCTCATCATAATGTTCCCGGAGCCTTAGGTGTAGAGGTGGTATTACAGAGGTATCAATCACATACTCAATTATGTAACTGATACCTCTCCTACCCAGTTCTTCTCAGTAATTTTTACCAGTTGTGGCTTTCTGTAATGATTCCTTTCTGCACCAGAAAGATGCTTACAAAGTGGACATTTCTGGACTCAGTTTGGTCATGTGATGTTTTGCTGCAAGCTGGCCATATGATGTTTTGCCCAGGTTGACTTGTGAGAGGACATGTGATGTTTTGCTCTCTCATTTGGCGGGCATAACTTTGGCCAGCTGAAAACATCCATGGGTGGGCTTTGAGGAGAGGACATATATAGAGGCCCAGACAGAGTGAGACACTACTTTACGGTTTGACATCACTGTGCTGATCATCATGCTTCAACACTTGACGTCTCAGAGAGACATGGACCAGCAGCTCTCGCTGACTTTGTATTGCTACTCCGTGTTGGCCTTTGGACTGGACTGCTAGAACTCTGATGACTGAGTTTGGTAATCCCCTAATGACCCATCGACCCTGATCAGCAGGAAGTAGATAAAAGAGGACTATAATCCTTTTTGCCTATTAATCTCCTACCTAAAGTTGTGGAGGGCTGGAAGGGAGGTAAAAGTGCTTAAGAGCCCCAAATAAAGTATAAAAATCTAAGCCTACATTGAGTCTTTAATATTGTGAGAGCTGCACCCACCTGTGGCTATGAGGAATGAGGATAAGTATTTAGAATGCAGTTAGAAATTACAGTGACTTAGGAAAGTGGCTTTAGCTGGTTCTGCTCTGGGTCATCAGCCACAGATAGCTGTTTTGGTTTATAGTATCAGGTGTTATTCCCTATTATTGAATAAGCCTTAAGTCCAATTAGACAGCTATTAGTGGTTCCCCAATATGTAAGTGCCACCATGGTATACTTGAGTGTATCATGCTGGTTATTGCTGTGGTCCATAGGCTTTACATCTGGGCATGACTGTTGATTGCTTTTCTTCCTTGGCAGCTTATGTGGCTCCTTCGAATATCGTGAGAGATAGTCCTCAATGAGGAGGCTTCCACGCCAGTTCCAGCCCAGTGCCTCCAAGCTCTGTCCAGAGTATGTGCTGCCTTCAGCGATAGCATATTCCCTTGAAGTTCTGTGAGGCGAGCAAGGAAAACAGCAAAAGCCTATTTTAGAAGTCTCTTGGACTTCTCTGACCCATAACTTGAAGGGAAGTTACACATGCCTGGAACTGTGGGAGAGGGGAATTAGATAGTCTATGGCTCTTAGGGAGAACATTATTACATTATCACCCTAAGTGGTGTAACTTCATTCAAACAGTGTGTGTGTGTGTGTGTGTGTGTGTGTGTGTGTGTGTGTGTGTGTG
>NW_026596046.1:24532529-24550852 GCF_907164565.1 Psammomys obesus
GTGTGTGTGTGTGTGTGTGTGTGTGTGTGTGTGTGTGTGTGTGTGTGTGTGTGATGTGTGGATTTTCTGGACTGGACTTAAAGGTAATTGTGAGCCACTGTGTGGGTGCTGGGAGCCGAACTCCATTCCTCTGCAGAAGTAATATGCACATTTAGCCACTGAACCATCTCTTCAGACCCTTCAGGGGATTTTCAATAATTAGTCTATCTCAGATTAGTTCAGATCACTGCCAAGAGTTATTGATCTAAGCAAGGCCAACTAGACTGCTTTCCTAGAAATGATACACACAAATGAAAAATTAACTCATCAGATCTTTGACCATGTGGGAAAGAGTATCTGATGTATGAGAAGCTAGTGCTGGCATTCAGAGAGAGGGAGAACAAACAGAGATGTGCAATGGGAAGTCCTGGCAGTCTATGGTTCTCATCCCTGATATGATTCATTAATGTCATCTTTTTGTTTTGTCAACTATAGAAGCCAGTAAATTGTGCTAAAATAAAAAAAGAAAAGAAAAGAAATACAGGCAGACAGACAGATTGACAGACAAGCAATGCTTATGTCTACCTCTAGCTCTGGACTCCTCATTATCTTGAGATTGAAATGTAAGTTTGTGAGACTGAAAATGTTAGCCCTTGGCATTGTGCCTTCTGTCTGCCATGTGTCTTATTTCACCACAGTTCCTTAATATATTCAAAATTCAAAGCATACATATCAAACTGTATGTGTCTGTCATTGGTAATGCCATTGCAAATGTTGTTACTGCTGCAATGATTTTACCATGCTTTGCTTAGCACGAGGCCTCTGCACTGCAAAAGCCTCTAACCCTCTTCCCTGTGCATACTTAGTCTCTAAATACAGCTCAACCAGAGCAAATAAGCAAGCTGCTTTATAATCCACTTTGACTTTCTGCCTTCCTCTACTCAGTGAGGGCAAGGAAGAGCCACCCCTGTCTTCTGTCCATAATGAGCACGGGAACCATAAACACTCAGCAGGAAGCCACAAACATCCCCTAAATAAACAAGTGGGTGAATATCTCAGACATGACAGTGTTGAAATCTTGGAAATTAGACTCTATGAGCTTGTTGAAAAGATTCCCAATGCATACAGAACAGGAATATTATTTCCCTTAGCATGGAAGAGTGTAATATACAGACACTTGACTCAAAGGTTAAATTTTCTTATGATTGAGCTGATCCCCTTCAAAAGTTTAATATTAGCTTTTAATTGCATTCCTATCCAACTAGTGCTGTAACAAATTCAAGGGAATAAAATCTCTTTGCATATCAACAGAGGTGAATTCAATTCCATATTTCTATTTAATTAAGCATTTTGTGCTCTAATAGTCAAATTGCTAGAGGAGATGTCATTCCCATGAGCTTGCAAACCAAAGGAGCTGAGCAGTTTACCTTAATAACTTTTAAGAGTTTCCTGCCCCAAGTAAAGACAGTTTTCTAACACCTTCTTAAAAGTCGCCTCATTGCACATCACCCCTCCTCAAGACCGTGGCTCTGCGCTGCAAACTTTTATCATATTTGTCTCAGCCTGTCATCATCTCACCGCTCACATGCAGAGGTCTCCTCCCTTCAGAGTCCACGTCAGAAGCCCTGTCTTCCATCAAGCCTGCCACAATTCAGGAAGCATTCATCTGAATTTTTTCAAAATATGTTCACTGTCAAGCCCCAAGGCATGCTAGCCATGTTAATTCAGTCTAGCTCCTGACCCCAGCAAGAGGAATGGACATTCTAATTTACTTTAATGAAAAGGAGAGGCATTGGTCTTAAAGTCAGAGAAACCTGTGAGAAAGTATTAGACTTGCTGAATGGCATGAAAGTTTAACTTCTGTATTTGTGGAATGAAGGTGGTTTTCCCTACCCAACCTGACATATGTAAAGTTTTGCCCCTGACCAAACCACTGTTTAGTGATGCTTAGAGCTAGAAAACCATCATGCAGTCACTAAAAGAAATAGTTGGTAGACATGCTCAGAAGTCTTTGGGTCAAGTGTGAATCACTGATCCACGGCCAGGCTATTTTTACAAATCAAAGTGAAAAGGATTTTCAAACACAGATTCTGGGTGCTGCTGAATTAGATTCTCCCTAGTCAGATTTGGCATACATTAGCAGCTTACCCACTGATGTTGATAAGCAGCCAACACTGAGAACCTACAAACAGTGAGGACAAAAGCACCCTCTAGTCAGTCAGATGGCCAGACATGGAAAATTTTATAAATACAAATTCCCAGGATACAGAAATTGAGGCACAATTAGGGGAGCAACTACTGAGAAAAGTACGCACACACCAAACTGCAAGCAGCTGGCAAGGTAGGTCTGTCAGAACCAACCGAGAAAAGCTGCTTTCTGTCTTTCTGCTTCGAAGCAATTGCCCTAACTTGAAAAAGCGTGGGTCCTTGACCGCCATTGCACACAGGCCGTCTCAGGATGGGAGGGAGCGGCCAAGCAGGACGTCAGGCAGAGGGGACTACACTGGCTGTGGACAAGCTGGGAGACTGTTTCAAAGAACAGCTCATTTATTGAAATTGGGGCTAGCTCATATAGCCAGGGGGAAGGAGGGGAAAAAAAAAAAAAAAAAAACAAGGAGAGAAATGCACATACTTTGCATATGCCGACCTGACTGAAGAGAAGCCACCCTTAATGATTCACCAACTCAAATACTGAAGCAAGCAGGAGGAAGTGCTTCCGCAGAGGCAGGGACTTTCCAAGCTTATCAGTCAGAGTAACAGACTGCCAGTCACGTGGTTTCTGAGAACCCAGTTCTCTGGCAGGCAAACAGAACCTTAACTGACTCTAACCAGGCCTTTGTCTCTATGAGTTGAGTAGGCCCCAGCCTCATCTGGGTACCCAGCATCCCCCCTCCTGCTGTTCTCTCTGAGAGAGGCCTGGGGTGTGGATAAAGCTCTACCATTTCTCCTCTGGCTTGGGAACTCACAGAAAGGTTATTTGGTGGATGCATCTAAGGACTTGTACATTAGTCAGTTTTTTATTGCTGTGATAAAGCACCATGAAACAAGGCAACTTATAAAGTAAGGTTATTAAACTGGGTTTGTGGTTTCAGAGGGCTAGAGTCCATAATGGTGAAGCTGAGGCATGACAGAAGTAACATGTCAGAGTTCACATCTCAAACTGCAAGTAGGAGGCAGAGAGCACACTAGAAATGATGGATGTCTTTTAAAACCTCAAAACCTGCCTGAGTGACACACCTCATCTAATACTTCCCAAGCGGAAGTATCAACTGGGGACCAAGTATTCAAAGATAGGGGCTTATCAGGGCAATTCTCATTCAAACAAACCATAACTACTCTGTCAGGACCCATAGCAACCAGTAGCCAAAAGGATAGTAAAAATAGTATGGAAAAGAGGATCAGACTATGATGGTATTGATTTTCCCTCCACCTGCAGTGCTGTGAGGTAATGATTATTATATCCACTTTGCAGAGAAAGAACCGAAGCATAAGAATTTCAACAGTTTTGCTTTTTTGCATCAAACTTGGGTGTGAGCAGAGCGCTGCCTGATTCTAATCTCTGTCCTCAAAGCCTGTGGAATGCATGACATTTCATACTATGAGCTTCCATTTCCTCATTTATAATAATAGAAAATTGACTACTGTGAAGAGGAATATTGAAGATTGAAAAGAACCTAGCCATTATTGTGTGGTAGATGGTGTTGTTTAATATTGCCAAATGCTCTTTCTGAAACTGTACTATTATGAGTAGACACTCTCCGACATTTGTAAGCCAGAATGTAACACTTTATCATCATGGCCTGATTGAGGTAGAATTACAACTTGAATTGTTTATCTTTGCGACAATATACTTGGATTTTTCTCCTCTCCCTCTTTCTTTCTAATGATTCTTGAAAAAAACTATAATATGTGTTCTAGGTCTAAAAAGTAATCAGGGATGTCTAATCTGTGCAAAGTTTTGAACACAGGAAATGTAATGAACATGCACAAGAAATAAAGTCATCTCTCAATTAAAACAAAACCTCAGCTGGTCACTCTCCCTGTTGAATCTTATCTGGGGAGGTGCAATTAAGAAAGCATCCAGTGGAGAAGGGCATGCCCCGAACTGTCATCAGCTGCAAGGCAGTTAACTCAATCAGGTCCACTGGAATCAAATAAGAAAACCTGCCTCTGGTTGAAAGCAATCACTTAACCAGGGCATGATCAAAATGACAGATCAGTGTGGTACCCAGGCTGCTTTCTGTTTGAGGAGTGTCTTGTTGGACAATTAATGCTCTCCTGTTCTCCCTTTGCCTTCACCAGGCAGTTCTGTAGACTTCCATGGGATTGTAGGCAACTCTGCATAATACATAGACCACATTCTATCTCAGCTTATCCCTCAAAAAAGCAAACTGTTGTGCTGAGTCAGGAGGATCACAAGTTTAAGACCAGCCTGGGCTTCAGAACGAAAGCCTACCTTGATTTTTTTTTTAATTTTATGTTTTTCTTATCAGTTACATTTTATTAACTCTGTATCCCAGCCATGTCCCGATCCCTCATTCTCTCCCAGTCCCTCCCTCTCTCCCTCATCTCCACCGTGCCCCTTGCCAAGTCCACTGATAGGGGGAACCTCCTCCCCATTCATCCAATCCTGTTTTATCAGGTATCTTCAGGACTGGCTGCAAAGCTCTCCTCTGTGGCCTAACAGGACTGCTCCTCCCTTGGGGGATGGGGAGGCCAAAGAGCCAGTCATTGAGTTCCTGTTAGAAATAGTCCTTGTTCCCCTCACTATGGGAAACCAATTGGTTACTGAGTTACCACAGGCTACATCTGAGCAGAGGTTCTAGGTTACATTCATACATGGTCCTTGGTTGCATGTCAGTCTCAGAAAAGACCCTGTGCCCAGATATATTTGGTCCTTGTGGAGCTCCTATCCTTTCCTCATCATACTAACTCCCCTTCTTTCTTATGATTCCCTGTACTCTGCCAAAGGTTTGGTCATGAGTCTTTGCTTTGAAAACACTGCTAGTTAGAGTTTTTCAAATGCGCTCAGTAGACTCCTGTCAATGTTTAATGTGCATCCCATCTGTCTTTCAAAACGAGGATTGATAATCATACCCCATGTCCGCTCTCTTGATTATCTTTTTTAGGTGTATAGATTTCATTATGTTTATCATATCTTATAGGTCTATATAAGTGAGTATATACCGTGTTTGTCTTTCTCCTTCTGGGATATTTCACTCAGGATGATCTTTTCTAGGTCCCACCATTTGCCTGCAAATTTCATGATTTCCTCCTTTTTGATTGCTGAGTAGTATTCCATTGTGTAAAAATACCACAATTTCTGTACCCATTCCTCCGTTGATGGACATCTGGGTTGTTTCCAGGTTCTGGCTATTCAAATAAAGCAGCTATAAACATGGTTGAGCAAATATCTCTTTTGTGTACTTGAGCAAACTTTGGGTATATACCTAGCAGTGGTATAGCTGGGTCTTGAGGAAGCACTATTCCTAATTGTCTTAGAAAGTGCCAGATAGATTTCCAGAGTGGTTGTATCAGTTTACATTCCCACCAGCAGTGGAGGAGGGTTCCCCTTTCTCCACAACCTCTCCAGCATGTGTTGTCCCTTGAGTTTTTCATTTTGGCCATTCTGATGGGTGTAAGGTGATATCTCAGGGTCATTTTGATTTGCATTTCCCTGATGGCTAATGAGGATGAGCATTTCTTTAAGTGTTTCTCTGCCATTCGATATTCCTCTACAGAGAATTCTCTGTTTAGCTCTGTTCCCCATTTTTTAAGTGGATTACTTGGTTTGCTGCTTTTCAGCTTCTTTAGTTCTTTGTATATACTCGATATTAGTCCTCTGTCAGATAAAGGGTTAGTGAGGATTCTTTCCCAATCTGTAGGCAGGCGTTTTGTTTTGATGACAGTGTCCTTTGCTTTACAGAAGATTTTCAGTTTCATGAGGTCCCATTTATTGATTGTTGCTCTTAGAGCCTGTGCTGTTGGTGTTCTGTTCAGGAAGTTGTCTCCTGTGCCAAGGAGTTCTAGGCTGTTCCCCACTTTTTCTTCTAACAGATTTAGAGTATCTGGTTTTATGTTGAGGTCTTTGATCCACTTGGACTTTAGTTTTGTGCAGGGTGATAAATATGTATCTATTTTCATTTTTCTGCATGTGGACATCCAGTTGGACCAGCACCATTTGTTGAAGATGCTGTCTTTTTTCCATTGAATGGTTTTGGCTTCTTTGTCAAAAATTGAGTATTCATAGGTGTGTGGGTTTATTTCTGGGTCTTCTATGCGGTTCCATTGATCCTCCTTTCTGTTCTTATGCCAATACCATGCAGTTTTTATTACTATTGCTCTGTAGTACAACTTGAGATCGGGGATGGAGATACCTCCAGATGATCTGTTGTTGTACAGGATTGTTTTGGAGATTCTGGGTTTTTTGTTTCTCCATATGAAGCTGAGAATCTTTTTTTCAAGGTCTGTAAAGAATTGAGTTGGTATTTTGATGGGAATTGCATTGAATCTGTAGATTGCTTTTGGCAGGATGGCCATTTTCACAATGTTAATCCTACCAATCCATGAGCACGGGAGATCTTTCCATCTTCTGAGATCTTCAATTTCTTTCTTCAGAGACTTGAAGTTTTTCTCAAACAGGTCTTTCACTTGCTTGGTTAGTGTCACCCCAAGGTACTTTATGTGGTTAGTGGCTATCGTGAAGCAAACAACTTGTAGGCCAGACCCTCTGAGTTCTGATAGGTGATCATTCCTGTCTTGGAGTCACTCTGAAATTCTAGAATTAGTTGTAGACTCAGTAAAAGGAACAAAAACTGGATCTGGGGGCAGATCCTTCTCCAAAATAAAAATGAAGAAAAAGATTGTAGGGAAAGTGTGAAGTCATTTATTAAATATTGATTCAGCAACCTCTTTGTACCAGACAGAGTATCAGACAACAAAGATAACCAAGTCCAAATGCTGCATGGCCCTCTTCCCAGTACAGATGAACACTAGTGGAGGAGAAAGAAAGACAGACTCACTGATCAACGTTCAGGGGATAGAACGGAAATCACACTGCTTGTCAGGAAATTTTGAGACAGAATTCCTGGCATGTACTATGAAAGACAGACAAGAGTTTGCCATGAAGAGCAAAGTATGTATACAACTGGATTAGAATTGTGTTTCAGGGAAAGTTCAAGTCAGAGAGACTCCCACAAAGATTTGAGAGTCATTGAAGAAGAATAATGGGTGAGATGTTGTTTCCAGATAAGTACTGAATCCCACCTGCCATCCTGGGTCATTTTGTTTCTTCCCACACATTTATTATGGCAACAATTCTTTCCAGCATCAGTTCTGAGATTTCTGTTACTTCTGCCTCTTGTAACTTAATGAAGAATGGATATTAATGTGTCTCAATCCCACAGCTCCAATTCCATGGAAAAATGTGATGACAAGAGCTGTGAAGAATTTTTTTCTGAAAAAGACAACCACCAAGGAACTTGGCAGAGCATATTTCATCATCTTGTGTTATTAGCAGAAAGAGGAAGCCTGGTCTCCACCCTGTGGGCTCTTTCCTCCAGTTCTACTGAGCCATTCACCATCAATCAAGGGAATGGTATTGGGTCCTGGATGGGCACTTTCTGTCTGGTTTCCTCTCTATGTGAATAAAAAAGTGTCTGTGCATGACAGGGCTATTTATTGAGAGTGTGACTTCAGTACCCTTTCTCTAACAAAGCAGCCAGAGTCCACCATGGGCCCTTTTGAGATCATTATATCGTCCCTTCAGAGTTCAACACAGAGACCTACATCAACAAAGCTATTTATCTAAGAAAGAATATCTTCATCAAAGTCCCTCCTTTGGATTATCTTCATTTTTTTTCATCCCGGCTTTCCTCTTTGTGCCCTTAATTTGAAGTCAGTTTTTTTTTTTTCTTGTTCACAAACATTACTGTTTCTATAGCCAACACTGAACTCACTGCTAGAAATCAATAATGTTTTGGGATAATGTCTTACCATTAACCAATTCTTTCTTATTTATAAAAGCTTTTTACATGTATTAATTGGTCTCCAAATAGATGGCCCCATCAGTTCATGTATTTCTTGTTTTTTTTCCACTGTTTTCAATAATCCTAGTAAATTTAAAACCTCTCCTTTAGAACTTTTTGATAGCTCATTACATTGGTCTACTAGCCAGCTTCGTGTACCACTTATTTTTTATAAACTAATGTAATTACAGGTAAGTCATCCTCTTGGTGGCTTATAACAAAAGTTTATTTCCACAGTACCTTACATGTTGATGTAGATTGGCTGCAGTCAATCTACGTGTCTTGTTTTTGAATCTGGACTCAAGAAGAGACATACCTGATACATGCTAGCATATTTAGGAAAAGAGCAGCAACAGATTCAATGACATCTCTTAACTCTTCCTCTTGCTTTACATGCCTTCTACCATCTTATATTGTCCAAAGTAACACATAAAGTCCAACCAATGGGACATAAGCATAAAAGTCTGCTCATAACAAAAAGAAGGCTATGAGTAACTGGAAACAGCAACACAATCTACTAAACATAGGTCGCTCTCCTAACATTCACTGCCAAGAAGTCTGCCATGTTGTTCAAAGATGGTGCTCTGTTTTTGTTTGGTATGGCGATTTGAATGAGAAATGTGCACCATAGGCTCAGGTTGTTTTAATAGGTGTTCCAAAATTCACGGTCCTGTTTGAAAATGATATGAAACCTTTAAAAAGTATAACCTTGCTAGAAGAAGCACATCGTTGGGACTTCAAGAGTGGATAGACTTTCAACATATCCACTTTGCTCTCTTCTTCCTCCTGTGGTTCGATATATGCTGTCTCAGCTTCCTGCTTTAAAAACCTGCTATAGCTTGCTGGCTATCATAGACTCCCACTTGGAACCATAAGCTAAAATAAACATTCTTTCATAAGTCACTTTTGTTCATGATGTTCATTATAGCAAGAGAAAAGTAGCTAATACATTTTTTTTTTCTGTATGTGTTCTCAACACCATAAACTGTATCTGCCTCTTCTGCATGTGTCTCTCCTTAAAACCTGAGCCATTCTTTATGGCCTGCTCTCAGGGAATTCAGAAGTGATCTACAAACAAAATTGATGATCACTGTAGGCTGCAGGGGTTGCAGAAACACTAGTAAAAAGCAGAAGTGACACATTGGATTAGATAAGCATGATGAGGTTTTGTTTTAAGAAATTTTCAACTACAGAAATTTGTTTCCTCATCTTGATATGATTTCTAAACTGAAAAGGAAAGACCTTAACTCCTAGAAAGGCATATTTATTTTTAGCCCTCTGAATAGTAAAGCAAACACAACATTTTTCATATTAAAAAAAAAACCTTGAGCTATTTGAATTACTGAGAATATTCTTTACCTTCATCTCTCAGAATATGATGTAAATAAGATAATGAAGGGACACAGGAGACTCCTATCCCATACAAGGCGTTGATTAATGCATCTATGCCCATTTAAAAATCTCCAGCAAAGTACTATATGAATACTTCTTCGGTCTTTGTTTTATGTTGCAAATGTTTTCTATTAACTACTATGTCAGTAGCATGGAGTTTATACAGTTATTGTCTTTGGCAAAGTTTGTGAAGGATCTATGGCTACATGATAGAGTTTCTAGCCTCCATGTAGTTGGCAAGGACATTAAATTATCACAGCCAAGGAGGAAAAGTGTATTACTTACTTTTCTGTTCCTGAGATAAATTATCATGACCAGAAGGAACTTAAAGAAGAGTGTGCACTCTGGCTTATAGTCCCAGAAGGCTAGCACTCATAACAGTGGTGTCAGTACAGAAGAAGGAGCAGGAATCTTGACTGATCTGTCACATTTTGCCTGTACACAGGAAGCAGAGAGTGAACCAGAAGTGGGGCGAGGCTATCAACTCTCACCAACAACCCTCGTTGATTTTAAAATCCCTTTGATTAAGAAATTGTTTCTCCTTCAATATATCTGATCTCAGACTTACTAACAAAATCGATTAAGATAGAGCAATGATAGGCATAATCATTGTAAAGGATGATTGATGCATGACAGGAAGTATACAACAGATTAGGATTAGGGGATGAATGAGTCTAACAAGCTAGGTCCTACAAATGTAAATGTTAATTTCCTGTGCTTGTGGTTCAGAAATCAATAGCAATTCACAAAAGGAAAGGTTTCTGGTGGTTTACACAGTCAATAAGCATCACAATTATACATTGGTTGTCAAAAATAACAAAGTACTGACAATTTATACCCATAAAACAAAAGCTTTTGTAGAGATAAAGAATAAATAGTCTTGTATTGGGAAATAAAAAATAATAATAACCCAAACCACCAGTCATCAATTAATAAGATCAAAATCAGTGAAGATAAGATGTTGAGGGAGATTGAAACTTTTCAGGATACGGAGAAGTTAAGGGATAGGAGAAGGGCAGCTCAAGGAACAGGATACTTAGAGGGGGGCTGTTTCTTTGACTATCTGGAGAGCTAGAATGGCTGAGAGAGCTCTGCTCTGTTTCCCAACAAGGCCCAAAGTAAGGAAAGCTGTAAGAAGCAGACAAAAATAAATAAATAAATTTTTAAAAAGGAAAAAAAAAAAAGAAGAAGAAGCAGACGCTGGAAATATTCTGGGACCTCCAGACATCACACAGAAATAAGAATGCCCTTTCTTAAATTGCAGATCAAACTGAATTTGTCTATGTGAAGATGTCAGAAAGCTATAAAGTTCTTCACGGAAAGGCAACTACATTATTTATCTGTATTACAATATTCAGAATGCATGCAGCATTCAGAAACTGGAGCTGATCAGAAGGAATTTGAAAACAAGCAGAATTACACAAAAGTAGGAGAAGCACAAATTGCCATTCCATAGGAAATTCATCTAGGAAACAGGTAACCGAAAGAAATGACCGCCTAACATTTGTTCCCGCTCTTCTTCTAGTCTTCTGCAACTTAGAAAAGGCCACCCTGGAGTCTGACATTTAAAACCTCCCTCTAACTCACATATTCTTGACATACAGATAATACAACTGTTAAAAAAAAAAAAAAAAGACAGTGAAAGGCTGAGACAGAACTCAAGATGGCAGACCACATTCTATGTCTTGGTGTATTGACTATTTGCTATAATATACTTTGTGCATAAGTTAAATACTGGCACCTTCTCAGATGTGTTTTTAAGTTTGTGTGTGTGCGTGCCTTTAATAAATCTGATTCTATTTTGTTACCATTCAGTCTATATGGTATAAAGACAACTAGGAAACTCCATGAGGTAACTATAAAAATGTATTTGTTTTATTGAGAAATAAATATTAAGTATCTACTAGGTTCCTCACACTCTACCAGTCTGTAGGAATACAAAATTTGGTAGATGGCTCTCCTTCACAAAGGAATGATAGTTTAATGAGGACATAAGACAGTATTCGTTGAAGTGCTACTAATTACAATAAGAAACATAGAATAGGAGCCTGAAGCACAGGACAAACGGTAGTTGGAGACTGTCTTGATTTTTTTATAATTTTTTTATGTATTACAGTTTATTCACTTTGTATCCCAACTGTAGCCCCACCCTTGTTCCCTCCCAATCCCACCCTCCCTCCCTCATCTCCTCCCTCCCTCATCTCCTCCCTCCCTCATCTCCTCCCTCCCTCATCTCCTCCCATGACCCTTCCTTAGTCCATTGATAGTGGAGGACCTTCTCCCCTTCCATCTGACTCTGCCTTGATTTTTTTTTTAAACACTTAACAAAGCTAGAATAACATCCTACAAACTAGCGGAAGAATGTACAAGTGAGGTTTTTCCAAAAGGCCTTTCCTGAGTCGGAACTGTTACAAAAGTGTTCTGTGAGAGCAGATGCTGGGAACCACGTGGGGCCGGGGTGTGCCTCCAGTGCAGGCAGTTGGAGCCCAAGTTAAACCCCAAGCTTCTGAAGAGGACTATGACCAACAATGAGCACACCTTCGCTGATAGCAAGCCTGATGGTGTACAGCAGGGGCCTTATGGCAGAATTCATCGAGAGTTTTGAACAGAAGGCATTCCATCTTTTTGGCCTGACATTTCTCATCCTCGGGGCCATCTGTTCTTTAAGTGCCTGGTGAAACCCATGCATGCACTCAGTCAGTGGTTGCTATGGTCTGAAGGGGGCTAAAGCTGTGAAGACGGGCCTTGTGACGCAGAAAGATCAACCTTTCCGACTCTAAGCCTAGACCATCATCTGAGACCTTAGCATCCGAGCTGGCAGGAACATCTTTCACAGCAGTGATTTTGTGCAGAATGCGAAGGAGATGAGTCTGTGGTCTCTGCCAGAGGAATTAGTGGATTACAAGAGCTGTGCACAGAGCTGAATCTGCGAGTGACAGGGCAGCCCACCATGCTATTCCTGGCCACGTCCTCAAGTTCTCACAGGCAGTGGACCAGACCGCAGTAAATCCAGCTATTTCTACATCTTCCTTCTACCTGGAGGGAAACTGCGAGGTGCTCCCTGTACAGTGTTAAGTGCTACTGTCAGGTTAAATTGTTTCATCGAGTAATCCAATTAAAAAATGGGGTACAGAGCTAAACAGAGAATTCTCTGCAGAGGATTATTGAATGGCAGAGAAACACTTAAAGAGATGCTCGGCATCCTTAGTCATCAGGAAAATGCGAATTAAAATGACCCCGAGATTTCTCCTTACACCCATCAGAATGTCTAAGATCAAAAACTCAAGCGACAATACATGCTGGAAACAAAGTGGAGAAAGAGGAACCCTCCTCCATTGCTGGTGGAAATGTAAACTTGTACAATCTCTTTGGAAATCAATCTGGCACTTTCTCAATTAGGAATAGTGTTACCTCAAGACCCAGCTATACCACTCCTAGACATATATCCAAAATATGATCAAGTACATAACAAGGACATTTGTTCAACCATGTCTGTAGCAGCTTTATTTGTAATAGCCAGAACCTGGAAACAACCCAGATGTCCCTCAGTTGAGGAATGGATACAGAAATTGTGGTACATTTATACAGTGGAATACTACTCAGCAAGTAAAAACAAGGAAATCATGAAATTTTCAGAAAAGATCAACCTAAGTGAGGTATCCCAGAAGCAGAAAGACACACACACACACGGTATATACTCACTTATTAGTGGGTACGAGACCTACAAGATAGGATAAACATACTAAAGTCTGTACACCTAAAGAAGCTAAACAAGAAAGAGGATCGGAGTAAGATAATCAATCTCAGAAAGACAAATGGGATGGAAGATGGACATTGGAAGAAGGAGAAAACAGGAAGCAGGACAGGAGCTTAACCACAGAGGGCCTCTCTCACCCAGCAGTATATCAATGCAGATTCTGAGAGACTCATAACCAAACTTTGAGCAAAGTGTAGATAATCCTATGATAAAAGAGAGAGATATTAACCTGGAGAGGACAGGAGCTCCACAAGGAGAGTAACAGAACCAAAAAATCTGGGCACAGAGGTCTTTTCTGAGACTGGTACTCCAACCAAGGATCATTCATGGATATAACCTAAAACCCCTGTTCAGATATAGCCATGGCAGCTCAGTATCCAAGTGGGTACCCTAGTAAGGGGAACAGGGACTGTCGAACTGTCTCTGACATGAACTCAATGGCAAGCTCTTTGACCACCCCCTCCACAACAGGGGAGCAGTCTTTCCAGGCCACAGAGGAGGATAATGCAGCCAGTCCTGATTAGACCTGATAAGCTAGATGGAAGTCAGATGGAAGGGAAAGAGTACCTCCCCTATCAGTGGCCTTGGAGAGGGGCATGAGAGGAGATGAGGGAGGGATGGTGGGATTGGGAGGGAATGAGGGAGGGGATTACAACTGGGATACAAAGTGAATAAACTGTAATTAATATAAAATATATTAAAAAAAAAAAGAAGGGGTCAGCCATGGTGGTACATGCCCAGATTTCAGCATTGGGAAAATGGAGGCAGAACAATTGCAAAGTTGAAACATAAGATAAATTATGGTTATGTATCAGCATGTTTTAAAAACAACAGAATATACTGCTAGCATGAAGCTCTATGTACTCCCAAATGCACTGGAGTACTTACATTTCAGTATCTAAACCATTAAAAATGCAAGCAAAATAAATAAATAAATAAAATGTTTCATCTTGAAAACAAGAAAAGTAAGAAAGAAGAAATTTACCTTTTTAAAAGAATATTCTATTTTTATTTTATTGATTCTTTGTTGTATAGAAAAAACATTAAAAACAACAAAAGCTTTATCATAAGCTTTCATTTTAGACCATATTTAGGACCACAGAAACTTTCAAAAATAAAGGTTCCCATCTACCTCTTTTGTCCGTACACACATATCCTCCCATCTATAAACACCTATATCAGATGTAACATTTGGTACAATGGATGAATCTACATTAGCATCTTCGTATCACTCAAACTACATGGACTAAAGTTTGTGTTTCGTGCTGCTAAAAAAGGACATAGATCCAGCAATATAGTATCAGACCAGGTAGTTTTATTGTCTCTCAGGCCTCTGTACTTCATCAGTTCATTTTTATTTCTCTCAAAACCCCAGAAAACTATGGACTTTTTTTTTTCTTGCTATCTCTACAGTTTACCTTTTTCAGGATGCCATACGGTAGGAACCTGTGCAATGTATAATGTTTTCCAATTTTTCTTTCACTTAACTCTATTACTAAGGTTTCTGTTTGTATTTTAGTGTCTTGATGCCTCACTTATTTTTTTCAGCACCAAGTAGGATTGTGTCACATGGGTGCCCTGGACTCTGTCCACTCATCTACTAGAGAATCTTTTGATTGGCCCAAGTTTATGCAGTTTTGAATAGAGATGCTGTAAACACCTGTGGCTTTTTCATCTATGGATGAAAGTTTTGCTAATTCAAATCACATTGATAACTAGCAAGGATCATATGGAAAAAAATAGCTTTACTTTGGAACTCAACTGTCAAATTCTCTTCCAGAACAGGTAAGGTGTTTATTTTATGTTCCCACCAGTAATGAATAAGAAACCCTGTTTCTGTCATCCTTACCAGAATGTTATTATCAGTGTTTTGGACTCTAAGTGTTCAATAGTATACCTTTGAGTTCTTCCATGTTCAGATCAACTGCTACACATTTCTATATGAACATTGTCTTTACTGTACCTAGAAGTTTTAATAAATTGTACTTTCAAGATATTTTTCCTGAGACATCTTTGATTTGCATGTTTTAAGTATTCCATTTAATACGCAACTGTTTGGGGATTCTGCAGGTGCTTTTTTGCTACTGAATTCTAATGTAAGTTCCTTGAGGTATGGGACATATTGTCTTTGGGCATGTTTTCCTTGCAACTTCCTTCTTAAGATAGAGTCAGACTCTTGAGGTCTGCTCTACTTCATTTATTTTCTTGGAGTCTCTTAATATGCTGCTAAAATATTAGAAACTAGAAGTCTCCTGTAACAGGGCAAATAATTGTCAAGGTTTTAACTGGCCTTGTCCCTGGCCCATGACTTCTTGAAGCATTCATTGGACTTGTAGAAGTGTTTCTAGACAGGGTATTTTTCTCCCAAATCAAAGCAAACAATGGTAAAGTACACTCCTTTGGAATGCAGGCCTTTGGTCTGAGTATTTCATAACTTTTCCTTTCTCCTTGTAACTTGAGATAGTCCCTCTCACCTCCCCCCACCCACCGCCAAATCTTCACTAAAAGAAACCAGTGGTGTGTGCCTGAAGTTACAAACCTGTTAAAGCTTGAAAATCCACAAGATACTAAGTCTTTAGGAGTTTTGAGTTTCAGATTCATACACACTACACCTCCAAGAAGTTGTTAATGCTACCATGTACGTGTTTTTACCAGTCATTTTCCCCAGCAGCAATGGCTCTGGTAAACTGATCTCAAGGAGGAATCTTTGTTCCCAATCCCAGGAGTGGTTGGAGACAAAATTCTCAGATGAGCCTAAGATTCTTTTTTCTGGTTGTTTGGAGTTTCTCTTTCTCTGAGGCGGAAAGAGAAGGAGAGAAGGTGACTTCCAAGCTCTTTATATGTCCTTGCAAAACCTAGACAATATAGGTTGTTGTTGTTTTTGTTGTTGTTGTTGTTTAGAAATAGACAAAGCTTGGCAGTGGTAACACATGCTTTTAATCCCAGCACTCAAGAGGCAGAGGCAGGTGGATCTCTATGAGTTGAATCCAGGCTAATAGTCTACAGAGCAAGTTCCAGGACAATCAGAAATACACAGAGAAATCCTGTCGAAAGAAAGAAAGAAAGAGAGAGAGAGAGAGAGAGAGAGAGAGAGAGAGAGAGAGAAAGGAAGGAAGGAAGAAAGAAAGAAAGAAAGAAAGAAAGAAAGAAAGAAAGAAAGAAAGAAAGAAAGAAAGAAAGAAAGAGAAAATAAAGAGCTAGAAAAATATGTATTCTTATCTTTTCTTCAAGGCAAGTTGGCAATTCCGTATGTTTATATATGTATACACATATGTTGTTCTATTGGCATACCACTGTCTCATCTTCCTTCCATTTCTATTTCTCCCCCTCCCCACTACAAGTCCTTTTCCACGTGCATATTTTTTGCTTTGTTCTGTGACTCAGTGAGTTTATCCAGAACCATATATTTTAAAATACATATTTTTTTTTATCTCAGGCTTGAATGCTCAGCAATAAATAGACAAATCCAACTTTTAGTGGGGCATCAAAGTATATTTCAGGACAAGAAAATGTTTAATGCAGTGGCCTGGGGTAATGGCTCAGTGATCAAGATTGTTTTCTGCTCTTCCAGAGGACCTGAGTTCAGATCCCAGAACCCACATTGGTTGATTCACAGCCACCTGTGACTCAAGTTCCTTGGGACCCATGCCCTCTTCTGGCCTCTATGGGAACTGGCAAGCAGGTGGAAATCACATACACAGACAAGCAAACATGTATACATAAAAAAAAAAAAAAATTAACATACCTCTCAAGGGAAAATGGAAAATGTTTAATATAATACCAAATTGAAAGAAAGCAGCATGTCACAAATAATACCCCAATAAGGAGTTGATTTAGAAAATATATAGATGTTAGTGTGCCTGCACGTGTACAGAAAAAAAAGCAGCTGTCTCACAATTACGTGACAGCTAAGTAATTTTCATGATATTCTTGTGATTTAAAAAAAAAATTTTTTCAAATATGTTATAAAAACCATATGTTTTAATGGTAGGAGAGAAATAATAAATGCCATCTTTACAAGACAAAAAGAAATTTTCAAAAGGGAAGAAGTTCAGATGGTGAATGTAGGAATTTTCAGGGACTGCTCCACGCTTAGTTCAGGTAGGGCATTTCAGAAGCACCCTTGCTAAAGCTGTTAGGAAGCTCTCACCAGAAGAGAAGCTGTTCCTAAACCCTGGAGCCATGATGGAAGTCAGATGGGTCATGGCAATGGGAAGAATCCTGGTTATAAACCCTCTTCTTTTCCTACCCTTAAGGCCCTCCTCCTCCAGGAAGCCACCTTCTTAGAAACAGCCGCATTTCACTGTGCCCCGTCTTCACAGTGCTTCTGTGTCCACAGCATCTGTGGCCATGTCTCCAGCAGCTAACTGACAGCCAGCTGCCTGAGAATTCTCCACGGGAGTTTTCTTCTGAAGAACAGAACAGAGACACCCCAGCCTATTTCCACATGGGATGATTCAGTAGGAACTGCATTTACACAGGCTCCCGGGAGACACTACTGCCCGACCAAGATAGGGAATCATTACACTGAACCATTCCGTGGCATAGCCCACATGCTAATTTTCCGATTTAGCATGTTAATACTATTTTTTTTGTTACATCAGAATCATTTTTATCTTGAAACTGACAGCAATTTCCTGTCACATTCACTGTCAACCATGATTCTGGTACAATGCTGTTCTGAATAGGCATTCAGTAAACATTTTAAGTCAAAAAATTATAAATATATACACAGATCAAAAAGAATAGACATTTTCCCCTAGAGACTAAAATGTGTATCATGTCATTGAATAATTCTGATATGTGACATTTATCTCAAGGATTTTTTTTTTAGATTATAATTTCAACTTTACTTCCTTTTCTCCCTCCAAACTCTCTCCTGCCCCTTTTCCCACTCTACTTCAAATTCATGGATATGTGACATTTATTAGTGTCTTACAATTTACAAAGTGATTTCTCTGTTGTTAGTGAAGTTGATACAAACACATAGCAGAAATTATTGCTACTGTTACTATATTATTACTGTGAATTTAATTGTCAAGCCTAATTAACTAGACTAATTACCGAACCTAGATTTTTTTGTCTTATCCAAGTACATGAGCTCAAAGTCAAGTCTTAAAGAGAAAGAAAGAAAGAAAGAAAGAAAGAAAGAAAGAAAGAAAGAAAGA
>NW_026596046.1:24550862-24649993 GCF_907164565.1 Psammomys obesus
AGAAAGAAAGAAAGAAAGAAAGAAAGAAAGAAAGAAAGAAAGAAAGAAAGGAAGGAAGGAAGGAAGGAAGGAAGGAAGGAAGGAAGGAAGACAAATTATTTTTTCTCACTTTTCCAAAGTTATTTTTTGAGTAGAGGAAGACTGTTGTTCTCTTACTTTAGACAGAGGGCAAAAAATACTAGAGGTGGAAATAAATTTTGTGTAAATAATACACTTGTCACCGAGCTGGCCAGTGATAAATCTTAAAGGCTGGAGAATCATTCCAGTCTGGTCACACAAGATAAATGTTTGCATTTGGCGGGGGAAGAAAAGGATAGTGATAGCAGCTGAAGGCCCAGGAGTCTCCAGAAGATGTTGTCACTGCCTTCTGTGACTTGATCTCTGTGGTGATTAATTGAAACTCTTTACACAGTGATATTTAATCTGTGGGGTTGGGAAATAAAATTTAAACATACAAGCAATAGACGAAATTTCTCATCAAAGACAAGATCTGGGTCAGTGGCTCCAATCCACAGAGTGTGTATAAATGGAAAGGACTTGGACAGCACAATAAAGTGACAGAAAAATGTGGACAGCCACCCCTCAGTTTACCATCAAGCACTAATTCTGATTGGACTTTCAGAAAGAATGAGTTAAAGAGTCAGTAGTATTTCTCTCTTAAAGGTGCTATAATCAGGGATTAGACAGAGTTTACAGGTCATAGGCAAACTCATATTAGGAAGGGGGTTCTTTCCATAAAATCCTAAGGTTCTCCCATCACTTTCACATGACACCATTTGATCACATAAGTCTGCCGGAGTCTAGGAGACTCAGCTCTTCAGTCAAGTTAAGTTATGTAGCATCTAATTCACAGCCCTGGATCACTTCACTTCTACCCTTCTGCAACTCAGCAACAATTGAACAGTGAGCTTTGTCAGCCAAACCCTTTTCTTTTTTCCCAAGTTGTAGCCCTAGTTTTCACTTCAAATTTCTTTTTAACTGGAGGGGGAATGAGCTGAGAATGGAAACTAGTGTAAACCTCACAATGGTTGCTTTTTTTTCAGTTTTATCTCTATCTTTCTCTACCTCCTTCAAAGAAGAAGTAATCGAACTAGTTCCCGCTGAAGGCCCTTCAGAAATTTCCTGTTATTTTGAAAATGTAAGGGATAATCTCGAGTTGCTTTCATGCCTCTCAGATTCTTTAAACTGAGCCCAACCTGCCTGACACATCTTGCCTACCATATGTATCTGGCACCCTCTTACTCAGCTTCCTGGGTCCTGTTGGCTCTTTGTCCTATTTATTACCCCGCCTGCTTACACCATCCTATGGCATACTCCAGATCCTCGTCTCAGTACATAGCCCCAAGGTTCAGTGATTTACTCTGCATGGAATACAGCTGGGACGTATCTCCCACGACCTTTCTCAACTGGAGGACAGAAGGCATATACCCAGTTCTTCCTTTAGGAATATGAGTGAGGAAGAGTGTGTGCCATTTCCAGAACTGGTCCACACATGGGCCATACGTAAGTTTTTCCCTTAAGCTTGTGTCTATGAAAAGCAAGTATTGATAAAGTTAAATATATAAAAGTTTATAAAAAGAACGATATTTAACCAATATATTTCTGCTCACTTAAAGTTTTCAAATAAATAGCTCAGGCAGGATTTTTTTTTTATTGAACATTGATTGTGTCTGATATGTCATTATGTGACTAGACCATAGATAAAGCTGTTTTTAAAAGATCACCTTTAAAAACCTTTAGCAATATCTGTTTTGCAACTGACCTTGGTATTAGAATGAAAAACTGATTATGGCGGTGGACCTGCCATTGGTATGCGCATGTGTCAGTGGAAGAGATAAACGTGCAACCCTCTCAAAGTAACAAAAAGTGTGTACGTTCATAAAAGTAGGTATGTGTTACCGGGAGGTCCCTAAACAAAACCAATAGAAAGAATATAGAATTCTAGTTCACTATCTATTTCACATGATTAAAACAAAACAAAAACAAAACACTGACTGTTGGAGGTTGGTCTGACGCATGCTACTACCCTTCAAGATCTGGGTGCACCTGTCCGTGTTGAGTTAACCTGCCTGATTGGCTAATTGAACCTGGGCGAGGTTCAGTGGGGTAGGAGTGGCTGGGGTTCCCAGGATTGGAGAGGACAGAGAAAATCATGGGAGACAGACAGTTGAGAAGAGAGGAGGAAGAAGGAGGCCACGATGGGTTAGGTGGTGAAGGAACCATGTGGGTGAGGAGAAAAGACTTCAATAAAAGTGTGAAAGGGCCCAGATTTAAAAATATAAGCAAGTACCATGGTATTATGTATGGAAGGTAGACAAGATGAGGAGGATTAAGGTAGATGGCATTGGATGGGGACTGGAAGATGGTTGGTGAGGTTAGTGTGCCAGCATAAGTGAAATATATCTGCCTGGCCCAATGTAAATAAGGCAATTCTAAAATCTAACAGGTGTCTGTGTTATTATTTGTGATATTGGGTTAAATAATACTGCCATGATAATCTTAGAGCTAATAATAAAGATTACATAGCTCAACAGTCATTTTTTTTATTTACTACAACAATTGACCATAACTACTTGGGAAGGAAAGGATTTATTTGTTTTCCATATTCCAAGTTACAATCTATTGAAGGAAGCCAAGTCAGGAACTCTACACAGGAACCTGAAGTAGGAACTGAGACCAAAACTGGAGATAGGAAATGAGGGGCCATGGAGGAATGCTTCTTATGGATTGCTCCTTGTGGCTTGCTCATCCTGCTTTCTTATATAACCCAGGACCACCGGACCACTCATCCAAGATTGATTCTTCCCACATCAATCATTAATCTAGAAAATGCTCTACAATTATGCTTATAGGTAATCTGATGAGGCTTCTATTCCCAGCTATGTGACAAATTGACAAAAACTAAGTAGGGGGCACATACATACTCGAGGATTTATTAAAAATTGGCTAAATGACTGAAGGCTACAAAGTTCAATAACAGCTAGCTACATGCTGTAAAGTGAGAGAACCTAATAGCTGCTTAATGTAAGAGCTGAAAGCTACAGAGCAAGGGTAAGCAATAATTCAAGTCTAGTCTGATGGTAAAGGTCTAGAAACTCCATGGAGAATCACTAATATAAGTTTATATTAAAAAGCTTGAGAACTGGGAATCATATGTCCACAGAGAACAGCAGCAAAAGAAATACTTGCTCGGAAAGAAAGGAGCTTGCACATTCTGGCTGGCCTCCTCGTCCACCACTACTGCCTTCAGGCCTCAACCTATTACACAGTGCTGATCACGTTCAAGTCACTTCTATCCACTCAGCTGCCTCACAGAGAGTTGTCTCTGGGGAAGAGTTTTCTCCTAAAATGAGGCATGCAGAATAAGCACCAGCCTGAGTGAGAAAGCAGAGTAGTAAGATTAGAAGACAACCAAGTGTATAAAGACCTAGATGAGAAAGGGCACGTTGTTGTGTTTGTTTTTAATCCTCTATTTTATTTGGAATATTTAAGCCTCCACCTCCCTTCCACCAACCCTTGAACCCTAGGTAACAGAGAGAAGGTTAGTAGGAAGAGGGCACACAGACCCCTTTACTTCTCCCATATGTTTAGGGTCCATGGGTTCTTTCATGGGTTATACCAATCTCCATCAACAGCAAATGAAGCAAACGGTCTCCTCTGTTTATCTCCTCCAAGCTGCTAAGTCCAAAGCGTCTCTCCTGTCTATCTCCAACTGCCACACTGTCCATCTCTGATCTTTCCAAGCTTCCACATCTTGTCTTTTTTTTTTGTCTCCTATTTCTATCCCTCAGAGTCCTAGACCATGCCCTTCTCCATGCTACATGAGGCAGGCCTTTACTATATGGAAAAGAAGACACCCTGCAGGAGGCACAGTAAATCACTGCAGGACTAGAAGCATCCTCTCCCACTGAGGCCAGACAATGCAGCCCAGTTGGGGAACAGGATCCAAAAGAAGACATTTGAGTCAGAGAGGGCCCCGCTCCAGTTGTTAGGGGGTCCACATGAAGACCAAGCTGCACATCTGTTGTGTGAAGGGGACCGAAGACCAGTCCGTGCATGCTCCTTGGTTAGTGAGTCAGTCTCTGTGAGCTCCCATGGGCCCAGGTTAGTTGACTCTGTATGTCTTCTTGGGAAGTCCTTGACCCCTCCAGCTCCCTCAGAACTTTTAAAGAATAAGGGAATAAAGAAGGGTGAATGTGGTCTGAATAGACTCAGAGGCAAGAAAAATTAAAAATGGTTAGATAACATAAATGCAATTAAGTCGAAAAATTTTAAATGGTTAGACAACATAAAAGCAATTAGCTCATCTGTATCTGCTGTCAGAGCCAGGTTATAGGTGGTTATAAGCTGCTGGAGATGAGTGCTTGGTCCTGAACTTGGGTCCTGTGAACTCAAGCACCCTGAACCACTAAGCCATTTCTCACAGCTACTTGTCTCATGCTGTGACAAAATATAACAGCAACTTAAGACAGAGGGGGTGATTGCAGTATATATTTCAGGAGTATAGTCCATTATTTTGAGAAACTCATGGTGGCAATAGTTTGAGACAGCTGGTCACATTGTGGCCTCAGTCAGGAAACACAGAGCAATGAAAAGTCATGCTGAGACAGATATATTTCGGTTATTCAGTCCAGGACTCCAGCCCATGGAATGGTACTGTCTACATACAGGTTGGGTTTTTGCACCTCAGTTGATCTAAAGTAGATAATCCCTCACAGATAAAGTTAGAAGCTAACCTTATCCCAATAGTCCTACACAGGCATGCCCATGGGCTTCTATCTTAGGATATTCTAGTTCCTACCTGGACCTAGACAATCAATTTTAACCATAAAAAACTTGGGATACTCCTCTGAGGAACGTTATATTGTATGCCCGGTTTTATAGAGGAGCAGGATTGAAGAGATTAATGACCCAGATTGGCTAGTCTCCAAACCCAGGCTTACCAGCTTCAAGTCATACCATTCCTTTGTCCCACTGTCACAGTGTTGGCATGTGGAGGATGCTTTGTTCAGTCATTTGATAAATCTCTGTTCTTCGTTTCATCTGTTGCCAATACTAACTCTGTGATAGCTAACCCCTGCAGCTTGTCAATTAGGTTCAAAGTGCCTTCTCTTCATTGTCCATTTCTCCTCCAGCATCAAGGACTCACAACCTGCCATTTAGGAAGGGAACATAACAGCTCTTTCAAACATGGAGTGATCCTGTGGCATTCTGCCTCAAGGAAACCCTGTCCAAAGAAAATTAGGTTAAAAGCAGAGGCACCACACTGGGTACACAGAGGTCTCGGAAACAGTAAATAAATGGTCTGTGTACTTGACAAAGTGTTTATTCATGAGTAAGGGAAATGCTTTTTTAATGTTTTTCTTTTATTTTTTTATACTTTATTCATTTTATATCCTGATTATAGCCCCCTCCCTCATCTCCTCTGGGTCCTTCCCTCACTCCCTCCCTCCCTCTTTTCCCCTATCCTCTTACCCTAGCCACTGAAAGTCCATTCCTCCCTTGCCACCTGACCCTAGTTTATCAAGGCTCATCAGGACTGCCTGTATCTTCTTCCTCTGTGGCCTGGCAAGGCTGCATCACCACAGAGAAGTGACCAAAGAACAGGCAACTGTGTTCATGACAGATGCAGCCCCTGCCCCCCATATGGAGACTGAGCTGCCTATGGGCTACAGCTGAGCAGGCAGGCTATGTCCTCTCCATGCATGGTCCTTGATTGGTACATCAGCCTCTACAGAGGGAAATGCTTTTTAACTTCACCCTCACCAACGCCAGTTTTAAAGGGTGAGCTTAATGAACAAAGAAAATCAACCTTTATGTCTTTGGTATAAATAGGCTTTTAAGGAAATGTATGATTTTTATTAAAATGAAAATTTTTAAGTGAGTTGCTAAGAAACAAGTACCTACCTAGTCCCTGTTAGAGCTTATATAACAACTGGTTGTAGATGGGTTTCCTTGGAAACAGTTCCTAGACATCCTTAACTATCAATGCTGATAAAGAACAAGGAAGAAATGTAAAGAAAAAGAATTGCAATAATAATAGTAGGAGAATTTCTAGCTCAGGAAACAGATAAACTGAAAGTAGGATTCACCTGTGAAAAGGATAATCTAGGCATGTCCTCCTTATGTGTTCTCTGGTTTTTGTTCTGGTTTCCTCTCCTATGTTTTTGGTTTTTCTTCACAGTCAGCCATAAGTAGCTATGAAAAACTTTCAAGGTTGGCACAGAGTAACTGTATCTTTATTTTACATAAATAAAAATTACATAATCCATTCTCAGACTTACTATACATTTCCCACGATTTCTGAGAGATCATTTAAGTCTCAAGACAATGAGATGAACTTCACTGTCCTTGACACTTGACTCCACATTGGAAAGAATTTGACAGATTTTTTTTTATCCACTAATATATATTAAGCATACATAATAATGGGTAGAATTATAAAACACATTGTACTTAATCTATTCTCTAGTATGCCTTAGTGTTTTCATTCCTTTGCTTCCAGAAGCAACAGTGGAGAGAACATCCCTGTGCACCTGTTTGCAAACTTATGTGTTCCATATTTAGAAAAAAACTCCCCAAAATAAAATTGCCAAGTCAATTTGCTCATGTGTATTTTTTTAAATCTTTATTAATTACATTTTATTCACTTTGTATCCCCCCTGTGGTTCCCTCCCTCCGCCCATCCCAATCCCTCCCTTCCTCTACCTTTCTGCATGTCTGCCCCTCCCCAAGCCCACTGTTAGGGGAGGTCTTCTTTTCCTTCCTCTGACCCTAGTCAATTGGGTCTCATCAGGAGTGGCTGCATTGTGTTCTTCTGTGGCCTCATAATGCTGCTTCCCCCTCATGGGGAGGTAATTACAGAGCAGGCCAATCAGTTCCTGTCAGAGACAGTCCTTGTTCTTATTGCTATGGAATGCACTTGAATACCGAACTGCCATGGGCTACATCTGTGCAAGGGTCTTAGGTTAACTCCATGCATAGTCCTTGGTTGGAGTATAAGTCTCAGGAAAGTCCTGTGTGCTCAGATTTTTGGTTCTGTTGCCCTTCTTGCTCTTACTGTTTCCCACTTCTTTCATAAGATTCCCTGCACTCTGCCCAAAGATTGCTCATAAGTCTCAGCATCTGCATTGATAATCTGCAGGGCAGAGCCTTTCAGAGGTCCTCTGTGTCAGGCTCCTGACTTGTTCCCTCTTTTAGCATTTTTCTGATGTTCATCTCTCTGCCTTTCTGGGTAAAAATTGAGCATTTTAGCAAGAGTCCTCCCTCTTGATTAGTTTGTTTAGGTGTACAGATTTTAGTAGGTTTATCCTATGTTATATGTATATATGAGTGAGTATATACCATGTGCATCTTTCTGCTTCTGGAATAGCTCACTCAGAATGATCTTTTCCAGATCCCATTTACCAGCAAATTTCATGATTTCCTTGTTTTTTTATTGCTGAGTAATATTCCACTGTGTAGATATACCACAATTTGTGCATCCATTCCTCCACTGAGGGGCATATGGGCTGTTTCCAGCTTCTGGCTGTTACAAATAAAGCTGCTACAAACATGGTTGAGCAAATGTCCATATTGTGTACTTGAGACTCTTTTGGGTATATGCCTAGGAGTGGTATAGCTGGATCTTGAGGAAGCGCTATTCCTAGTTGTCTGAGAAAGCACCAGATTGCTTTCCAGAGTGGTTGTACAAGTTTACATTCCCACCAGCAGTGGAGGAGGGTTCCCCTTTCTCCACAACCTCTCCAGCATGTGTTGTCACTTGAGTTTTTCATCTTGCCCATTCTGATGGGTATAAGGTGAAATCTCAGGGTCGTTTTGATTTGCATTTCCCTGATGACTAATGAGGTTGAGCATTTCTTTAAGTGTTTTTCTGCCATTTGATATTCCTCTATTGAGAATTCTCTGTTTAGCTCTCTATTCAATTTTTTTAATTGGATTACTTCATTTTTTGCTGTTTAGCTTCTTTAGTTCTTTATATATACTGGATACTAGTTCTTTGTCAGATATAGGGTTGGCGAAGATCCTTTCCCAATCTGTAGGCTGTCGTTTTGTTCTGATGACAGTGTCCTTTGTTTTGCAGAAGCTTTTCAGTTTCATGAGGTCCCATTTATTGATTGTTACTCTTAGAGCCTGTGCTGTTGGTGTTCTATTGAGGAAGTTGTCTCCTGTGCCAATAAGTTCAAGGCTTTTCCCCACCTTTTCTTCTAAGTGGTTTAGTGTGTCTGGTTTTATGTTGAGGTCTTTGATCCACTTGGACTTTATTTTTGTGCAGGGTGATAAGTATGGATCTATTTGCATTTTTCTACATGTAGACATCCAGTTAGACCAGCACCATTCGTTGAAGATGCTGTCTTTTTTTTCCATTGAATGGTTTTGACAACTTGGTCAAAAATCAGGTGTTCATTAGTGTGTGGATTTATGTCAGGGTCTTCTATTCAATTCCATTGATCAACCAGTCTGTTTCTATGCCAGTACCATGCAGTTTTTAGTATTGTTGTTCTATAGTATAGCTTGAGATCAGGGATGGAGATACCTCCTGAAGATCTTTTACTGTAGAGAATTGTTTTAGCAATTCTGGGTTTCTTGTTGTTCCATATGAAGGTGAAAATTTTTCTTTCATTGTCTGTAAAGAATTGTGTTGGTAATTTGATGGGAATCGCATTGAATCTGTAGATTGCTTTTGGTAAGATGGCCATTTTAGTATATTAATCCTGCCAAGCCATGAGCATGGGAGATCTCTCTATCTTCTGATATCTTCTTCTAATTCTTTCTTCAGAGACTTGAAATTTTTTTCATACTTGGTTAGGTTCACACCAAGGTACTTTATATCCTTGTGGCTTTTGTGAAGGGTGTTGTTTTCCTAATTTCTTTCTCGGCCCTTTCGTCTTTTGTATACATGAGGGCTACTGATTTTTTTTTTTTTGAGTTAATTTTGTATCCAGCCATTTTGCTGAAAGTGTTTATCAGCTGTAGGAGTTCCCTGGTAGAATTTTTGGGGTCACTCAGGTATACTATCATATCATCTGCAAATAGTGATACTTTGACTTCTTCCTTTCCAATCTGTATCCCCTTGATCTCCTTCAATTGTCTTATTGCTCTAGCAAGGACTTCAAGAACAATGTTGAAGAGATATGGAGAGAGTGGGTAGCCTTGCCTTGTCCCTGATTTCAATGGGAATGATTTAAGTTTCTCTGCATTGAGTTATTAGATATTGGCTATAGGCTTGCTGTATATTGCCTTTACTATGTTTAGGTATGTACCATGTATCCCTGATCTCTCCAAGACTTTAAACATGAATGGATGTTGGATTTTGTCAATTGCCTTTTCAGCATCTAAGATGATGATCATGTGGTTTTTCTCCTTCAGTTTGTTTATGTGGTGGATCACATTGATGGATTTCCATATATTGAACCACCCCTGCATGCCTGGGATGAGCCTACTTGGTCGTAGTGGATGATATCATTGATGTGTTCTTGGATTCAGTTTGCAAGTATTTTGTTGAGTATTTTTGTATCGATGTTCATGAGGGAGATTGGTCTGAAATTCTCTTTCTTTGTTGGGTGTTTGTGAGGTTTAGGTACCAAGGTGACTGCAGCTTCATAGAATGAGTTTGGTAGTGTTCCTTCTGTTTCTATTTTGTGGAATAGTTTGAGGAGTATTGATGTTAGCTCTTCTTTGAAGGTCTGATAGAATTCTGAAACCATCTGGCCCTGGGCTTTTTTTGAATGGTAGACTTTTGATGACAGCTTCTATTTGCTTAGGGGATATAGGACTATTTAATTGGTTTACCTGGTCTTGATTCAGCTTTGGCATGTAGAATCGGTTAAGAAAATTGTCCATTTCATTTAGATTTTCAAATTTTGTGGCATATAGACTTTTGAAGTAAGTCCTAATGATTGTTTGGATTTCCTCAGTGTCTGTAGTTATGTCCCCCTTTTCATTTCTGATTTTGTTGATTTGGGTGGTGTCTCTCTGCCTTTTAGTTAGCTTGACTAAGGGGTTTGTTGATCTTGTTGATTTTCTCAAAGAACCAGCTCTTGGTTTAATTGATTCTCTGAATTGTTTTATTTGTTTCTAATTGATTGATTTCAGCCCTGAGTTTGATTATTTCCAGCCGTCTACTCCTTTTTGGTGTGTCTGCTTCTTCTTTTTCTAGGGTTTTTAAGTGGGCCATTAAGTTGCTTGAATGAGCTGTCTCGAATTTCTTCTTGAAGGCAATTAGTGCTATGAACTTTCCTCTTAGCACTGCTTTCATTGTGTCCCACAAGTTTGGGTATGTTGTGTCTTCATTTTTATTGATTTCTAGGAAGACTTTAATTTCTTTCTTTATTTCTTCCCTGACCCAGCTGTCATTTAGTAGCAAGTTGTTCAGTTTCCATGTGTGTGTAGGCCTTTTGCTGTTTTTGTCATTGAGGTCCAGCTTTATTCCATGGTGATCAGACAGGATACAAGGGATTATTTCAATCTTCTTGTATCTGCTGAGGCTTGCTTTGTGACCAACTATATGGTCTATTTTGGAGAAGGTTCTATGAGGTGCTGAGAAGAAGGTAAATTCTTTTGTGTTTGGGTGAAAGGTTCTGTAGATGTCCGAGAGGTCCATTTGATTCATCTCTGTCAGAGTTATTGTTTCTTTGTTTAATTTCTGTTTTGTTGACCTGTCCTTTGTTGAGAGTGGGGTGTTGAAGTCTCCCACTATTAATGTGTGGGGTCTATGTGTGGTTTAAGTTTTATTAAAGTTTCTTTTACAAATGTGGGTGCCCTTGAATTTGGGGTATAGATGTTCAGGATTGTGATATCTTCCTGGTGGATTTTTCCCTTGATGAGTATGAAATGTCCTTCTCTATCTCTTTTGATTAATTTTGGTTGAAAGTCTATTTTATTAGATATTGGAATGGTTACTCCTGCTTGCTTCTTGGGTCCATTTGCTTGGAAAACCATCTTCCAGTGCTTTACTCTCAGGTAATGTCTATCTTTGTGATTTAGGTGTGTTTCTTGTATGCAACAGATTGTTGGGTCTTGTTTATGCATCCATTCTGTTAGTCTGTGTCTTTTTATTGGAGAATTGAGTCCATTGATGTTGAGGGAGATTAATGACCAGTGGCTGTTAGATCCTTTGATATTGATGTTAGCTATGGTAGTGTGTTTGTGTGTTTGGCTACTTTTTGATTTGCTGTAGTGAGGTTATTTATTTCTTGTGTTTTCTTGAAAGTAGGGTTTTTTGGGGTTGTATTTTTCCTTCTAGTATCTTCTGTAACGCTGGATTTGTGTGTAGGTATTGTTTAAATTTGTTTTTGTTGTTGAATATCTTGTTTTCTCTGTCTATGAGGACTGAGAGTTTTGCTGGGTACAGTAGCCTAGGCTGACATCTGTGTTCTCTTAGGGTCTGCATGATATCCGTCCAGGCTCTTCTGTTTTTCATAGTTTCTGTTGAGAAGTAAGGTGTGATTCTAATTGGTTTGTCATTATATGTTACTTGGCCTTTTTCCCTTGCATCTTTTAGTATTTTTTCTTTGTTCTGTATACTTACTGTTTTGATTCTTATGTGATGGGAGGATTTTCTTTTCTGGTCTAATTTATTAGGTGTTCTGTAGGCCTCTTGTATTCTTATAGGCCTCCCCTTTAAGTTGGGGAAATTTTCTTCAATGATTTTGTTGAAAATATTTTCTGGGCCTTGGAGGAGGGAATCTTCTTTTTTCTCTATTCCTATTATTCTTAGGTTTTGTCTTTTTATGTTGTCTTGGATTTCTTGGATGGTTTGTGTCAGGAATTTTTTAAGATTTATTATTTTCTTTGACAGATACATCTATTTCTTCCACACCTGAGATTCTTTCTTCCATCTCTTGTAGTCTGTTGGTTATGTTTACCTCTGAAGTTTCTGTTTACTTTCCTAGGTTCTCCCTCTCCATGATTTCCTCCATTTGTGTTTTCTTTAATTTTTCCAATTCTATCCTCAGATCTTGAACTTTTTTGTTGAGTTCCTTTCACCTCTCTGACTGTATTTTCCTTCAATTCCTCCAGCTGTTTGTTGAACTTTCATCTGTTTCTTTTATTTCTTTCAGTGATTTAATCATTTCCTCTCTGAATGTCACAAACTGTTTGACTGCATCTTCCTGTATTTCTTTATGGATGACCATAATCTGTTTTATTATATCTTCCCCTAATTCTTTATGCATTTTATTTACTTCCTCCATTAACCTCTTCATAAGCATAGATGTAAGGTCATCTTCTTGAATTTCACTTATGTTAGGGTGTCCAGGGCTACTCGCCCCTGGATAACTGGGTTCTGGGGATGCCATATTGCTTTGCCTTTTCTTGGTTGCGCTTTTTCCATGGCCTCTACCCATCTCTCTGTCTCAAGTGTTGTCTGTTAATTTCTGTTGCCTGCTGGTTCCTGGCATGGGGAGAATCCACTTGGCAGGGTTCTGAAGTTCTCCTCTGGTTTTTGGGTATGGTCAACTGAATGGTGGTTCTTCTCAAAAATTGTCACAGTTCATTTCAGGTGTATGGACCTGTGTGGTAACTGTGGTGTTCAGAAAGGCTCTCCTCTCATCAGGATAGGTCCTGGTGATGGCTGCCCTGCTACCATGGGTTTCTTGCTCTGAATTTAGTGAGCAGCAGCTGTTGCTCTTAATATGTAATTGTTAGGTGAAGCCCTCTTGAAGAACCAGGGATTCCCACAGTTTTGTCATTTTAGCCAGGGATAACTGGTTGATCCTTGGAGTAGTATCTGAGGGCTGCTGCAATGGCTCTCTGGCTTTTGTAGGTCTGAGGATGCAGCTGTGTGCCCCAGTGCTCTAGCAGTACTCAGTAATGGTGGGTGAGCACAGCGCTCCTGCCTGCAATAGAAGGCTAGAGCCTAGAATCTGCATGAATCCAGAAAGTCTTTTGGAGCTGGGTGTCCTGAGCGTTAGACCTGATGCCCCCCCACCGCTGTGGGGTTTCCTCCTGACAGGGATACCCAGTCTTTGCTTTGGGTATAGCCATTCTGTCTGTGATGGCGAGTAGAACCCGCAGGCGCAGACTTTTGTAGCTCTGCCTTTCTGTGTTTCTGGGGATTGGGTGCCTGGGCGTCTGCCGAAACTGGGTAATTTTTCCTGAAACCTTTTCAGAAAAAGGTTTGATACAGGGTTTATAAAAGGGTTGATACAGCTGAGTGCTCTGAGAGCATACCAGCCATTCCCCTCCCTGTGGGTTTGCACCTGACAGAGAAATTCAGTCTCTGGTGCCCTGGGGTCCACAGTTCTATCTGGGGCAGTGAGTCAGGCATGCAGGCAGGACTCTGTGCCGGAGCCTGGGTCCCCAGCTCTGGCTCTGGGCTGGCTCCTGGGCACCCATGGAACCCCAAGTCTTTTCCAGGGAATGTCTGGGTGACCTAAGGTCGGTCCCAATCATTTCCTGCACCGTGGGGTTATCTCTGGACTGGAAATCTCAATCTCTGATGTTGTGGTGCCCACAGTTCAGTCTGGGACAGTGATCAGAGCACGCTGGCATGTGGCTCTGGGCTGGCAACCAAGTGCCTGGTGGAACCGGGATCTCTTCTGCAGTTTAGCTGGGTGAGTTAAAGCTGATTGAATCCCCCACCGTGGGGTATCCTCTCACCTGGGAAAGACAATCACTTGTGTTTTAGGGCTGCAAGTTCTGACTGCTGGTCACTGTGCCAATCCTGCTGTGCTGCTCCTCAGAATAAGAGTCCTCCCGGCGCCGCCATCTTGCCAAATCCCCCTGTGTATTTTTATCATCATTGCTAAAATTACTCTTTAAATACATAGCAATATTTTATTCTCCCAATAGCAACATAGGGCTTTCTATTTCAGGCTCTTCCTCATGTCCCTTAGGAACACTAGGCACCATGAAACCTAAAACTCTTCATAAATCTGATAAAATATCTCACTTTTTACTCTTTGCATTTCTTTCATTTTGGAATGCAGCTGTGCCTTTAATGTATACCATTCACTTTCCCCTTTCAATGGACTTTTTATGGCCTTTGCCTAGGTCTCTACTGTGTTGTTATCTTCTTAGTAAAAACCTAAGCACTCTTTACCAACTAAGGAAATTTGCTTCTTACATTTAGAAAAATTTCCTTGCTTAGGAATGCTAGTCACGTCATCAACACGGGATTCTTTTAATCCTTGATCAATTGGTATATATGAAAATATTTACATTGATGCAAAATCTTAATTTACATATTTTCTACATTGTTTTCTTACTGCCAGAATAAGAGAATATGGTGAAAGATAAACACACTTTGTATTTAAAAATTCACCTCAAATCTTTACAGTCACTACTTGCTGAAGAGGTAAAATGTTATAATGGCCTAAAAAAGTATTAGCACTTAGAGCCTTTGATCACCTCGCACTGTCTCTGGCCATAGCAAAGTGGCCTGAAACACAGAGTTACAAAAAGGCCCCCATATTTCTGATCCCTCAGTTGTTGTTACAAAATATGTTCAAGTTACACTAAGAAGACCTCACAGAAAAAAGTGGGATTATCTCTGCCAATTCTCCAAACGTGCCAGAATCTAGCTAAGACCAATAAACTGAGTGAAGGAATGGGTTGTTGCAGCAATCTTATTCTACTATTTGTATGATTGATCTCACTGCATCCCTGTGTGCAAAAATAAATTGGGGGGATTTGTGATGGACAGCGTTATATCAACTTGACACAGCTAATGTCATATAAGAGGAAAGAACATCAACTAAAAAAATGCCTCCATAAAATCTGGATAAGCAAGCCTATAGGGTATTTTCTTAATTGGTGATTGATTGATTGAAAAGGACCCAACCTTGATTGATTCAAAAGGTCCTGTCCCTGGGATGCTGGTCCTGGGTTCTATAAGAAAACAGGCTGAGCAAGCCATGAGGAATAAGCCAGTAAATAGCACCCCATCCAAGGCCTCTGCATCAGCTCCCAACTCCAGGTTCCTGCCCTGTTGGAGTTCCTGTCCTGACTTCCTTCAATGATGAACAGTGCTGTGGAGGTATAAGACAAATTAACCTTTTCCTTCCCAAGTTGCTTTGGTCACTAAACACCATTGTCTTTAAGATTATCTGCCAAATTCCTAGGGATTCCTAGAGTTGCCATGCATCCTTGAGCAGCTGAGCCCTTCTGGGTTCCCTATGGTTCTCTCCTTCTGCTTTTCCACCTGACAATTTCACTCAGCTCCTGAACTTACTCAGGCTTCCAAAAGTTTTGTTTTCACCTCTTTGTTAGGCCTAAATCATCCCAGATCCCGCTCCTGTCCCCCCATGAATCCCTCATTTGTACAGTCATATGTTTTTATTAATTATACTTTATTCACTTTGTATCCCCCCATAAGCCTCTCCCTCCTCCATCCCCCCTTCTTCACGCATGCCCCTCCCCAAATTCACTGATAAGGGAGGTTCTCCTCTCCTTCCTTCTGATCTTAGTCTATCAGATCTCATCAGGAGTGGCTGCATTGTCATCTTCTGTGGCCTGGTAAGGCTGTTCCCCTTCAGGGGGAGGTGATCAAAGAGCAGGCCAATCAGATTATGGCAAAGGCATAATCTCTTCCCAAAACTATGTAACCCACTTGGACACTAAACTGCCATCGGCTACATCTGTGCAAGGGTTCTAGGTTATCTCTATGCATGGTACTTGGTTGGAGTATGAGTCTCTGGGAAGATCCCTGTGTTCAAATTTTCTGGTTCTGTTGCTCTCCTTGTGGAGTTCCTGTCCTCTCCAGATCTTACTATTTCCCACTTCTTACATAAGATTCCATGCACTCTGCCCAACAGTTGGCCATAAATTTCAGCATCTGCTTTGATAGTCTGCAGGGCAGAGCCTTTCAGAGGCCCTCTGTGGCGGGTTTCTGCTTGTTTCCTGTTTTCTTCTTCTGATGTCCATCCTCTTTACCTTTCTGGGTAGGAATTGAGCATTTTAGTCAGGGTGCTCTCTCTTGATGAGTTTGTTTAGGTGTACAGATTTTAGTAGGTTTATCCTATATTACATGTCTATATGAGTGAGTATATACCGTGTGTGTCTTTTTGCTTCTGGGACAGCTCACTCAGGATGATCCTTTCCAGGTCCCACCATTTACCTGCAAATTTCATTATTTCCTTATTGTTCATTGCAGAGTAATACTCCATTGTGTAGATGCACCACAATTTCTGCATCCATTCTTCAGTTGAGGGGCATCTGGGCTGTTTCCAGATTCTGGCTATTGCAAATAAAGCTGCTACAAACATGCTTGAGCAAATGTCCTTATTGTGTACTTGAGCCTCTTTTGGATATATGCCTAGGAGTGGTATGGCTGGATCTTGAGGAAGTGCTATTCCTAGTTGTCTGAGAAAGCGCCAGATTGATTTCCAGAGTGGTTGTACGAGTTTACATTCCCACCAGCAGTGGAGAAGGGTTCCCCTTTCTCCACAACCTCTCCAGCATGTGTTGTCACTTGAGTTTTTGATCTTGGCCATTCTGATGGGTGTAAGGTGAAATCTCAGGGTTGTTTTGATTTGCATTTCCTTAATGGCTAATGACGTTGAGCATTTCTTTAAGTGTTTCTCTGCCATTTTATATTCCTCTACTGAGAGTTCTCTGTTTAGCTCTGTTCCCCATTTTTTAATTGGATTACTTGGTTTGCTGTTTTTCAGCTTCTTTAGTTCTTTATATATATACTGGATATTAGCCCTCTGTCAGATATAGGGTTGGCGAAGATTCTTTCCCAATCTGTAGGCTATCATTTTGTTTTGATGACAGTGTCTTTTGCTTTACAGAAGCTTTTCAGTTTCACGAGGTCCCATTTATTGATTGTTACTCTTAGAGCCTGTGCTGTTGGTGTTCTGGCCAGGAAGTTGTCTCCTGTACCAATGAGTTCTAGGCTCTTCCCCACTTTTTCTTCTAACTGATTTAATGTGATGGGTTTTATGTTGAGGTCTTTGATCCACTTGGACTTTATTTTTGTGCAGGGTAATAAGTATGGATCTATTTGCATTTTTCTACATGTAGATATCCAGTTAGAACAGCACAATTTGCTGAAGATGCTATCTTTTTTCCATTGTATGGTTTTGACATCTTTGTCAAAGATCAGGTGTCCATAAGTGTGTGGGTTTATTTCTGGGTCTTCTGTTCGGTTCCATTGATCCACCATTCGTATAGTCACATTTTTAAAGACCAGATCTGAACTGAGCAATAAACCACTAAGCTTTCAGTGCCTCATCCTAGATCTGAGGAAGAGATCCAGCACCTGGTACCAGCAAAGCACATCCTACTCTACCTCGCTGGCTTCTTCCCACTCCGCCTATCTGAGGATTCATACACAGCTCAACAGATATACCTGCCATGTTCTCTAGTCTTTCAGATGTGCTGTTTTCTCTTCCTTGTGATAAGCTTCCCATCACCAACTCCCTGCTTTGCCTGCTCAGGGTCAACTCCTAGAAACTTTTTTTCTAACCCTAGATTTCTGACTATAATCTTCATGTTCATTTGCGCCAGGTGGTAGTCATCTGTTCGACACTAAAGGATGTTTATTTAGCAGAGCACCTCTCTGGTTTTTACCCACTACATTGTAGAAGGACCCCTCCCAACTTGGGACAAATAAAAATATCAATAAACATTACCAATATCTTGGAGGCAAAATTATTCCCATTGAAGACCAATCTCAACCCAGTCTAAAAGCAGATTCAGTATTATCAGCCCTTCTAGGCCTAATTCTGTGCAAACCGTTATGACACTTTACAGTAAGCATCTGTTATCAGTTTGATTTTTCCATAAAAACTGGCTACTGAAAATAAAAAGCATGCCTTCGATACCTGTGTGTTTTGTTTGCCCATCTGATGGAATAGGGGGAAAAATGTTCAATGAGTATTAGTCAATGGTGTGTGTGTGTTTGTGTGTTATGTAATATAATGTAAATATAGTATGACATTTTATATATTATGTATCTGATATGTTATATAATAGCAACGTGGAAGTCTGGCTTCATGTTTCAGTCACACAAGGATATTTCTAAATATAAATTACTAGATATGCACCCAGACATATCCTGAATTATTATCTCAGGGGCTAGATTTCCAGGCATGTTTTCTGTTTAAACCACAGGTGATTGTGAGTTCACTGGCCTATGGCAGCATGGTACAAAGGACCAGCGAACAATCGACAACACCTTTGCAGGCCATGTAGCAATACCTACCTTCACGGTTGAAAAAAAAAAAATGTTCATTCCTCTAAAGCTATGCTTCTACCTCCGAATGTAAAGTGTTTTTACGATAAGGTGACAGAGGTAGTCCCCAAGACAGGTCTAGAAAAGCTTGTAAAGCCCTACATCCCATCAGGATAACCCCTGCCAGTCAAATTCAGACAGCAGATATGAAACTTTCCTTTCCAGGCCAGGGCACTTGCGTCTGCCCTGTTTTCCTGTTCCTCCCATGGCCACCCATGCATGGCCAGCATAGCTTTTCCTCGACTTAGCACAGATGGTTGCTTCCACAGGCAGCCTTCTGATTGACAGCAGCCTTTGCTTCCAGCAAAACTCAGAGGACTGCTATAGTAGAATATGTAGATAGTCCACTTGCCCTTAAGAAAGTAAGCAGAGACATGAGCTAAGGAGATATTACTTATATTTTCAAAAGTATGACCCAATACAAAGTAAAGTGTGCATTTAACACTAGTGAAAATGTTTATAATAGGGCTAGAGAGGTCAGGCCAGAAAGAATAGTCTACAAGCAGATGATCATCAGAATGCAGAACAGCGGAGATGAACATGGGCTAGAAATGTGACAGACTTGCAAGGAAATCTTCACTCTCCCTGCCCTGACTAGTTGCTAAGTATATATGATGGAGCCTCATTCTAGTCAGCAAGGGATCCTCTTACTCTCATGGGAACGTCTTTAATGATACTGTCACATCCATTGATTTGTCAGAGTGCTTTTATTCTATGACATCTGTAATTGTTTGCTAAGACTGTGGTTGGGTGGCTTGACCAACACACCTTATATTGTCGTACAGTTCTAAGGCTGAAACTCCAACTGAAGTGTAAGCAGGGTTGGTTTTCCTAAAGATAGTAATGGATGAGCAGGTCCCAGGCTTTCCCTTTGGCTACAGATAGTCATCAGCCTCTATATTTTTGTGTATCTCTCCTCTGAGTTTCTGCTTCCAAATTTTCCCCCTTAATGAAGATGCAAGCCATAGTGGACGAGAGACCATCCCATGATCTCATTTTGATCTCAACACCCCTAAGACATGTCTTCCAAGAAGTGTTAAGAGTTAGGAAATAAACATATGAGTCATTGTAGGGACATACCTTTCAACCCTTAAGGGAGTCTGACAGCAACACTAACTCTGTTCATACTCATTTCTGCACACACCAAGTCTGTGTGATTGTCTTTCCTTCTCTGACAAGATTATGTACCATATCTTGCAGAACCTTGGGAATGAGCCTCATCACACTGAACTAAGTGTGATCATGTGAAGATCATGAGCTCTTGGAGGAAACAGACTTTAAGTCTATTCTAAGCTGTACTATGTGTCTTAAATGCTTTCAGACCCCAATTCCACAAGCTTATGACAAAGATCGACCTGTTGACTATATATTTCAAATGGTGCTAGTTGTTTCCATATTCATAAGTGAAAGACAGAAATTACCTAAGAGAAAATTACTCACTGTGTGGCCTGAGTTTACAGTGAGAAAGTGAGCCACATGGCAAGAGTGTTCAAGTCAGCCTGTCAAAGTCAAGCCCTTCACTACATCTCATGATGTGGTCCCTCAGAAAAAGATGAGCACATTTTCCTAGGCTTTCAAAGAACCCTTTGCATAAAACTCCAGAAATCATCAACTTTTTAGAGATAAAACAAGACTTCATAACTGTTAGTCAACATTTTTAAATTTTTATTTACAGACTAACATTTATGGGAAATGAAATTTAAACAAATATTGTAAATCAATCAGTAGAGCAAAATTAAAATCACTGGGTTTTATTCTTAGATTAAAATGCATAAAAATGTAAAACATTTCTGATATTTTTAGAAATTTAATATCAATTTTTAACTTATCTTTTTGTAAGCTAATAAGAAAAAAGTCCATGGCTCATCTTCTGTCCAGGAATGACAGTTTAGTGTGGCACATTAGTGGGTAACAGAGGTCTTTTTTTTATTTTTTTTTTTATTTTTTTTTTTGCACTTATTTTTTTTTTATTTTTTCTTTTTAGTTACATTTTGTTAACTCTGTGTCCCAGCTGTGGTAACAGAGGTCTTAAGCAGTGGCCTCTGTCTGCAGTGCACAGCTAGTGTGAACTCTGCAGTTGGTCCTTCAGGAGAGGAAACAGATTTTTGTGCCTAGCCCTGAACCCAGATGAAGCATTGAGGCACAGAGCAGCATGAAGATGAGGGAGACATCTCCAGTGGACTCTGTTTTTCCCTACTTCTGCTCTCCAGGCAGAGAAGACATAACTCCCTCCAATGCATCCTAAGATTCTCTTCACGTTCATCAGGGATCCTCTCTGGTTACTTTCCTTTCCCCTGCAGAACACTCTCTTCCCCATCTATGTCTCTCAGGAGTCAAAGACCAGTGAAAGTGAAGAACTACTTTCTAAGAAGCAGGAATCTGGCTTCTGGTCCTTGCTCATTGATGAGTTTGCCATGCTACCTTTGAACTCATTCTGTCCTCTCTAGGATTAGAGACAGCTGACAGCTGACAATTGTACTCCTGATATTGCCTACTCTGACCCTCTGGCCCTGTCAAAGAATCAACTTGGAATTCTTTTTGGTCTCTTTCTTCCTTTTCCTTCTCCTCCTTCTCCTTCTTCTCTTCTTCATCCTCCCTTTCCTCCTCCTTCTTCTCTTTCTCCTCTTCATCCTTCTTTTTGTTCAATATGTATAATAATTGTATAAAAGAACATAAAAAATGTCTCCACCTTCCAGCAAACAGCTAAATGTACTGTTAACAAATTCTAATAATTATGTTTTCTGAACACTCGCCATCCATCCTGAAGATCAGCAGAACACAGAGGTCCAATAGGAGCCAGAAGCAGCAGCATTTTATGGTAGATATCCACTAGTGTCATCACAATCATAAAACCCCAAGGGTGATCTAGAAATCCATCTTGGCATTGGTGGGATGGAATTGGATTTTTTTTCACCACAAGGTGTCACTGTCCTGCCTTATAAAGCCCTCAAGTTCTCCAATAGATTAAAAGGAATGGATTCTTTGCCCTTCATTTAGTTTGCATGCTTCTTCCCACTGCCCAAAGATACACCACAACATTTAAAGATATATGCTCCCCCAGGTCTCTGGAAATTAGCAGCGATATCAAAAGTGAAGTGAACCCCTGACCCCAGTGATGTCTATAGCTAATACCATTCATAATCATCATCATCATCATCATCATCATCATCATCATCATCACCTTCTATGGACCAAGTTCTATGGTGAGATCTGAAGACTCAAGGAAGAAATGCTTTGCAAGTCCTCAAGCACTCACAGAAGCCATGTCACTATAATCCAGTGAGAAAAATGTTTACTTGAAGGAACCTATCTAGTGAATGGACGGAAGCAGCCCTCTGGCCTTCCTTGAGCAGATAGGGAAGGTTTTCAAAAAGAGAAGAATTTGAACTTTGTATCAAGCTGATGTGCAAAGTCTTGGCGCATGGTATCCCGGAATGATGGGACAGCATTAAGCCCTGAATTCATGAGCAGGATAGTGAAACCCTGACCTATGTTTCCAAGTTTTATTCCTCTTACTTTCCCTACTTGTGTCTCACCCTAGAAAAATAGGCCACACTCTCCAGAAGAGCACACAGGTATTCAGCTAACCTCAAATTCATCTCCAAGGAGTTGTCTGGGGAAGCAAGCCTTGCCACATACTCACATCTCTAATGGCAGATGGAACACCATAACATGATCTCACAGACCATGCCATTTATTTAATCTGGGGGCTCATTTGATCTTTAGAGAACACTGGAAGTCTTCCATGACCATTCCCATACCTTGGCTTGAAAAGCATTATCTCACACACTTTATAGTACAGTCATCAAACCTCTTATGTTTTGCTTAGTGATTAATAGCTTTTTTTGCCTCTGTACTCTGGGACTGTCTCTGAAGGGAAGGTATAATTTCTCTCATCTGTTGGAACATTAGCTCCAGAAGAAAGTTGAATGCATCCTAGATACTTACCATTAGGCAGAGTTCTCAAGCCCAGAGTCCAAATGTTAGTCATCTTTACATGACTAATCCCTTGACTATCACATGACATGGAAAAACACTTCAATACATATTTGTTGAATAAGTGCATAGAAAGATAATGGCATAGTACAAAATGAAATTTTCTTGGTTGGGTTGATGTACAAGTTTTTCTATAATTATATATTTTTCTCATTCTGATTTGTTAATTGAAGGGACTACCTGCTTTCTGCATTTCTTCTTTTGCATGCCTAGCTATTGACAGATACTGAAAGGGAATTTCATCTGCACCTAGTTATAGCCCCTTACCAAGCTACCATCACAACATTACTCTTTTGAAAATGAAGTATCATTAAGAGAAAACAATTCAAAGGATGTTTAGTATCTGCTGTGTTTGAGTCATTACATTAGAATCAGCATCGTAACAGTGAACTAAACAATTCCAACATTTGCCTTTTGGAACATACAGTCTGCAGAACATGGGCAGTAGGTTAAGAAGAAATCTCCCTCACCTTTCCGACAAACAGCTAAGTGCATTGCTAACAAAGGCACAAGAGTTACGTTTTTGATACACTTGTCACCTATGCTAAAGACCAGCATTAGGTCTGTAAGTACAGGCATGGAATATGTATCAAAGGAAAAACAGGATGCCAGAGTGCCTTATCTAGTCTTGAGAGATGTAGGGAAGGTCACCTAAGGGAGATACAACGATAACCCAGGATGAAATGAGTAGACACTAGAAAGGCTGAGAGAAGAGGAAAACACAAAGCATTAGTAAGTTAGGACTGTGGCACTCAGGGTCTCGCAGCAGCTGTGGTTGCTTGCATAAGAATTGCCCAAGATCAAGCCAGTCAGTATTCTATCATGAGCAGAAGATGGTCTTATGTGCCCTCACTACCAGCTAACGAGCTATTAACAGTTGATGGCTTATGAGCCAAGGTGAGACAGTTTTCTTTAAGGGTGAGAACACGGATAGTTGACCATACTCTGCTCCAGTGGGTAGTCCCAACCCCTTAAGGACTTAGCCAACACAAATAGGAATCAGTAGGGTATTAAAAAAATAAAAGCAGAGAGGGGTTAGAAGTGTAGGCTAGGGTCAGATAGAAGGGAGGAGGACCTCCCCTATCAGTGGACTAGGGGAGGGGCATAAGAGGAGAAGAGGGAGGGACGGAGGGATTGGGAGGAGATCAGGGAGGGGGTCACAGCCAGGATACAAAGTGAATAATTTGTAATAAATAATTAATAAAAAATTAAAAAATAAGTGTGGGGGAACCATGAGGAGATACAGGGGGAGAAGTTATGAGGATTAATATATTCAAAATACATCCTATGAATGTGCTTAATTCTCAAAGAACTAATAAAAATATTTTAAAGAAATTAAACAAGCTAAGTATAGTGTCACAAGCCTGTCATCCTGGGGTTCATCTGTATCTCAGCACTTACAAGACTGAGGCAGGTGGATCTCAAGTTGAAGAAGAGGAGAAGGAGAAGGGGAGCAGGGGAGAGAGAAAAGTAGAGGGGAAAATTAACCCAGATCACTAAGCTGAGTGAATTCCCTTTTTAGAGCTATCCTCAAATTTTAGCTAAAGGAATGAAACTGTCCTTCTAACTGAGAAGATAATAAGGGATTTCATTGAAAGGAAACCTCATGGTTTCCATTGGAGCCAGGGACCTGACTCTACTTGGTTTGTATGATTTACATACAAACCCCTGCAATTGGTATATATAAAATGCATACTGATCAAGAATCATAATGTTCCTTTAATCTCAGCACTTTGAAGGCAGAGGCAGGCAGGCCTGTTCGAATTCAAGACCAGCCTGGTCTACATAGTCAGTTCCAAGACAGCCACAGTTACACAGTGAAATCCTGGCAAAAGAAAAAAAGACAAGACAAGAAAAGAAAAGAGAAAAAAAATAATATTGATTCCTCTGTAGGATTTATTTTGAAGAGTCAGTGTATTCAGGTGAACATAAAAACCTTGTAAATTGCAAAGAACAGCCCTAATGCCGGTATCTGGGCTCCACAAGCCTGTAAGATCACTCATAGTCTGATTAACTCCATTACAAATTTGTTATGTTCTTCACAATGTGCAACTTCCGTTTCTGGCTTGATTACAGGAAACCAAGCATTCTCTGCAATCCTCCTTCCAAGTATTTGGAAGGCATGGAGGAATAATCCCTAGGAATGCTTTGTATCCTTCAGATTCTATGAGGCAGGTAGCATGACCCCAGATCCTGACTGCTCCACAGAGGATCTGTGTCAACACCGAATCAGTGTCCAAAATGCCACAATCTGTATGGAACAGAATCACCGCTCTTAGAATCCAGGCAGAAACAGTGCTTTCTGTGTTAGGCTTAGCTATCAGGGAGGGTTCTGATGGTATGTATGCATATATCCAAAGCATAATAGTCAGTAGTGATCTAAAGCCTGCCTTCCAGGATTCAACCAAGCCAGCGGGGAGGTCTGGATAGGAAAGACCTTGACAGCTGTCCCTTGCACCCAGCACTAGTTCTAGCATATAAGCCTGTCTTAGAAACTCCCTGCCATTCTCCTGGGGCAGTCATTCTCTATTGTGGTAATCTCCAGCACAATTCTGCACATTTGGACATATCTGGAGACATTTTTTTTATTGTCTCAACTGGAAGAAGTGTGTTGCTGGAATCTAGTTGCTGGAAACCAGGGTTCAATGCATAGGAAAGTTCCTGCATTGAAGCATTGTCCAAGCCAAAATTTCAATAGCACTGGTATTCTGAGACCCCAAGATACCTAATAAAGAGATCATTTTTTTAATGATTTGACATCTGTTGAATCTATTCTTCATGAACCAAGCAAATATGCTTCACTATGTCTAAATTCTAACATGGATGGAACTCAAGCCTAGAGCCCAATCCTTTACCCTTGTGTAACTCAGCAGACAAAAACCTAGTTACGTTGGCTTTCTCTTAACTTTTTCACATGACACATCTAAGCTTTCACTTCTGCTCATCTATATCATTACAATGAAGATAATTGGCTTCACTCAACAAATATTTGGTCAATACTTAGTATACAGTTAATTGGCAGTGTCCCTGTTCTTACAGAGCTTACAGTGTAGAAGAATAATGCTAAATCAATAAACCCATAATTACAGATGTTAATACATGTCCTGAAGGACAAGCGTAGGATACCCTGGGATAAAATAATAGAAAGAAAGACGCTCAGCAGCAAAGAGCAAAGAATTATCATCTGAAGAAGTAGTGTCCAGGTTGAGGTTTGTAAAAAAAAACCTAGACATTGGTACAAATAAGAGGCTGTGTGGCTATACACAGTATGACGTAATTGATGTCCTTAAAATAAGAATCTCTGCTGCTGTGTGATGGCAGGTGAAAGAGTCACTACAGTGAGAGATGCTGGGGGAAGGGACATGACAGGACCTAGGAGCCCAATGGTGACAAAAAAAAAAAGTTTTGCAATGTAAGAGTGTAGATAGAACCAAAAGCTCTGAGACTTTCTGCTCTCTGAAGCTAAAGTCTATATTCAGTGATTTGCAGTCACCGGGGCACTTTGGGAGAATAAATATCACTCTGAATAACTTCTCAGAATTAAGGTTCATCAGAAAATCAATACTCACCTTTGCTGCTCAGCATTCCTGTAGTGGGAGAATTATACACATAATAGATGGGTATCTGTTGCTACATTGCAGTTGGGGTCTTCTGTTGCTTCATTAACTGGTCAAAATATCGACTGATATTTACTTACTTATGAGCAAAGATGTACAGAGTAGGACTAATAAACGACTTTTCACAAGCCTAAATTTCCTGTATAGAGCCATTCCTTACTGTCTCAAATCAGTACCATTGCTTCTTGAAATAAGGCTAATAAACAGCAGGACATGGCCAAAGTCTTAAGATCTTTTCTCAGACAAACATTATCCTTGAGCCTGGGAAAGTTCTTCAGAGGGTTAGTTAAATCCATGTTGAGCCCCACCAAAGGCCTTTTCCTTCAGAAAGATCCTAGCGACCCCACTTTCACGGATGAGAACAGTGTTGCATATGGGTTCCATCTCATGTAATGTGCCTTAAATTTAATCAGAAATCGTTACTCCCACAAACTTTGTGCCATTATTTGTGCATATTGTAGGCAGATTGCAGATCAATCTGCAATCAAAGAGTTTTGATTGCAGATCAAAGAGTTTGCAGATCATTGCAGATCAAAGAGTTTGTAGCTGGATCAGTGTCTATCTTTTTCCTTTGGTTGCATGCAAAGTTCCTTCCTGTACCATGAACACTTGTCCGTAGCAATGAGGGACCTAGGTAGGTGCTAACTCAACCCCTCCATGTTCAAGGAGTTGCATATGTGCTCTCTTCAGCAATAGGGGACAGGCTCGGAACCAACAGTCTGAACTCACGGGAAAGTCAGCTCACAGGCCATCATCATCATCGGTGTCAACTGTCATCTCCTCAGACAGTGCCTTCATATGGCAATGTCATTGTCATACAGGTAAAAAGGCTTAGAAAGTATGGGGCTAAAGTTGTAAAATAAAAGAGATTGAACCTCAATCAGGGATGACCTATTTAGGAATATCTGAGCCCACCCCCATCAATGCTCTGCTATGTTCAAGAAACATGGAAAAACAAGGAAATCATGAAATTTGCAGGCAACTGGTGGGAACTAGAAAAGATCATCTTTAGTGAAGTAACCCAAAAGCAGAAAGACACACAAGGTATGTACTCACTTAAAAGTGGATATTAGACACACAATATAGGATAAACATACTAAAATCTGTACACCCAAAGAAGCTAAGCAAGGAAAAGGACCCTGGGTAAGATGATCAATCCTCATTCAGAAAGGCAAATGGAATAAAATTCAAAAGATGGAGAAAACAGGGAACAGGATAGGAGCCTACCACAGAGGACCTCTGAAAGACTGTACTGATCAAGGTATCCAAGCAGAGGCTGAGACTCATAGCCAAACTTTGGGCAGAGTACAGGAAATCTTATGAAAGAAGGGGGAGATAGAAAGACCTAAAGGGCACAGGAGCGCCAGAAGGAGACCAACAGAGCCCCCCCCCCAAAAAAAAAAACCTGAGCCCTGGGGACTGATACCCCAACCAAGGACTATGCATGGAGAGGACCTAAAATCCCTGCTCAGATGTAGTCCATAGACTCAGTATCCAAGTGGGGTTCCTAGTAAGGGGAACAGGGACTTTCTCTGGCATGAACTCAATGACAGGCCCTCTGATCACTTCCCCCTGGGGGGTGCAGCCTTGCCAGGCCACAGAGGAAGACAATGCAACCAGTCCTGATGAGACCTGATAGGCTAAGATCAAATCTAAGGGGAGGAGGACTTCCCTTATCAGTGGACTAGGAGAGGGACATAGGGGGAGAAGAGGGAGGAAGGATGGAATTGGGAGGAGATGAGTGAGGGGGCCACAGCAGAGATACAAATTGAATAAATTGCAATAAATGATAATAAAAAAAAGAAACATGAAAACTCTCTACAGAGGAACTGTATGGATCTACTGAGACTGAATAGGGAGCAAACATTGGTGAATGATGAGAACTATGATCCTTTCCTCAAAGAGCTCATATTTAATACCAGAAGCAGAAAAGATTGGCAGTAAGAATATTCTGGGAACGTACATGTTGTGCAATGGCAGTTTTCAGGGGAAAAGAGAGGAAGCAAACTTTGCCTGGAGACTGCAGAGACATCAGGAGCCATAATAACTCTCTATACCACAAAACCTGGCATAGAATAAGCAGAACTGATTAGCTGAACTTAAGGAAACAAACAAAAATGCTAACAGTGCATTTTAAAGATTATACCTGCTTCATCATTTACTTTAAAAGGACATCTTCAGATGTCCTTGAAGAGAATATAGGCACCAAGACACCTTGATAGGATGAAACTACAGATGAAACATGGTTTGCTTCACCTCCGCAAACTGGCAACTCCTTTCATTCATAAAGACAGACTTAGCTTAGAAAGAAGTAGAAGCCTTGGGTTCATGGTTAAGATCTCCACTCCAAGAAGACAGTTTTAAAACTCAAAGAGCCTGTCTTAAAAACATCCCTTTACACATGATGAAATTCTACAAATACAATTTCCAATAGCTAATTTTTAATTGCGTTATACTTCCCAAAGACTCATTCCTCGGCACCCCTGTCCTGCCCTACCACTGTGCTCTCCTGCTGCTATGCCCCAAGCAAGAACTCTGGCTGGCTTCTGCTGCCCAGGAGCAGGCCAGACCAGTTCAAAGGTGAGTGAACTGCTTGCCCATGGAATTCTACTTCCTAGATCCTAGATTTGATTTCCAAAGACCCATTACACTGCCCCCCAATCCTGTCCCTCCACCTGCCCCACTGCCATGCCCCTGGACCCAGTTCCTACAGACTTCAGATGCCCAGGTGCAGGCCATGACAGTTTGAAGAACAGGTACATGCCAAGCAAGCCAGAAAAACAGACAGGTAAATTCAGGCAGAGACTCCCTGCTAGACCAAATATCACACCAGCTGTCAGAAACACAGATAGGTGGCCCATAAGGAGACCTTCTTCACTCCTTCAGTGCCCCCGACACCCCTCACCTTCTCATCACCTTATCTCAACCCCCAAATCAGGCAGAGACCCCTTGCTGCAGCAAAGACCAAGCTACCTTCAGAAATCCAGCCTCCAACTTGTGCAGAGATTCCTACTGGATCAGAGGTCACACAGGCTGCCAGAAATCCATGCCACAAAGACCAGAAGACAAAAGAGGAAACAAAAACCAATGAACAAAATGCCCATTAGCTAAGACAAACTCAGATATCAGCACCTGGACCTGTAATCATCTCAAACTCAGCTGCCTATAACAGCAGTGTCTGAACACAATCAACAACAGCCAGGGAAATACGGCACCACTGGAGTCTAGCTATCCTGCAACAACAAAACAAGAATGTTCCAAACACAGCTAAAGAACAAGAAAAATAGCAGAAAACCAATTTCATGACAATAGTCGGGGTCCTTAAAAAGAAAATGAAAAAAAAAATCCCTTGAAGAAATTAGGAAAAGAATCAACCGACTGAGACTCATGGAGACGTGCAGAGATCATGGAGCCTGTAAGGAGTCTAACCTAGGTACTCTGCATATATGTTATGGCTGAGGAGCATGGTGTTCTTGTGAGCTTTCTAGCAGTGGGAGTGTGGGCTGTATCTGACTCTTTATTTTTTTTTCTTCATTATATATCCCAGTTGAAGCTCCCTCTCCCAACTCCTCCCATTTCCACCCTTCCACCCTCTTCCCCCCAACCCCTTCCCCTAGTCCACTGAAAGGGCAGTTCTCCCCTATTGCCATCTTCCAAAAGCTTGTTAAGTCTCATCTGGACTGCCTGGATCCCCTTCCTAGGTGGCCTGGCAAGGCTGTGTCACCAGGGATGAGTGATCAAAGAGCAGTCAAGTGAGTTCATGATAGAGGCAGCCCCTGCTCCCCTCACTCAGAGATCCACATGGAGACTGAGCTGCCAATGGGTCACATCTGAACAGGGAGTCTAGATCCTCTCTATGCATGGTTCTCCATTGGTGCATCAGTCTCTGCAGGACCCCCTGGACTCAGATCTTTTAGGATTTTTTGGTCTCCTTGTGGGGCTCCTGTCCCCTCCATGTCCCTCTATTCCCACCCCTCTCTTCCTCCATAAGGCTCCCTGTGCTCTGCCCATCTGTTCCCATTCCCTATTAGGTGAATCATTTCAGAGGACCCTCTATAGTAGGCTCCCATCCAGTTTCCTCTCTTCCACCGCTTCTGGTGTCTATCCTGTTTGCCATTCTGAATGAGATTTAAGCATCCTACCTAGGGTCCTCCTTGTTATTTAGCTTCTTCAGGTCTGTGTATGGCTATCCTATTTTACATGGCTAATATCCACTTATATGTGAGTATATACCATGACTGTCTTTCTGTCTCTGGGTTACCTCACTCAGGAGGATCAAGAAATTAGATGCCAACAAACCAAATAATCCAATTAAAAAATGGGGTGCAGAGTTAAGCAGAGAATTCTCAACAGAGAAGTAGAGAACGGCAGAGAAACAATTAAAGAAATGCTCAACATCCTTAATCATCAGGGAAATAAAAATCAAAACAACTCTGAGATTGCACCTTACACCCATCAGAATGGCTAAGATCAAAAACTCAAGTAACAACACATACTGGAGAGCATATGGAGAAAGGGGAACCCTCCTCCACTGCTGGTGGGAATGTAAACTTGTATAACCACTCTGGAAATCAATCTGGTGCTTTCTCAGAAAATTAGGATAGTGCTACCTCAAGATCCAGCTATACCACTCCTTGGCATATACCCAACAGATGCCCCACCATTAGGTAAGGACATTTGACCAACTATGTTCATAGCAGCTTTATTTGAACAGCCAGAATCTGGAAACACCCTAAGATGTTCCTCAGCGAAGAAATGGATGCAGAAATTGTGGTGCAACTACACAGTGAAAAACCACTCAGCTATTAAAATCATGAAGTTTGCAGGCAAATGGATGGAACTAGAAGAGATCATCCTGAGTGCATCTGACTCTTCAGCCTGCCTATTGGACCCTGTTCTTCCTATGGGGTTGCCTCATCCGGCCTTGATTGATGGTTCCTAATATTATTGTAGCTTCTTAGGCCATGATTAGTAGATGTTCTTAGAAGTCCTGCTCTTTTCTAAGGGGAGGCAGAGGTACTGGGATTTGGGAAAGAGGTGGGGAAGCTGGGGGTGAGTGAAGGGAGGGAAATTTTCAGTTGTGATGTAATGCTTTAGAGAAGAATAAAAATTTAAAAAAGAAAGATCCTGTCCCAAAACAAAACAAAATGAAAGTCTGAAAAACATTATAGATATCTTTCAGGTAACTAAATAATACATAAAGCATAATATTTTCTAAGTTACATTATTTTGTTTTTAACATAGGTTATGGCAGGCTTTTACATAACACTACTTATCCAAGCAAAACATTTCGCATATTTCCTAATACGAAATACTTTCATAATCATTTGCTTAACTGTAGGAACAGGCCCTTATTAAGTGTGTTTCACAGGCTTCTTAGGTTGCCTCAGGTTTTACCTTGGGAATTTCAAAAACAACAGAGAGTCATCTACATTTTCAATAATTCTTAATAAAGAGTTAAAAAAGCCAAAGGGATGACAACAGAAAAAGGTATTGTCCGTTGTCCAGCCTCTATGCCAATTGCTAGGACATGGCGTCTTTGTGTCTTTGTTGATACACTGACATATTATTGACAGCAGTGGCAGTGATTCAGCTCTGCCACACCTTCTCGTTTTTTATGTCCCTCATAACCAATTGCAACAAACTCTGACCTCATTTTGTGTTATTGTTGCTGTTGTTATTGTTTGCTCTTTGAAACAAGCTTTCACTCAGTCTCCTAAGCTATCCTGGAATGCACTATGCAGCTTAAATTCATGGTGATTCTCTGCCTTGGATTGCTGCATGCTAGAATTATAGGCATGGGCCATCATACCCAAAACAACTTCATTTTTTTTTGTTTGATTGTACATTTTTTTTCAAGCATCCCTCTCCCATTACCTTTAGCCACATTGCACAGGCTGAAAAGAAGACCCCGACTTCACCTTCTCCTTTGGTGCCAAGTGGGAAACTTGAAGTGTTCCCCCATCCCTTATGGTCAAACATTGTAAATCCTACTCCTTCGCTATTGAAGATCTGAATGGCTTAAACAACACTCCCTCTGCTCTGCTCAAGCCAAACTATATCTGCTTACATCTGTTTGTAATAAACTTTCTATTAAATTTTTCAGTGAGTGAGCCAGGATGGTGGCATTTTGTTATAATCCTAGAACTAAGAAGGCTGAGTGGCAAAAAGGTCTCCATGAGTTTGATGCTGGCCTGAGCTGCATAGCCAGATCCTGTCTCATGGTTTAAAAAAGCAATTATCTAAGAGGTTGAGGCAAGAGAACCCTGAATTTGAGGCCAGTCTGTGATACACAGCAAGATTTTCCTTCCAGGAGAGTAGCTTTGTTAGTGTATACCATGTCAATAGCTTTAATTTTTCAACCAAATTTTGTGGGAGAGTCTCTCCTGCTTTGCCAAGAAAGTATATAACCCCAAAGGCCTACAGTAACCATGCTCACTCAGAGGAGCACAGTGGAACATCCTCATTGTCTGAACAGTTTACTGTTGTCTTCTAATTATTTGGTTTTCAGTACATTCACATTTGCTGTCCTTATATAGCCAAGAGTAGATCTGATTAATTCAATTTCAAACAAAATAAAAATTGTGACAAGGAATAACCTAATCAAGTGTATGAGAGTGTCCCAGAGATTAGAACTAAATTTCACTGGTTTTGACCCTACTCTTTAATCTATCATGCTAGCTACATTGCAAAATGTAAGCATTTTAAATTTTCCTCAATCCTCATTCAGAAAGGCAACAAATGAACATTAGGAGAGGGAGAAAATGGAATAGGACAGGAGCCTACCACAAAGGGCCTCTTAAAGACTCTACCTTGAAGTGTATCAAAGTAGATGCTGAGACTTATAGCCAAATTTTGGGCAGAGCACAGGGAATCTTATGAAAGAAGCAGGTAAGACCTGGAGAGGACAGGAGCTCCACAAGGATAGCAAAAGAACCAAAAAATCTGGACACAGGATGAGACTGATACTCCAACCAAGGACCACTCATGGAAATAACCTAGAACCCCTGCATAGATGTAGCCTATGGCAGTTCAGTGTCCAAGTGGGTTCCATAGTAATGGAAACAGGGACTGTCTCTGACATGAACTGCTTGGCCTGCTCTTTGATCACCTCCCCCTGAGGGGGGAGCAGCCTTACCAGGCCACAGAGGAAGACAGTGCAGCCAGTCCTGATGAGACAAGTTAGACTAGGATCAGAAGGAAGGGGAGGAAGACCTCCCCTATCAGTGGACTGAGGGAGGGACATGGGTGGAGAAGAGAGAAGGCAGGATTGGCAAGGGAGGAGGGAGAGAGCTACAGGTGGGAAACAAAGTGTAATTAATGAAAATATAAATAAAGAAAAGGAAAACAAAGATTGTGGAAGTTATCAATCAGAAAAGAATACATCTAGAACTCAAACTAAGAGTAGTTTCAATGTCTGGGCTGGAAACTTCTGTGTTTGCTGCACCCCTCAAGAGTTTCATGGAAGCCAACATGGAGGATCAAGCCTTTGGCAATGCTAAATATCAGTTACTCTAATGGGAAGCCACAGCATTCATAGATTAGAGTCCTGATCCATCCAAGAAGCTAAACCTTGCCTCTGAGCAACCTGCATACTTTCACTTGAGTGACATAGAGCTGATGTTCCCACCTAAATGCAGGACTCTACTTCAAAAGTCATCAAATAGAACATATGACTCTCGCGAAAATGTCTACAACAACATTAGAGGTCAGTAATTCTGGGTCCTGTTCTCAGAAGCACAGTGAATACTGCAAGTCATTTAGCCATTTGTGCTAAATGTTTTGTTTTGTTGTTTTTTTGTTTGTTTGTTTTTACTTTCTTGAGGTAAAACAGGGTAAGAAATAAATGGATTGATTAAGAGTTGTGAAATTTCAGACGTCAATAATTGATTATAATCTGAGAAGAAAAACATCCTTTATCATGGTACTTAATCTTCATAACTCCTGAAGCATAGTTTTTTAACCTTTATTTTAGTTAAGCACATAGAAATACATGTGCCATGCATAAAAATGAAAATAGGTCTGTATTTATCACCCTGCACAAAACTAAAGTCCAAGTGGATCAACGACCTCAACATAAAACCAGATACTCTAAATCTGTTAGAAGAAAAAGTGGGGAACAGCTTAGAACTCCTTGGCACAGGAGACAACTTCCTGAACAGAACACCAACAGCACAGGCTCTAAGAGCAACAATCAATAAATGGGACCTCATGAAACTGAAAAGCTTCTGTAAAGCAAAGGACACTGTCATCAAAACAAAATGCCTGCCTACAGATTGGGAAAGAATCTTCACTAACCCTTTATCTGACAGAGGACTAATATCGAGTATATACAAAGAACTAAAGAAGCTGAAAAGCAGCAAACCAAGTAATCCAATTAAAAAATGGGGAACAGAGCTAAACAGAGAATTCTCGACAGAGGAATATCGAATGGCAGAGAAACACTTAAAGAAATGCTCATTCTCATTAGCCATCAGGGAAATGCAAATCAAAATGACCCTGAGATATCACCTTACACCCATCAGAATGGCCAAGATGAAAAACTCAAGGGACAACACATGCTGGAGAGGTTGTGGAGAAAGGGGAACCCTCCTCCACTGCTGGTGGGAATGTAAACTTGTACAACCACTCTGGAAATCTATCTGGCGCTTTCTAAGACAATTAGGAATAGTGCTTCCTCAAGATCCAGCTATACCACTGCTAGGTATATACCCAAAGTTTGCTCAAGTACACAAAAGGGATATTTGCTCAACCATGTTTATAGCAGCTTTATTTGTAATAGCCAGAACCTGGAAACAACCCAGATGTCCATCAACGGAAGAATGGATACAGAAATTGTGGTATTTTTACACAATGAAATACTACTCAGCAATCAAAAAGGAGGAAATCATGAAATTTGCAGGCAAATGGTGGGACCTAGAAAAGATCATCCTGAGTGAAATATCCCAGAAGGAGAAAGACAAACACGGTATATACTCACTTATATAGAGCTATAAGATATAATAAACATAATGAAATCTGTACACCTAAAAAAGATAATCAAGAGAGTAGACATGGGGTAAGATGATCAATCCTCGTTTAGAATGACAGATGGGATGTGCATTGAATGTATGACAGGAGTCTACTGAGCGCATTGGAAAGACTCTAACTAGCATTGTTTTCAAAGCAAAGACTCATGACCAAACCTTTGGCAGAGTACAGGGAATCATAAGAAAGAAGGGGAGTTAGTCTGATGGTGAAAGGATAGGAGCTCCACAAGGACCAAATATATCTGGGCACAGGGTCTTTTCTGAGACTGACATGCAACCAAGGACCATGTATGAATGTAACCTAGAACCTCTGCTCAGATGTAGCCTGTGGTAGCTCAGTAACCAATTGGTTTCCCATAGTGAGGGGAACAAGGACTATTTCTAACAGGAACTCAATGACTGGCTCTTTGGCCTCCCCACCCTCCAAGGGAGGAGCAGTCCTGTTAGGCCACAGAGGAGAGCTTTGCAGCCAGTCCTGAAGATACCTGATAAAACAGGATCAGATGAATGGGGAGGAGGTCCCCCCTATCAGTGGACTTGGCAAGGGGCACAGTGGAGATGAGGGAGGGAGGGAGGGACTGGGAGGGAATGAGGGATCGGGACATGGCTGGGGTACAGAGTTAATAAAATGTAACTGATAAGAAAAAAATAAAAAAAAGATTCAAAAAAAAAAAAAAAGAAATACATGTGCCAAGTTGTATGTGATAAACAGGTTCACATTTTTCTGGTTCACACAGTTTCCAACCAATTGTTTTCCTAGTCCAGTGGATATATATTTAAAAAAGTATCTATAAGGTACATGCTAGATACAAAAGGGTTGTCAAACCATTTATTATTGACAAAAATCTCAACCAAAGGTTGAAGTGAACCCATTAGTGGATATGGCCTTCAAAGTAGTGCAGGAGAGAGATGGAGTATGAGAATCTTTACCAAAAACCATCCTGTGCTAGCAGGATCACCTAAACTGTAGCCAAAAGTAATTCAATAATCAGTGTCTGATAATCATCTGTATGAAGGTTCAAGTTCAAATGCAAAGCAAGACACCCAGAGATGGGCTCAGGAACAAGTTGGGAAGTGAAGTCTGAAGTTCTTCACAACCTCACTTTCAGAGAGTCAGTAGCCAGCAGAGGCTCACTAGTTTAGGGGAAGATCAGCAATTAAAAACTCATGTTTCCATGGGAAATGAGAAGAGAGAAGATGCTTTTTCTCAGGCTCAATCATGTGAAGCATCATCATGAGGGCTGTACCTCATGTAACTGTTCTCACTGTAACTCATTAAAGGTAGACGATGAAGGTCACATCAGGATAACACCAAGGATCATTGCTCCAGGGAGTCCCACAGCTAGAATAAACATTTGATGCTCAACTCTCTATAAAATTTGACAGCAACTCTTCAGTCATTTTTACTTGTTTTTTCCAATGCTTAGCCCTGTTCCTATGGTGTTGATGATGCAAATCCCTGTAGACACCGTGGCCTTAGTAACACTCCTGAACTGGCTTGAACCTAATGCAACTATTTGCAAAGTTGAAGTTAGAGACATTTGGGAGAAAAGGGATTGTGACTTCCAAGCGCCTGTGACTTCCACAGCCCTTGGCTTCCAGACAAGAAAAGCCTACAGGGAGGTTTTGCTCTGTAGGGGAAATGGAGAAATGCCTGGGAGTTGCTCCAAGCTAGGGGAACTTGAATATATCCAGAAGATGATGAAAGGTTGTTCCCTTTTAGCCTCTGCTCAAGCCCCAAGACAACATAGACTTAAGGAGCCAAGGTCAGCAAAGGGCTTTTCTCCTGACAGAGTCAAGCAGGAGTGGCTGCTTTTATGGAGTAGATTGGGGTTTTTTGATCCTTACCCATGAATTCAGGATAAGATTTCTTTTTCTTTATTTGTAATTTTGTAAAGCAAATGATCTGGTTTAATGGACCCAACCATTTATGGCTAGGAAGACAATATACCACCATAGGAGACATCTGATATTTGGAATTCTTTCTCCCACACTCACTGAAATCTTGTGACTTTGTTCTTTGTTATCCTGAGATAGTATAATAATACAAATAATTTCTATTTTCCAATTTTTTGGAGGGAGGAGCGTGTTCAAGACAGGGTTTTCTCTGTATAACCTTGGCTATCCTGGAATTCACTCTGTAGACCAGGCTGGTCTCAAACTCTCAGAGATCTGCCTCTCTCTGCCTCCCTGAGTGCTGGGAGTAAAGGCCTGCACCACCACCACCTGGCTTATATTTCCAATTCGTAATTAAAAAAATGACAGAAAATAGTGACCAAGAAATACAGCACTGAAACTGAAAATAGAAAAAACCTGGAAGACCAAAGTGTGTTGTGGGTAAAAACTAACTGAAGTATCACACAGTGTGAGCACAGTGTCAAACTGCTAAGGAAATTAGAGGTCCGGAAAAGTCTCCTGAGAAGGTCTCAGGGCTAGCTATCCATCCCATGGCACAGTGTTTTTCTAGAATATGCTAGGTCATGCTTTGTCCCAAATACCAGAAAAATTAAGTGATTTTTGTTTTGTTTTGTTTTGTTTTGTTTTGTTTTGTTTTGTTTTTTAAAAGAACCAGTAACAACAAAACTGTCAATGTTAAGAAACACACTCAGGAAAAACTAACATGAAATATTTAAAAATTAACAGATGATGAGACTCACAGCCAAACATTGGGCAGATCGTAGGGAGTCTTGTGGAAGAATGGGGGAAGAAGAGGAACCAGAGGGGACAGGAGCTCCACAAGAAGACCAACAGAGCCAACTAACCTGGGCCTGGGGGGGAGGCTTCTGGCACCCCAACCAAGGACCATTCATGGACTCAACCTAGGCCCTTTATACATATGTAGATGATGGGTAGTTTGGCCAACATTTAGGTCCCCTAGAAAGGGGAGAGGGGACTATCTCTGACATGGACTCTGCTGCCTGCTTTTCTGTCACCCCTCCCTGCCAGGGCTGCCTAGCCAGGCCACAGAGGAAAGAGAAGTGCTAAATCCTGATGCCCATGAGGTACTGGTCTGAGTTGGTGGGGAGAAGGCTCCCATTATCTGAGGAGTAGGGGAGGACGGATGGGGGGAAATGTGAGGAAGGATTAGAACAGGAGCAGAGGAAGGAGCACCTATGATCAAGAGGTAAAGTGAATAAATAAATTTAAAATTTTACTCTTAAAACACATGTGAAACTTTTGACTTTAATAGCTATAAAGACTAAAGAAGGAAGTGGAAGAAAAATTGATGAAGAGAACTTGAAAAAATAAAAGGACAGTAAGCAATACAGTTTTGTATCTAACTGCTCTAAAAATTGACCCAGGTTAATATTGGTAAAATAGAAGTGCATTATAGTTAGTTTTTAATCCAGAACTTTACTGGATTGAACATTGCTCAATAAATTATGATGGATTCACATAGAACCCTACAAAAGAAAAAGTAATTTTTTGATAGATATTTCCTCAATAGGGTGTAATTATGCTTTATATAAAATATGCCCTATATAACTATGCTTTATATAAAATATGCCCTATATAAATATTCTTTATATAAAACAAATTGTCCTATAAAACCTGGACAATAAATATGTTCAAAACCAAAAAGCATGGATTATCTGCAAGAGGCAATGTTATAGAATCAAAATGTATCATCTTTACCTCCAAGGACTGAATCCTGGCAGAGACATATGGCTTTGACAGTCTCCTCATCTGTGAAGCGACCATGTTAATTATATAACATTTTCCTTTTATGTTTAAACTGCGCAAGCAAGCCCTGAGAAACCTCGCACACATCTTTCTCCTGAGAACTTTATTACTGTTATTTACCCATACTCTCTGTAACATCAGACTTTCACCAGGCTTTCTGGAACTACCTGTGAGTTCCTGATCCAAAGAAAGCTTAGATGTTTAGAGAGGTGATCAGCCTGCCAAAAACTATCAAAAAATAAAAATAAAAAGATATGTTGAGGTAGCTGGCTATACTTACTTGGAATTTTCAAGTCTGATGAGCAATACAGTGGAGAGAGAATGTAATTGGCAGGAGCAGAGAGCAGCAGTGAAAGAGCAATAGAACAAAAACAACAACCAGGCATTGAACTCTTGAGTTAACAAACAGCCACAAGTAAGTAAAAAGCAAAGGGTCAAGAAGATAATGCATCTGGAATATAATAGAAGTCGATTGAAAAAGAAACATAGATTGGTCAGGATTCTTCGGAGAAAAAGAACCAACAGAAGCTATGTAGATAATGTAGAAGAAGGCATGTTATAGGAATTGCTCATGTGATTAAGCAGACCAAGAAGTCCCATGATATATCATCCATATATCATCTTAACACTAGAGAATGAAGAAAGTCAGTGGTACAACTCAGTTCAAATCAGAAGGCTTAGTCCTGAAGACACCTGATAAACCAGTATCAGATGGAAGGGTAGGAGGTTATCCCCTATCAGTGGACTTGGAAAGGGGCAGGGAGGAGATAAGGGTGGAAGGGTAGGATTGGGAGGGAGAGAGGGAGCGGGATTAGCAGGGATACAAAGTTAACAAACTGTAACTAATACTAAAAAAATAAAAATTATAAAAAAAATCAGAAGGCTTAAGAACTAAGCACTGCAGAAAAGAAAATGGACTTCCCAGCTCAAGCAGAGTAGGGGAATTCACTATCTGCCTTTTTGTCCTATGTGGGCAAACATCAGGACTCTACATGCCGAGCCATGCCCCGCATTGGCAAAGGCAGAGCGTCCTTACCCAGTCTGAAGACTCCAGTGCCTACCTCATGTAGAGGTGCCCCCACAACACACCCAGCAATAAGGGTTGACCAGCTCTGTGAGTACTTACAGGAAAAAAAGTCCTGTTGATGCATGAACTAACTCACAATCATGAGCTCAGAAGACTTCAAATTATTACTGGAGCCAAGAGCATGGATAAACTTGTGTTAAGAGGCCTCTACTTCCAATGTCCATCCCATTTGTCTTTCTAAGTGAGGATTGATCATCATAACCTGGGTCCTCTTTCTTGTTTCTCTTCTTTAGGTGTCCTAAGGAGCAGCCTTGCTAGGCCACAGAGGAGGACATTGCAGCCACTCCTGGTGAGGCCTGATAAGCTAGGGTCAGATGGAAGGGGAGGAGGACGTCCCCTATCAGTGGACTGGGGGAGGGACAGGAAGGAGATGAGGGAGGGAAGGTGTGATTGGGAGGGGAGAGAGAGGGGGCTACAGCTGGGATACAAAGTGAATAAACTGTAACAAATAAAAATAACATAAAATTTAAAAAGCAAAAAAATAAAATAAAATAGAAAATAAAAGAGGTCAACTGGAATGCAATATATGCACCTTCTTTATATGCTCAATCAAATGTATGTATGTTCTCATACACTTGTGTGCATGTATATTACAAGAAAGAGAAATACAGAGAAATGTGACACCCAATTGGATATTTTAATTTTTCCTGAGATTCACTACAATTACAGAATAATGACAAAGGGCAGCTGTAATTAATCTAGGATTCCCAGATGGTGATAAGTACCAGGAATTCATTGTTCTGGTATTTCTAAGTTTAACATGAGGTTGATACTTTTCAGACTAAAACTTTAATTTCAATTTCAATTTAATAGGAAACTGAATATATTGCTTTCTTATATTCTAAAGGAATTCAGTCAACATAGAATTGTTTTCAAAATTATATTAAGCAAAAATTTTGAAGAACAGAGTATCCAGTCCCTGACAAACAAACAAAAGGGCCCCAAAATGATGATTAGAATATGATATTTTCTCTTTGTGTGTTTTCCTTATGATTACACTCATCTTTGGACTTCATGTTCCTTTTGTTTGGGGGGAAGTCTCTTCTACCAGCCTGCACTCAGACCATCTTGGAAAGAAAAAAAATTCTTAAATGCTGTTACTGGTGTATAATTTCAAAATGGTAAGTTTATAGCTTTAATCTTTTATGTCAAAAACTAACAATACTGGCTTCAGTATTGACTTGAAATACTGTTTTGTAAGGTTTGGATGTAAATAATCGAGATCAGATTTTGCATCTGTGTGAGACCTAACTTCCACTGTCATTTGTTTATAACTTGAGGTACTTGCTGTGTCCTTTTATGTTAGAGCTGTTCTCCCTTACTCCTCCACCAACACCCGTCACCTTTGTTTTAAATAAACTGCCTTTTAGACCAAAAAGTGAATCTATGCTTAGGGTTTATCCAACTTCAATTCAATGTACAATTCAATGAATTTCAAGTTTTCTTCTTTGTAAGTTATACACACAAATGTATTCTTACATATCTTGTCAATATTTAGAAACAGAATCCCATGTACCACATCTTTGGTTCCATGTAATATTTGTTCTGCCTGGTGTCTATTCCAAAACTGCTTCTTTAAGCTCTCTCTTAGCCAGTGTATACTCCTTATTCCAGTGCCGGAACACTCCAAGAAGTTTTTGTCACTAAGGATTTTATTTCTTCTTTTCCTAAACATCAAAAAACTTATCATTTGCTTTCTCAATCCTGATTCTCTTATCAACCATAACCAAAATTTGTCTAACTAGGTATGTCTCCTCAGAACAGTGCAAACAACTCTTTAAGCACGGTAGCTTTAACTCTGCCTTCATCCCTGCTTCCCACAGCACAATTTTATCCGCCTCTAACACGCCTCTCAGCAGCCTGGCCTCCCTACCTTTGCTATCTTAATAGCTTTGCTTCCATTTTACAATATGCTTTGCCCCTATTCTACAGTTACTAAGAGGTTCTGGACAAAAAATAACAGTCTCATGCAGCTGCTAAAAGATTGATGCCATGCTGTTGCTGCTCCAGTTATTAAATTTCACTGTTATCAAAAATCAAATGATTAGACAACTTGGAAAATATTTTGCTTATTTTTAAGTTTTATCTCTAAATAGTATAAATTTGTACAACTCAATTGGTATTCCCCAAAGTAGTCCTAAGAGTTGGCAATCTTAACACTTATGTAATTTCCAAGAAGTCAAGATTCCATTTTCCACAGTTCCTTAAAAGTTAAAAAAGTAAAAAAAAATAAAATAAAAATTAAAAAATAAAACAAATTTTCCATCATTGTCTATTCCAATTGGGTCAATGAATTTGAAATTATTTAGTATCCCAACAGGATAGTTATTCAATGTGAAAATAAACAATTAACATTAAATCTTTGATTAAAGTCCACTGCCCTTTCTAGGCTTCAGTCCCATTGCCTATATGGGATTTATGGAGTTGTCTATTTACTTTTAGACTCTAAACATGTGGATGTATCTAATACACCAGATAATCTGACAATCAGTGAAATGGTGACTTCTACAGAAATATACAAATGTTCAATCCCTATCCAAAGGTAAAGAGAATGGACATCAGAAGAAGGAGAAAAGGGTGAAGTCAGGAGCATGCCACAGAGGACCTCTGAAAGGCTTTGCCCTGCAGACTATCAAAGCAGAAGCTGAGACTTATGGCCAACCTTGGGGCAGAGTGCAGGGAATCTTATGAAAGAAGTGGGAAACAGTAAGATCTGGAGAAGACAGGAACCCCACAAGGAGAGCAACAGAACCAAAAAATCTGAGCACAGGGGTCTTTCCTGAGACAGTTACTCCAACCAATTATACATGGAGATAATCTAGGACCCCTGCACAAATGTAGCCCATGGCAGTTCAGTGTCCAAGTGGGTTCCATAGTAATAGGAACAGGGACTGTCTCTGACATGAACTGATTGGCCTGCTCTTTAATCACCTCCCCCTGAGGGGTTGGGGGAGCAGTCTTACCAGGCCACAGAAGAAGACAATGCAGCCAGGCCTGATGAGACCTAATAGATTAGGATGAGAAGGAAGAAAAAGAAGACCTCCCCTATCAGTGGACTTGGGGAGGGGCATGTGTGCAGAGAAGAGAAGAAAGGAGGGGTTGGGATGGGAGGAGAGAGGAAACCACAGGGGGGGGGATACAAAGTGAATAAAGTGTAACTAATAAAGAATTAGAAAATGAAAAAAAGAAAGATGAAAAAAATTTTCTGACACCATTAACAACTCTATTATGGCAATGCTTGATGGGTGACAAAAGATTGCTGGGCATATTTAAAGCCATCCCCGGTTGTCAGATATCACGCTGAAGAAGTGATGAAAAACCACGGAGAGCATGCTAGAGACTGCATCATTAACCACTAATTGCTCTGTACAATGCTGTACACGCCACCAGATAGGAAACCACACATTTCTGGTTTGAACATGAAGTAGATATCATCACTCTCCCGTTTGAAAATCTTTGAGTGTAAAGTACTCATCTTTACACTTATGTAAATCTTAACACTTATGTAATTTCCAAGAAGTCAAGATTCCATTTTCCACAGTTCCTTAAAAGTTAAAAAAGTAAAAAAATTCTGATGGGTGTAAGGTGAAATCTCAGGGTTGTTTTGATTTGCATTTCCCTAATGGCTAATGAGGTTGAGCATTTCTGTAAGTGCTTCTCTGCCATTCGATATTCCTCTGAAGAGAATTCTCTCTTTAGCTCTGTTCCCCATTTTTTAAGTGGATTACTTGGTTTGTTGCTTTTCAGCTTGTTTAGTTCTTTATATATATTGGATATGAGTCCTCTGTCAGATAAAGGGTTGGTGATGATTCTTTCCCAATCTGTAGGCAGTCGCTTCAGAACAAGATAATTTGAACACAGGGAACTTCCCAGAGACTCATACTCCAACCAAGGACTATTCGTGGAGATGACCTGGAACCCCTGCACAGGTGTAGCCCATGGCAGTTCAGTGTCCAAGTGGGTTACATAGTAATGGGAAGAGGGACTGCCTCTGACATAATCTGATTGGCCTGCTCCTTGATCACTTCCCCCTGAGGGGGGAGCAGCCTTACCAGGCCACAGTAGAAGACAATGCAGCCACTTTTGATGAGAACTGATAGACTAAGATCAGAAAGAAGAGGAGAACCTCCCCTATCAGTGGACTTGGGGAGTGGCATACATGCAGAAAGGGGAGGGAGGGTGGGATCGGCAGAGGAGGAGGGAGGGGCTTATGGGGGGATACAAAATGAATAAAGTGTAATTAATAAAAATAAAAAAATAAAAAAAGTAAAAAAATAAAATAAAAATTAAAAAATAAAACAAATTTTCCATCATTGTCTATTCCAATTGGGTCAATGGATTTGAAATTATTTAGTATCCCAATACTAACTTACTTGAGTAACTGTAAGCCACACATTTGTTTTTCTGGTTTGATTGGCTTTAAGACATATCAATAGGAATTAAGGCAGATGGCGCAAACAGGGCCCAGGAATATCTGATGTTTAGGAAGCTGAATACAGACTCTGTAAAGGAAACTGCAGGTCAACACTGGAGGAAGCACAGGATCTTTCATCCTTTCTTCCCTCTGTACATCTGTTTGCAAAGGAACTTTCCGTTCAGCTTGAAAACAGTCTAGGTATGGCCATATACAGGGAAAATAAAAACCTCCATGAGCTGCAAAAAGTGTAAATAAATAACATAGAAAAATGTCATTTTAGAAGAATTTACAGTTGGGCAAACCAAAGAAGACAAACTCAGAATTTATATTAAAACGTTAAAAGTCAAATGATGTTTCCGTCCACACAGGCTGCTGCAGCATAACACGGGATAGTGGTTTATGAAGAACAGAGATTTCTTTCTTAGTTTTAGAGGCTCTGAAACCTAAAATCAAAGTGTAAATGGATGTGGTATCTGGTGAGGGTGTTTCCTGGTTCAGAACGATTATCTTCTCAGTGTAGTCTCACACAGTAGAAGAAGAGGTTCTCAGCTGCTATTGTTTAAGTACGTAAATGCCACTCATAATGGCTCTACCCTTAGAACCAACCAAACCAGCCTCTTAGAGACCCTACCTCCAAATACTCCTTTTCCCTACTTTATTTATAATCACTTTTAAGCCTGATACCAGCCTCCTCCCTCCTCTCCTCCTAACCCCTCTCATGCCTCTCTCTTCTCATTCCCTCCTCCTCCTCTTCCTCCTTCTCCTCTTCCTCCTCCTCCTCTTCCTCCTCCTCCTCTTCCTCCTCCTCCTCCTCTTCCTCTTCCTCCTCCTCCTCTTCCTCCTCCTCTTCCTCCTCCTCTTCCTCCTCCTCTTCCTCCTCCTCCTCCTCCTTCTCCTCCTCCTCCTCTTCTTCTTCTTCTAAAAGGGGAGGCCACCAAGGGGTACCAGTTTACTCTGGCAGCACAAGTGACAGCAGCAATAAGCAAATGCTCTTCCACTGAGGCCAGACAAGGCAGCCTAGCTAGGAGAAAGGGATCAAAGGCGATCAACGGGGTCAGAAACAGGCCCCACTCCCGTTGTCAGAGGACCCGTATGATGCCCAAACTGCAGATCTGCTATATATGTGCAATGTATCTAGGTCTGGCCCACGCATGCTCTTTGGTCGGTGCTTCAGTCTCTGTGAGCCCCCATGGGCCCAGGTTAGTTTACTCTGTAGGTCTTGTAGTGATATCCTGGATCCCTCCAGCTTCCTCAATCTTTCCACAAAACTCCCTGACCTCAGGCTATGTTTGGCTATGGTTCTCTGTATCTGTTTCCATCATCTGCTGGATAAAGCATCTCAGACGACAGTTATGCTAGGCAACTGTTTGCCTGTTATTAATAATATGGGGGTTGGCTCTCTCGCATGAGGTAGGCCTCAAGTTGGGCTAGTCATTGGTTTGACATTCCCTCAATCTCTGCTCTATCTTTATTCTGGCACATTTTATAGGTGAGACAAATTTTGGGTCAAAGATTTTAAGAGTTAGTTAGTGTCCCCCTCCCTCCACTGGAAGTCCCATCTGGCTACAGCAGGTGGTTACTTCAGGCTTCATATCACTTGCTGCTAAGAGTATCAGCTGGAGTTACCACCATAGACCTCCTGGGTCTTTGTATGGTTTAGTATCAGGGTGACTGTGGCCTCATAAAATGAATTTTGCAATGTTCCTTTTGTTTCTATTTTGTGGAATTATTTGAGAAGCATTGGTAGTAGCTCTTCTTTGAAAGTCTGGTAGAATTCTGCACTAAAAACCATCTGGCCCAGGGCTTTTATTGGTTGGGAGAATTTTAATGACTGCTTTTATTTCCTTAAGAATTATAGGTCTCTTTAAATTATTTACCTGATCGTTATTTAACTTGGTAAATGGTATCTATCAAGAAAATCATCCATTTCATTTAGATTTTTCTAATTTTGTGGCATACAGGTTGTTGATGTAAAATCTAATGATTCTTTGGATTTCCTTGGTGTTTGTTGTTATGTCCTTCATTTCTGATTTCATTAATTTTATAATGTCTCTCTGCCTTTCAGAGAGACCTTGTCTATCTTGTTGATTTTCTCAAAGAACCAGCTCTTGGCTTTGTTGATTCTTTTTGTTCTAGAGATTTCAGGTATGCTTTTAAATTGCTAGTATGGCCCACCAACAGAGGACCATGCATGTAGAGGACCGAGACCAGGACCCTGCTCAGATGTGACCAATTGGCAGCTCAGACACTATGTGGATCTCTAAGGGGAGCAGGGGCCGCCTCTATCATGAACTCAGTTGACTGCTCTTTGATCACTCGCCCCTGGTGATGCAGTCTCGCCAGGCCATGGAGGAAGAGGATCCAGGCAGTTCTGATGAGACTTAACAAGCTATGGGCAGGTGGCAATAGTGGAGAACTCCCCCTTTCAGTGGACTAGGGGAAGGAGATTGGGGAAGAAGAAGGGAGGGTGAGACTGGGGGATAGGGTTTCAATCAGGATATATAACAAATAAATTGTAAAGGAAAAACAAAAATTAAAATTAAAAAAGAGAGAAAAAAATTGCTAGTATGAGAATGTTCAAATTTCTTTATGAAGGTACTTAGTGCTATGAACATTCCTTTGAGCTTCCGTTGTGTCCCATAAGTTTGTGTATGTTGTGCCTTTACTTTAATTGAATTCTAGAAAGTCTTTATTTTTTTAATTTCCTCCCTTACCCAGTGGTCATTGAGTAAAGAGTTATTCAGTTTCCATGTGTATAGGCATTCTGTTGTTTCTGTTGTTGTTGAATCCCAGCTTTAGTTCATGGTGATCTGATATAACTCAAGGAGTTATTTTAATTTTTTTTTTTTTGTATTTGTTGAGGCTTACATTGTGATCAACTATGTGGTGGTTTTGAAGAAGGTTCTGTAAGGTACTGAAAAGGAGGGAGAATTTTGTGTGCGTTTGGGTGGAATTTTCTATAGATATCTGTTAGGCTCATTTGATTCATAACATCTGTTAGTTTCATTACTTTTGTTTAGTTTCTGTCTCTATGACATGTCCACAGGTGTTGGGAGTCTCCTAAGATTAATGTGTGGCATTCAATATACGGTTTAAGCTTTAAAAATATTTCTTTTACAGATGTGTGTCCCCTTGCATTTGGAGCATAGATGCTCAGGATTTAGATCTGATCTTTGTGGATTTTGCCTTTGATAAGTATGAAGTATCATTCCCCATCTCTTTTGATTAATTTTGGCTGAAAGATATTAGAATAGCTACTCTAGCTTGCTTCTTGTGTCCACGTGCTTGAAAAACCTTTTTCCAGGCCTTTACTCTCAGATAAAGTCTATCTTTATTGCTGGGGTACGTTTCTTGTATGCAGCAGAATTATGGCTCCTGCTTGTGCACCCATTCTGTGAGGGTGTTTTTGTTTGTTTGTTTGTTTGTTTGTTTGTTTTTTTAAGAATTGAGAGAAGTGATGTTAAGAGATATTAGTGCCCAATGATTGTTAATTCCTGTTATTTGATGTTGTTGTTGTTGGTGGTGGTGTGTGTGTGTGTGTGTGTGTGTGTTTCCAATCTTTTGTTTTCACTGGTGTAGAATTATTTATTCCCTGTGTTTTCATGGATGTAGTTAACCTCCTTGGGTTGGAGTTTCCTTTCTATAATTTTCTATAGGGCTGGATTTATAGATAGATATTGTTTGAATTTATTTTTTTCCTATGGGTTAGGGTTAGTGACAGTGAGTGACAGGTGTGGGGGGGTGATGTTGAAGATACTATCTGAACATCTCTTTAGGCTTTAAGAGGAGTTATAGAGAAAAGGATGGCTCAAGGGGGGAATATGTGCCAATGAGTTCAGGCTCTTCCCTACTTTCTCGTCTAATAGATTTAGTGTATCTGGTGTTATATTGAGGTCTTTGATCCACTTGGATTTGAGTTTTGTACAGGGAGATAAATATGGATCTGTTTGCATTTTTCTACATGTACACATCCAGTTAGACCAGCACCATTTGAAAAAGATGCTGTCCTTTTTACATTCTAAGGTTTTGGCTCCTTTTTTAAAAAAATCAAGTGATCATAGGTATGTGAGTTTATTTCTGGGTCTTCAATATGATTCTATTGATCAACCAGTCTATTTCTACTCCAGTACCATGCAGTTTTTATCACTATTGGTCTGAAGAATAGCATGAAGTCAAGGATGAAGATACCTCCAGAAATTCTTTTATTGTATAGGATTGTTTTAACTATTCTGTTTTTTTGTTTTTGTTTTTGTTTTTCCATGTGAAGTTGAGAATTGCTCTTTCAAAGTCTGTGAAGAATTATGTTGATATTTTCATAGGGATTGCATTGAATCTGGAGATTGCCTTTGGTAAGATGGCCATTTTTACTGTTAATCTTACCTATCCATGAACATGGAATGTCTTTCCAGCTTCTGCTATCTTCTTCAATTTATTTCCTCAGAACACCAACAGCTCAGGTGCTAAGATCAACAATTAATTATTGAGACCTCTTGAAACTGAAAAGCTTCTGTAAGGCAAAAGACACTGTCAATAGAATGAAAAGACAGCCTACAGATTGGAAAAAGATCTTAACCAAACCTATATCCGACAAAGGGCTAATATCCAAAATGTGTAATGAGCTCAAGAAATCAAACACCAATAAACAAAATAACCCAATTTTAAAAAATGGGGTATAGAATTAAACAAAGAATTATCTACAAAGGAATCTCAAATGGCCAAGAAGCACTTTAAAAATGTTCAATTTCCTTAGTCATCAGAGAAATTCAAATCACAACTCTGAGAATCCATCTTATACCCATAAGAATGGCTAAGATCAAAAACTCAAGTGACAGCACACACTGGCAAGGATGTGGAAAAGGGGAAACACTTCCTCATTGCTGATGGAAGTGTAAACTTGTACAACCACTTTGGAAATCAATCTGGCGCTTTCTTGCAAAATTAGGAAAAAATTTACCTCAAGACTCAGCTATACTTCTCCTTGGCATATACCCAAAAGACAATCTGCCATACAACAAGGGAACTTGCTCAAGTATGTTCATAGCAGCTTTATTCATAATAGCCAGAATCTCAAAACAACCTAGAAGTCCCTCAACTGAAGAATGGATAAAGAAACTGTGGCACATTTACACAACGGGATACTAATCAGCTATTGAAAACAAAGAAATCATGAAATTTGCAGGGAAATGGGTGGAACTAGAAAATATCATCCTGAGTGAAATAACCCAGACCCAGAAATACATACATGGTATTGCTCACTTATAGATGGATTTTAGCCATATAGGACAAGATAAGCATCCTACAAGGCACAGACCCAGAGAAGATAAGTAATAAAGGAGACACAAGTAAAAATGTGTAAATCTCACTCAGAAGGGGAGATAGAATAGACAAAGGTAATGGCTGAAGGGAGGGGAGGAGGATAGGAGCTACAAGGATGTAGAGTGAATAAAAGAAATAAATGAGAAAAAAAGTGGGCATACATAAAGTAAGAGCTAAGAGATGTGGGCCCTGGAGTAGGGAAGACAGTGGAGTTCCCAGATTTACAGATCCTCTCTCAACACCATTTTTCCGTATGTACCTTCCAGTCTCCCACTCTTTCTTATGATGCCGCCTTTTCTTATGACTTCATGGTTTTCCATATACTGTTCTTTCTGAATGAACTTTTGAACCTCTAATTGTCTTAATGAGCTCTGACTAGCCCTTTTAGATAGAATTCACGCATCTCCTTCATTGGCAAGTTTATCTGATTATCATCTTCATGTGATGTAATGCTTCTTCACTTGAACTCACAGACTTGTCATGGGTCTGCCTATCCTTCTGACTCCCCGCCAGAGAGGGAGTGCCTCAAAGTGCATGGACCACCCTGGGTCATAGTATCTTACAGACAAGCATCCTAGAGGTAGTCAAAGAGCTAATGAAACAGTGAGAATATTTTTGTTGCTATAGGAGCTTAGAAGTGACAAAGAAGAGAACCATAGGCTGTTTGTGTATTAAGAAGGATGAAAGGGCTGAAGTCTGAGGAGAACATGGAACTTTCTAGAAAAATTTGTGCTGTGAAAGTAGTAAGAGATGATGGGGGCATTTAGAGGCTGAGTAAGAACCTGGCTGCAGCTTGCATGTCAGTGGCATCAATGAGTAAACATAAATCCACAAAACTGAAGCTCGTGACCTCCCTGTGAAGTTAAAAGCACCCCTTCCCACTCCCACAGTCAATAGCTTTGTCTGGGAAGTAAATTAGGAGTGATCAAATCAGATTTGAGAGAGCTCTGGGACAGAATGCCTCAGACAGCTGGGGCTTTCCTAGGGGCATGAAAATACTAAGATTCTGCCCAAGTCCATGATCAAAGGCTTGCCAGACTCACTCATGAAGAAGAAAATGCACTTAACAGGATTATAGAAACCTTTGATTCTTAATCTGTTGCTGTGAGAAAACAGGAACTTTTGTCTACCAAATGGAATTTCGAATCAAATTCTATTTGAAAATTCTGTGTTGTAGTCACTATTAAGCAATAATTGGTATATGCCCTCAAACAAGAAATTATCAGATAAAATTCTAATATAGAATTGAGCATCTTATCTCCTATCACTGAATCTTTTCCTAGACTTCTGCAAGCTCAGAACATCCCAGACAGAATGCTGGAGCTGTGAGGGAGCTTGAAGAATATCTGACCGACTACTGTGTTTTCTTGGACAGGAGAATAATGCCCAAACTTTGCAGAGTTCCTACCTTATTAGTGGTAGAACTGAGGTGGAAAAAAATTTCTCATCTTTCTATGGAATAAATTTCCCCCTGTGGCATGCTACAAAAATGAGGTTAAATTGCATTTAATATTCACGTTTTAGATATTCAGTGAATTATTCAGTATCTTTCTAAGGAGTTTTGTCCTAGAAAATTAAGCTAAATAGCATTTCCATCTTAAAATTTTTGACCCCACAGGTCTCCAGAAAATATTGCTTTCTGGAACACTTCCTTTAACAGTTTCAGAAAGTGGAGATTTTCCTGAATAGACACTAAATGCTCCAAGAACTGTGAAGGACAAGACTGATTGAATGAATGGATGGTGGGGTGATTATAGGTGATAAGAACAGAAAGACTGAAGGAGTAGACTTTCTTATGCTGAAGGGTTATAAGAATAGGATTGTTGGCTAGAATAAAGAAACCTATTAAAATACAGCAAATATTTCAAGAGAACCAGCTTGTAAAATCTGGATTGAAATTAATTTCTATAGAAAAATGCTTCGGAGCATAGTCTGTAACACACCAATTCCAAATATACTGTATAAAAATAAAGAAAATGGGAATTCTGTTCAAACAAGATGGAGAAATCCTCTATGCCCGCATAGAGCTTATCAGAACATGCTGGCATGTTGATCGTGCCAAGTCTTCATGTAGATGAGAACTGTTTAAAGTGTTTTTCAGGCTTCTGGTTAAATGTGATGCACATAATAGCTTAATTGCCTGTCACAGCTGCATGCTCCCGGGGTCTGGACCAGGGAACAGCATTCCAGATGCACTTGGCCTTTTTCAACACAGTCTGAGATTCGCTCGACCCTAGAGTAGAGCATGCCAAGGTTACTCTGTAGAAGGAAAAATGGTAAATAGTTTATGCTTTGCCAGCTATGAAGAGGCTCTTTTGCTAACCTGTCTATTTTTTCCAGATAACTTTTAAAAATGTAAGATGAAGTCTCAAGCTGTGGAATAATAAAGAAAGACAAAACTTTAGCTCTGTGCCTCCTGCCTACCATAGACCTTTCTTTCATGTCTCAGACATGCATGCGCGCGCGCGCACACACACACACACACACACACACACACACACACACACACATCTCATCTAGTACTTCATCTTCAACTTCACAGAAGCATCTGGCTTGTTTCTATGATATGGATGACTCCACTCTAACGGGCATGGCAGCCAGCTCATACCAGCTTCAGCTTTGAGCCTCCCTACCTCCTTATTGAGTTAAATGCTTCAATATCAGGAACTTGAAAGTTGATCATGGTGAAAGTACTCACATCCTTACACTACAGAAAGTGGTAGAAAGCACTTATTTACTTACCTACTGAGAACTGACAGTGAACCAGTCTCTAGCACATCACAGCATCATACTTAGGGCTCAGAATACACAAACACAAGGGTAAACTGTTTTTTTTTTTTCCCCACCATAAAATTCTTATCGGCTTTTGGGGAATTTCATACAATGTACCCCAATCACACTGGCTTCCCATTTCTCCCAGATCCACCTTCTCACTCTTGTGCCCTCCCATTTTTTAAATAATACTAACAACAATAATAAACAGGTTATGTTATCCATTTACTCATTACAGCATGGGCAAACTCCCCATGGCCAGTCCCTGAAAGGTGGAAATTATCAAAAAACCATGTAAAACCGTCATGAATATAGACCTACTTTCCTGCTTGACTATGGAATTCTCCACCTAATCAAGCCACTCCTTGATGTCCTGAGGACATGAGACCTCTGGGTCCTTATCAGTTCAGTTCCCTTCACCTAAGGATAGACCTGGAGTCTAAGAAAACTGCAGGGGAGTTGCATCAGCCATGTGACAGCTGTGAGAAGCTTAATTGCTTAGACTAATGCCCTGGTGTCTACTGGCTTCTTGTTTCTTGTCTCTACTAAGGACTAAGAGCCACTCCAGACTGTGGGCTAAAATTCCCTGGTGTTAAATTGTTACAGTTGCAAAGCCTTGGTCCGCCCTGTCTGCCCCATCTGCTGAGCCAGGTGATGACTGAAGACAGCGCTGCAGAGACTTGCAGGCTCCCTCCCTCCTCTCTGCAAGAGCCCAGCTCTCTCCCATAAATCCGCAAGCATTTTTCTTACATCTGCTCTAAAGGAGTGAGGCACTTTCCCCATGGAAGCGTAAGCAATTTAGAACGAAAATCATGCAATATGTAACCGTGGATATATGAGCAGTGAGAGAGATCAACATGTCACTGGCTCCATTCAACTATAATTCGATTACAAAGAAAGTCCTCACAGCCTCTCTCTGATATTAAGAGTATACCAACAACTTCATCAGGATAAGGGAAAGTTCTCAAAAACAGAAAATGAAGCACAGATGAAGCGGGTGCCTGCAGGATTCTTGCTTGTTCATTTCTTTAGCAAATTTATTAAAGAATATTTATATCCCACATTTTAAGTGTGCACTATCTTGGTTGTGGATCAACTCATTTTGAAAGAAATATAATATTACTTTACCAATACTTAGCTCAGTATCCATTCATATTTACTTCATAAAAGCCATTAAGCCTTTTAAAATATTTTAATTGTTGTTCTGAGGCAGGGTTTTAGGTAGCCCATGCTAATCTCATACTTGGTATGTACCCAAGGCTTAAATTCAAAAGCCTCTTCCCTTTACCTTCCATTTTTTAATATCTGTGACCACACTTAGTTATGTTTTTATTTTTTATTTTCATTTATTAACTATATATAATGATGCACTGTGACATTTCATACACACATGAAATGTATGTTAATAATATTCACCTCTTCATTACCTTCCCTTATTACCCCATCCCCCTCCTCCTGATACCCTTTCTCTTTTCCAACAGTTCCTCTTCTGCTTTCATATCTTATTTTTATCTAGGTCTCACATAGGAGAGGAAACATAGAGTATCTGTCTGATTATAACTTATTTCAATTAGCATGATACTCTCTAGTTCCACCCATTTTCTGCAAACATTATTCTGTTCTTTTTGAAGCTAAATAATACTCCATTGTACATATCTGCCATGTTTTCTTTATTGGTCAAATAATGGACACATGGATTACTTCCATAAACTTGGCTATTGTGAATAACAACGTGTGCTGACTTTGATGCCCTTGAGTTTGTATGTAGGGATGAGAAACTGTATCACCAATATTTTTAGTTTTATAAGGAGCCTGATTTCCATATTGGCTTCCATAATTTACATTTTCTTGAGCAGTTTATAGGGATTCCTTTCTCCTGCAGCCTACTCATATCAGCATCTTTTGAAAACCTAACAATAAAGTATTCTACCTGTATATTTGGGGGTGGGATTCTAGTCAACTATAGCTTCAAAAGCTCCTGGGAAGAAGCTGAAGTGTGTCCATCATACCAGAGCTGAGGACTACCTGACAGAGATCTCAGGAGTACAAGGCAGTGTTTTCAGAGCCTCCTCTCTAGGGCTTGGGTAACAGTGAGCACTGTCTCAAATTATTCCTTTGGGGACATCATTGTGTCATGATGACTTGAACACAACCCTGCCTTTGGGTGAGTGAAGAAATACCCCAAGCTGTGGCATAAGAAGCACAAACATAGTCAAGTCACATGCTAGTCCTTTGACCTTATAATAGCTACACTGACCTTCATCTTAGTACAAGGTAGGACAAATACTCTGCCTCATAGGGTTTCATGAGGGACTATTTAAATATGTGCTAACATATTTATGCTGTCAATTTGACACAACCCAGGATTACCCAAGAAGGAATCCTAAACTGGGAAATTGTCTATGTCAAGATGGGCCGTGCGCATATCTGTGGAAGATTGTCTTGACTGTTGATTGACGTGGAAAGCAGTATTTCCTGGTAGGGACCCTGAATAAGAGTGAAGAAAGTTAGCTGAAGAAATGGAGGAACCAAGCAGGCGGCAGGAGTTTATTTGTTTCACTTTGTTCTTTATAGTGGATACAATATCACCAGCTGCTAATATTCTCAGTCTGACAGACTCCTTCAGTGATGGACTGGAACCTGGAACTGTGGAGCACCACCTCTTTTCCCCCTAAGTTGCCTTATGACAAGGTATTTGCCACAGCAACAGAAACGGAAATACTATGTAAAACATTATTTAGCAAAGAAGGAGCCTGAGAAATTGGTGTTGTAAACTAACAAGAAATGTGGACATAGACTCATGTTTGAACCTCACTTATTCCTTTATGCCTTGTGACATCTATTTATTGTTCTTTGGACAGCTTGATAAATTTCTCTGGGTGCTATCATTCTGTATGTTCAAATGTAAATACAATCTAGCTGAAAAAGACAACCACAGAGGATCTTCTTGTTCCTACATCCTCTTCCACATGGGAAGGTGTGCCAGGAAGTGTCTTTGTTTAAAGGAAGACATAAGAGCAGAGGGAGTTGGTGCATAAGGACTGTGAGTGAGGAGCATCCTCAGAGGACTTGAGGCTCTCAGTAACGCTCACTGCATGGCAAAGATGAAGATCATTCAAAATGAAGCTGGGTCCCTCTACCAGATATCCCAGAGGAAAAGCTCTTATTAACATTTCAAGAGATGCTAGCAGCGGGCATCGCTGATAAGGCAAAACTTTGGATCCGTGCACTCAACGTGCATCCTGTGCTGCCACGGAGAGAAAGGAAATGTCTGCAAGTCACTTTCCTGTTTTTCAGCCAAAGAAGGTGGACTTGTGCTTACCCTGCCAACTCCAGACTTATCAGTGAAAAGCAAGCTTGCCCTCGGCAATGCACTTTTTTTTGCTTATTCCGACAACATGGAACACCTACCATTTACTATATATGGGTGGCACACATCGGAATTCAGAAGTGCAGACAGCATGAAACAGCACAGTAAAGAACTTTAGACTCCATCGACAGAGCCGCAGCAGCCCTTTCATAGGAGAAGCACTTTAGAGCAGACAGGTGTGAGCCATAGCTTCATGTTATGATAGGAAGAAAGCAAAATGGGCACCAGGATGGGGACATCATCAGCACAAACATTTGACAACATAAACTTCGCCTCAGAGTTGGGAAGAAAGGCATCACAAAAGGAGTACGTAGAAATGATACAGGGAGAGCCAAGGAGGTACAGAACAAGATTACCACACTGAACTGAGTCACAAACCGCTTGCAGGAAGTTAGCCTGGCAAGGCAGAATGAGAGGAGAATGACATGGTAGGTCCTCACAAGACAGCAAGTTAGGTGGGGAAGGAATATCAAGGAGCAGAGCTGGAGACACCTAAAGATGAGAGAAGCCAGAGCACAGAGGGGTGAGGTCACATTCTCCTCATCTCACAGAAGCTTAAGTGGTAGAGAAAGGTCGGGAAACCCAGCTTGCTCTCTCCAGGACTGGATTCCCTTCTCTGCACTAAAGTAAGGACATACTGGGTTGGAGCAAACATTTCCCGCCTGACACAAAAGCTGAGAATGGTTCTGTGTACTAACAATACCCTCCAGACCTCTTACACATATCAAGGCAGGAAGAGGGGGAAACCCCAAACATCCTCAGAAGCAAGGCTAACAGCCAACTTCCAAAGGAAAAAGAACAATTAAACAAAAACAAATACTAGAAGCAATCTAAACATCCAACACTGAAACCATGATTAAATAAATAAAATATCCATTCATGCGAGTATTCTCGACTACCGCAAATTTATAAATATAATTGCATTCAAAAATCAAGAAAATTAATATAAAGATAACACTATATAAATGATAAAATAAAAATAACAATGAAGATAAACCAAATGTTAGTAAGCTGTTTTTTCAAAACAATGAAAAAAGTTATTTTTAATACTAAAGAATATATAGCATATAGATAAATATCCATCATTACAGACAAAGTCATATGTTGTATTTCTGTCTTCACTTTTTTTTTTTTCACTGAAGACAGCAGAAAAACTATATCACCTATGCTGAAAGGTAATCAGGGTACAGCTATCTATGTGACCAGAATTGTACCACAAATGGTAAAAAAGACAGAAAATAATTAAAAGACCTATGCTCAAAAAACCATAGAAGATTTTGCGCAACTGAAGATTTGAGTACAGAGCTGCATCTCAGTAATTGTGGAGGAATGAATGGATGAAATTCACCCATTGCAAGATTATCTGTATCAGTTCAGCAGAATTTTCATCTTGTCCAGAAAGAGGACTATTCTGGAGCCTCTTTTCCCAGGACCCCTTTCTAGTATGGGTCTACATTAGTTTTGTTGAAGAAAGACTTTTTTTAAAAAAATTAAATTTTTGTTTTTTATATTAATTACAGTTTATTTACTTTGTATTCCAGCTGTAGCCCCCTCCTTCATTCCCTCCCAATCCCACCTTCCCTTCCTTGTCTCCTTGCTGCCTCTCTCTAAGTGCACTGATGGGGGAGGTCCTCCTCCCCTTCCATCTAACCCTAGCTTATCAGGTCTCATCAGGACTAGCTACAATGTCCTCCTCTGTGGCCTAGCAAGGCTGCTCTTCCCTCAGGGTGGGGGGAAGGTCAAAAAGCCAGCCACTGAGTTCATGTTAGAGATAGTCCCTGTTCCCCTTACTAGGGTAACCCACTTGGATACTGAGCTGCCATGGGCTATGTCTGAGCAGGGGTTCTAGGTTATATCCATACATGGTCCTTGGTTGGAGAAACAGTCTTAGAAAAGACCCCTGGGCCCAGATATATTTGGTCCTTGTGGAGCTCCTGTCCTCTCCAGGTCTTACTAATTCCCCTTCTTTCATATGATTCCCTGCACTCTGCCCAAGGTTTGGTTATGAGTCTCAGCATCTGCTTTGATACACTGCTAGGTAGAGTCTTTCAGAAGCCCTCTATGGTAGGGTCTTGTGTGAGTTTTGAAAGAAGTTTTTATTTTACCATCATTTATAGGCACGAGAGCATTGGCAGAATGGAGACAATGGTAATATCACCCTAAAAATCACCTCTTAGAGTGCTATAAAACTTTTTAATTATAACCACAGTCCAGGACTCATCATAGGAACTTCTCACCTTGGAGCTACAGCTGCTGAGATAAGAGGGACACTCCTAAAATCTTAGCACTTTATCATCCCCGAAAGGAGGAATCACCTTCCAGAGGCTTTTTAATATCTCTTTGTACTTCTTTTTTCATTACTTTTTGGTTTTTGAGACAGAGGTTCTCTTGTGTAGCCTTGAACTGTCCTCCACTTACTTTATAGACCAGGCTGGCCTACAGAGATCCACCTTCCTCTGCCTCCCTGAGCGCTGTCATTACAGGCATGTGCCACCATGCCCAGCTCCTCTTTGTAAACATGGGCTGCATACAATAAAATGAAGGACAGAAGTGTCCCTGGAATTCTACAAGCACTCAGGATGCTATCCAAATTAGCCTCATGGTATCTTATCCAAGCCAGATGTTCCACGTAGGCGTATAAGCTATTTGTATGTAAGCAAGTACCTCTTCTTGCTCATTCCAGTTTTTCCCTCATTTATTCAAGTTTCTCTGTCTTCTTCTTTATCACCAGATGTGATTTTTTTTTCTTTAAACACTGTAAATCAATATTGGCCTTCATCAGGCGTATCTCATTTCAGTTTCTTAACAGTAATGAATAACTCTCCTTACATAAGCTCAAAGAAATCTTTACAAAATTATTGAGAAATATCCTGCCAAGGCCACCCACTTCCAGAAATGAGTTGCAGATGAATCCAACCCCATGTTCACAGAAGCCAATGGAGAACTGAGTGGCCTTTTTCAATAACCATTTGGGCCAACTCATTCATGACCATCACCTACCATTCAACAGAGGTGTCACATAGCTGATAGGTACCAGGCACTAGTGCTGAGTAAGAGATAGGATACCAGCAAGGTGTGGTCCCATCATAGGAAATTGCAGATTGGCACGGTAACAACAAATGTTAAAACTGTAATCCTAGAAGGATGCTTGTTTTTCAGTCAAACAAGCAGTGCTTTAATCTAAGCGCTGTTACAGACACCAAGAGACAAAAGGTTGATCAACTGCTGGGTGGACATAAATTTACTCCCAGGAAATGTGTAAACAGACTACTGAGATTCTAGGAGGAGGGAAGGCTTAGATGAGAGGAAATGGAGTCAGTCTTTTAAATCCAAGAATTTCTTCTACTGGACACTGTGGTGCAAAGCACTTGGAAAATAGAGGCAGGAGAGTCAGGGGTTCAAGTTCATCTTCAGATACATGGTGCGTTGGAGACCAACTGGACTCCATGGGATCCTCTGCCTGACACTGATGGCCAGTGACATTTAGACTTGTCCCTAAACAAGTGCAAGAATGGCTACCGTGGTTGTTGTTAGAAACATCTACCTTGGAGGACGGCTTTCAGAGTCCCAAGAAGACTTTTCTTCTCTTTGAGTTGTCCAATTCGGGAATAAGGTTCCCAGCTGTCATTTAAACAAAAGTTAGGTCTGCACTGTTAGCAAAAGCTAGGGCCCAAGGCTGTGAAGTAATATAGGTAATGGCCACCCAGGAATTAAAGCTCAATCAGAACCAAAGGCCATTTGTGTTTCCACCCTTCGTGACTTTAACTTTCTGTTCTCACACTAATGAGTCTCCTTTTGGCCATCTCTGGTCTTGGTTGTGGTGTGTGACCTCTCTATCTTCCCTATTCTCTGATTTCTCATTTCTACCTTTTCTGTGTTCATAGTTACTAAAAATATGCTTAAAATTTTTAATTTTAATATCTCGCTATCACAGGTCGAATATGAGAAGAGCCACCACAGGTTCATGTATTGGGACTCAGTCACCATCTGACTGGCTTCATGGAAGTGATTAGATCCTGAGATCTCCATCACTATAAATAGATACATCCAGTGTTGCAGTTAGAGGTTACAGAACTCTGAAAGTTGCATCCTGAATGGAAGAAAGAGGTTGCTGGAGTGTGCTTTGTCTTATCCCCCTTTCTCTCTCCCCCCCTCTGTCTCTCTCTCTCTCTCTTTCCTCCAGTGAGCCCTCCCATGAGTTGAACAGCCTCTGCCACATATCCCTAGTGCTGGCTATCATGGACTGCCTCAGGAGAGACTCAGAAACATAGAACCAAGTGATCGTAGACTTGTAGATTGTAGGTCGTAGAATCTCGAAACCAAAAGGAAAAACCACATCTTCCTTTCTCTAAATTGCTTGTCAGCTATTTTGTTACAGCAATGACAAGCTTGTCACACTGGTTATCCCTTAAATCTGGGTTTCTTTGAAGTCCTAGGCTCATCTCTTACTATATACTATTCTTGTGCCAAGCTATTCATATATAGGCTCGCTAGTGCCATGAACCCTCTTATATCCTTGAGTCCCTGAAATTGCACCTGTAGGATGAGAGCTGCTGGAGCTTTTCAGTACAAGGATGAAACCTGTATGTTAACCAAGTTCACACATGACCACAGAGGATTATGAACAGAGAAACCCCCAGAGAGGGAATAATTGATTACAGGGTGACCTATAGATGTGTATGAATTCATACACCAGCTGAGGGGCAAGTGGGGCCTGAAATTAAGTGTGTACTAGGCTATATGGATGCATCATCTCCTAATTAATTGGATAGCACTGGCTGCTTGCCAAAGCCACATACCAGCAAGGCTGCAACCACTAGAAAATAGCCTTAAACTAATTTATATGAAAGTGAACTGTAGAACAACAGTAGCCCTGCTAACCTGGGAAATAATGAATAAGGGATGTCCTTCCGGAGAGCAGAATAAAGGCAATGGATGAAATAACAAGGACTTTACTCCTCTACTATAGTAGGAAGCCTTCAGCTATTCTGTTCATGAAGACAGATGACAGTTTCAAACCAACAGCCATGCCAACATTCCACCAGTCCGAGATATATTTCTATCCAAGCAAATAGACTAGTAAGACCGACCATCACAGGTATACATCACTCTGACTCTACATAGAGAGAAGAGAAATTTAACTTAACCCAGACCATGCAGTAAGCATCTGCTAGAGAACCCACTGTTGGTGGGGAGGAGTCCCCATCAATGTCGGTGACCGGTGTCAAAGTGTTTCTATTACCACTGTATTATTGAAATACAGACAGCTGTATTTCAATTCTAAGCAGGGAACTACATAGCAAAATACTGGACCAGAGAGATAGACATGTTCCTTGCTCCCCCCCCCCAAAAGTACCCAGATTCAATGCAACATCCCTTAATGTTAAGCACAATAAATTTTCATCTTGTTTAAGCCAGTGTTTCTGCCAGTCTTTAGTCTGAGTTATTAAATAAAAGTCTAACAATAAACTATAAAGATGTAGAAGCTTTCCAAAGTTGTGATATTTCCCCCATCACCTCCACAGGCCTCCCAAGCTGCATATACTGTCATAAACTCAACTTGTTCAAAATCAGTCTTATCATCACTTTGCTCACCTCATTCCCCACTGAGTCTGTTCTTCATCTTGGAGGTAAGTATGTGAGGAACTGAAGGTGATCTGTATGGTGGTTTGTGTGGAATGGGCGGTATTTATGGAGGATGTGCATGGTTTGTGTGTGTGTGTGTGTGTGTGTGTGTGTGTGTGTGTGTGTGAAGTAGTATGAAACAAAAGTGAGTGAGTGTTGAGTGTGATGATTGGAGAAGGTAAAGAAAATAGGGGAGAGAAAATAGAGCAGGATAACTGTGAGAGAAAGGCAAGCAGAGGATGATGAAGGGCAGTAGACTGGAGAAGTATGCGTGCACAAGGAAGGTGGAGTGTGGGGAAGGATTTCTGGGAAAGAAGAGCAGAGGCAGGGAGCGTGTGGCAGACTGTGAGTGTGAAGGGAGGATGAGTGGTAGGGAAGGAGAGTGTCGGGGAGGAAGAACGTGAACCCAGGCACGTATGAGGAGAGAAGGCGACAGGATGGGAAGTGTAGGGGAGGAAAGATAGAAGAGGGGCTATGTGGAAGGGTGGGGAGAAGGAGTGTCAGAGACTGGAGAGAAGGGTCAAAGCAAAGGAGAAGGGTGTTCTCCCCTCTCCCCACAGTGCTGTTCATATGTAGTAAGCCCTCAGCTTTCATGAAGCATCTAGTCTGTGTGCCCTTTGGGGCCTTGTAAAATTTGTAAGAAAGCCAAGATCTTATATGTGCTAAGTAAGGACTCTACCATAGAAATAGACCTTGTTTCTGTTTTCTAACTGAACACCTAGAACATAGAAGGTTGCACTACAAAAATAAGAAATCAACCCTTCTGCCTTTTCAGGTCCAGCTGTGTGAATATCACCACCACTGAAGGGAAGGTAGACCAGTACTACCCATTAGTCTGTTAGATCTCTAACCTCCCAGCTATGCACCTATTCATCTATGTATTAAATCTTTATTTGTTCAGTTTTGAACTTAAACTCTTCTGCATTTAAGGCCCACTGATTTCTGCCATTTGAGGGAGAAATGTGTGGCAAAAATTATGATTTCCACAGAGGCAATAATAAGGCCAAAACGGCACTGGTGGGAAGTGAGAGAAGAAAGGGAGATTAAGTGTGAGGAGATGGTAAGGAATTAAACTGCAACTGTCCCAAGATTCCTTACTTTACAACAAGGTTCTTTGATTGACCTCAGAACCCTAGACTATAAACTCAGTATTCTAAAATTAGCAAGCACAGCCCTGCAGTTTTTCATCATTAAATGCACCTGCCCTTCTCAGGCTCTGCCTAAACTGCCAGGACTCTCTCCCAGCAGTGAGGAAGGAGGATGGGGTGGTGGAGTAGGGGTTACCATGCCTGCTTCTATAATAATGTCAACTCTGTGGGGAGAGGGCTGAGTGGAGGAGGCTCACTCTGTGGTTCCCCATTTATCCCAAGTCAACTTTGCAGGAACATGAAGGTGTTTTTCTGACATTTGGGGGAGAGCACAAAGACCAGAGTGGGCAGGGTGTCCAGCACTGTACCTAGTACATGGTGCTAGGCCTATGAACCTCTGGCCTGATCTTGGCTCCTAATCCTGTTGATATTCCATTGGCCTTCTGGTATTTATTCATTAAGTCTTTATACTTCCCTTTAAGACTTTAAGACGGGCATCTATTCCCATTCCATTCCAAAAATAAAGTTTTAGTGAGGGTTCAGGCTTGCAAGAGCTTGAGATACAGTCACTACTCAATCATTGCTTCCTTTTTTTCCTTCTGTCTGCAATGACTGCACACATTATGTGGCTCCAGATTCTAGCTTCCCCACCATACTAATTGTTTGCCTGGGAAGAGGTTAACAAACACCTATTCACCCCAAATAAGGTACCAAAGAGATGCTTCTATCTAAGTCTAGCTTGGTAAACCAATGAGTTCAATGGAACTACTTACAGAAGCATGGGTGAATAGTCACTATAGAAGCAGACTGAAAAAAAAGATGCATCACCAAAAATCCCCATCCCAGTATGAAACCTCAGGAAAACTTCATTACAGAGCCCCCTTTGGCAGCCTTCCACCGCCTATATGCTCTAGCACTCTTCAAGGCTATACACAGCTGGAGGGATTGTATTCCACTGCTGGAGAGAACAATCGGAAAAGAGAGGCTACAATCTCAAGTGGGAGCCAAATGGCCTCCTCCTATCCCTTGTTGATGAGAGTGTCAACAGGGTCTTGTGATTGCAAGCAGTCACATCTGCTACTGTTTTGAGACGGCAATAGGCAGAGAACAGAGAACCCAGAGCCTCTGAACACCAGGGTGAGCCCCAACCTCACTCTATAGAGAAACCTTTCCCTGCTGAAGTTCAGCTCCAGAATGCCTCCCACCGCCAGGCTGTGGGTGCAAAGGAAGCTTGCCCATTAAACAGAGTTCGCACTTGTTTCTCATTTAGACTGAGCTATTAGAAAGAGCTGCTTAGATTCTTAGAGAATTTTATCCTCTTCTTTCTAGGTCATTCTGGAATTTTCTTTATAACTATGTCTGTAGCTATGTTGGGTTTGTTTTTTCCCCCAAGTTTAAAAATATCCCCCACATCAAAGCTATTGAAAGCATTTTTGAAGTCTGTTACGATGATAAATGTTAGGAGGTGAAAATGATATCTCAACTGCTGCCCTCAGAGCCCTAAAAGAGGCAGGGGCGGGGAGGGGGAGAGACTACCTTTGTTTGAGGAAGTGACTTGACAAGCACCTTAGGGTAGAGGTGAGAGTGATTGACAAGAATACAAAGCCACAGGCTGATGTGAACCTTTGAAAAGAGCAATTGGTTTTGCTCTGGAGAGAAAGAGGCCTAAAATGCATGGGTGGAGACAGAAAATTGAGGAAGGAGAGCAGCCATGAAATGAAGGAAGGTTTGGGCATTAAAATTTAGTGCAGGTAACTAAATTTTCCAGACTAAAGGAGAGTGAAGCTGCTAACCTTGGAGATGATTTTTTAATTTATTTTTAATTTATTACAATTTATTCATTTTGTATCCCAGCTGTAGAACTTTCCCCCATCCCCTCCCAATCCCACCCTCCCTCTCTCATCTCCTCCCATGCCCCTCCTCAAATCCACTGATAGGGGAGATCCTCCTCCCCTTCCCTCTGACCCTAGCCTATCAGGTCTCATTAGGACTGTCTGCATTGTCTTCCTCTGTGGCCTGGTAAAGCTGCTTGTCAGAGACAGTCCCTGTTCACATTACTAGGGTACACACTTGGACACTGAGCTGCCATGGGCTATATCTGTGGAGGGGTTCTAGGTTATCTCCATGCATGGTCCTTGGTTGGAGTATCAGAAAAGACCCCTGTGCCCAAATTTTTTAGTTCTGTTACTCTCCTTGTAGAACTCCTGTCCCCTCCAGGTCTGTCTTCCTCTTTTTTCATAAGATTCCCTGTACTCTGCCCAAAGTTTGGCCATGAGTCTCAGCATCTGCTTTGATACTCTGCTGGGTAGAGTCTTTCAGAGGCTTTCTGTAGTAGGCCCCTGTCCTATTCCCGGTTTTCTCCCTTTTCCAATGTCTATCCTTAGTAGCAAATTGTGAGAATGGTATGCCTGGTATTTGACTCAAAATATCAGTCAAGTTTTTAGTGAAGCTCAAGTCGACTTCATTGTTGTGTTATAAACTGGTGTCCCCAAAGCTGTGACAAACTGCTTTGAGATTGTGTATGCTTTGTGAGTGTGTGCTTCTACTTACAGTCCTTGAAGAAGAGGCTGAATTTAATTGTCTCAATCAACACAGGAGGCAGAAATCTGTCCTGAAGCAGAACAGGATGAACTAGTCTGGGTTACTATGGAACTCCTTGGGACAGCTGATCATAGTCCCCTCCCTTTTCTTCTTCTTAACCCATTTCCCTCCTTTTTTTCCTATCCATCCTGCTCCTATTCCTCATATAAGCTCCACCCACCCACTCACCCCAGCTCATTAAGTCACTTTAGGACTGAATAAATCCTCTTCCCCTGTAGCTTGCCAAGGAAAGCAGGCAAAAGAGTACATGTCAGAAAATTAAAAAAAAAAAAAAGTACATGTCAGAGACAGTCCCCACTCCCCTTACTAGGGAACCCACATGAAGCCTGAGCTGCTCATCTGCTACATCTGTGTAGGGGGCCTAGATCCAGTCCCTGCATGGTTCTTAGTTGGTGCTTCAGTCTCCACAAGCCCCTCTGGGCCTTGGTTAGCTGGCTCTGTTGGTCTTCTTGTGGAGTTCCTAGCGATCTCTTGGCACCTCCAGGTCCTTCTATCCTTCCTCACACTTTTCCACAGACTCCATCTACTTCGCTTAATGTGTGGCCTTGAGTCTCAACATCTATTTCAATAGGCTTCTGGGTAGAGCATCTCAGATGACCACTATGTGAGGCTCCTGTCTTATTCCCTCTCTTCAGCCACTTTGGAAGAAGATTTAAGCATCCTTCCTTGAGTCCTTCTTGTTACTTATCTTCTTTGGGTCTGTGAATTGTAGTATGTGTATCCTGTAGTATATGGCTAAAATCCACTTATGAGTACTAGCATATGTGTCTTTCTGCCTCTGGGTTACCTCACTCAGGATGATCTTTTCTAGTTCCACCCATTTACCTGCAAATTTCATGATTTCCTTATTTTTTGTATCTTTTTTAATTAATTATTTTTTACTTTTTATATTAATTACAGTGTATTTATTTTGTATCCCAGCTGTAGCCCCCTCCCTCATTCTCTCCCAATCCCACCCTCCCTCCCTCATCTCCTCCCTGCCCCTCTCTAAGTCCACTGATGGGGGAGGTCCTCCTCCCTGATATCCTTGTTTTAATTGATGAGTAGTATTCCATGTCTAAATGTACTTCAATTTCTGTATCCATTCTTCAGTTGAGGGTCATCTGGGTTGTTTCTAGGTTCTGGCTATTGTGAATAAAGATGCTATGAACAGCTGAGCAAATGTCGTTGTGTGATAGAGAGCATCTTCTGAGTATATGCCCAGGAGTGGGTTAGCTGGGTCTTGAGGTAGAACTATTTCCAATTTTCTGAGAAAGTGCCAGATTGATTTACAAAGTGGTTTTACAAGTTTGCACTCCCACCAGCAATTGATGAGTGCTCCCCTTTCTTCACATCTTTGCCAGCATGTGCTGTCACTTGAGTTTTTGATCTTAGCCATTGTGATGGGTGTAAGGTAGAATCTCATAGTTTTGATTTGCAATGGACTTGTGCAGAAGAGAAGAGGGCTGGAGCACAGGGATGCCCAAGGTGACACGTGACTGAGAGTGTCAGTTTAATTCTTTCACAGAACAGCACTAGGGACTGTGTCTTTGCAAAATGTTTCTACATGTGTAGTTTCATTCGGCCCCTCAGCACCTTAGAAGCTTCCCTGGGGAAGAAGGTGATGCTTGTGTCATGGTGGCAAAAGGCAGGCCCCTTTCTCATGCTCCTCCCACTGTATTCTCCCAAAGAGGCAGCATGCTGCCTCAAAAGCATAACAGACAGTTTGGTGGACTATGAAAATCACAAAACCCCAAAAGTCAGCATTATTTGGGGGACAGGCATGGGAGACAAGTGATTTGTCTTAATAATTAATGTCCCTCGGTTCTGACTGTGGTTTGGAAAGAAACACTGTCAACTTACTCTGCTTTTCCAAAATACATTCTAGAGCAGGATCTATTCAGCTCAAAAGTAAACAGTAGGTTCTGAGACCAGCTAGTTTAGCCCTCCACCAAGGACTTCAAGATCCCCAAATAGTCCTGCCTCTAAAAAAATTCTGAGGTCCCTCTTCTACCAGTACCCTGAATTCTGCCCATCTTCTTCCCATGCTAAGTGGTCCCTCCTCCCCCATGCCTTGCCTCTACTGGTGCACAGTTTTAGCATTCACCCCCAAAGCAGAGGTCACTTTTAGACCTCCGAGGAGCCTTGTTTCCTACAGGATTCACGAGCTAGAATCGTTGGAGCACACACAGTTCTGTCTCTGCTTATTGGCATGAGCCTTACTTTCCTCTCTTGATTTGTTTGTGTTCTGTGTATGTCCTTTAGTAGAGAGGATGGGTCCAGCGGAGAAGAGCCAACTCCCGGCTGTGACCTGGACTCTAGTGGCTTCTTACCTCTTCCTTACATCAGTCTCCCCTGCCTTTTGCCTCCACAACACCAGACAGAAGCTGCCTAGAGGGGCTCTGTTCTGTGACAAGGTGTTCAGGTGTTGGACGGAGAAGCATTATATTATGGAGACCACATCAATACCCAAAGGCATCGTGTCTTCCAGAAACATGCTCAGTGGTAGTTACTGCAATACACAAACACAGAGTGACCTGAAGGCTCTATCCATTGTCCCTTTGACCTAGTGACCAACACACACAACCTAAACCTACTATTTCTACAGGGTCCTAACCAACTGGAGGAGTCAATCTAGCTATGAAGTGAATCCCCTAGGAGCTGTCACCTGGAAAGCAGGCTACACAAACAGAATGCCAAGACTTAAGGGCAGGGTCTTAGTGTATCGCAATCAATACCTCCAGAAGAGAAGCCTCTGCTTGGGAATTCAAGCCAAGAAAATTCCAGAGGTTTGATGGCTTTAGTGGCTGCCTGGCCACAGAGGTTCCCATCGCAAATGCCAGAAAATGCCAGCCATCCTCTTCACAGACACTATCATGATCATCCCCATCAATGCTATGACACCCATTCTTGGCTAGCCACCTGCTACCTAGATGGCGGATGGTTCACCAGGTTCACCAACGAAAGGCGAAATGTGTGTTATCTCTGAGGATAGGGTCACATGCCTGGGGACACATTTTCCAGATCTGTAGCGTTCAGCACAAAGTGTGGAAGGGCTAACTCCAGGCCAGAGAGAGCGGATGACACATTTTTGCCTTATAAGGGCTGACACTGAGAACTCCTCAGCACTTCTTCCCACCACACTGTCCCCAGGAAGCAGAAAGAGAAGTCACTGTGATGGAAAAGCGTGGCAGCCTGTCAGGTTGTCTTGCATGGACATACTTTGACAATAGGTAGAGACCTGAGTTTTAGAGCTTGGTGCCTCTGGGACCAACTGAGGACACTACAGTGATGTTTCACTGACCCCCTTGTCGGGCAGGGTAGATTTCCAGGCAGCCTGCTGAACAGCAGCTTGACAACGTGCAGTCTGACCAGCACTTGTGGAGCACAGGTGTCACCTGGTGGCCAGATCTGGTGTGACAGCCGGAAAATTCTAGGAAGCACTTGTCTAGTGGGGAGCATAGCGGCTTCACAGTGACTCCTACAGTGCTCATCCAGGGCTCAGCCACATCTCATGCCAGGCAGCCCTGCACTCTCCTTTCTCTAGGCTCCGCTCAGGCTGGCCTCTTTGTCATCACAGTCGTACTAACTGGGATACATCTATCCTCGCCGTCAGAAACAAGCCGAGCCTTCTCCATATGTGGGTATTCACTATGTAGCACACACAGGATGAGGCACAAGGGTTAAGTCGTCCAGCCAATAGCTCCTTCCTTCAACATGCTTGTGCTAAGATACTGTTTACCAAAATATAAGGCATAAGTGATTCTTACTATAGGTTTATAAGCTGAGACGTGAGCCCAAGAGAAGACAACCAATGAACCTCAGGAGCATCTTCTAAAGTGCTTCAAAGGTGTAAAGGGTTGTGAGACTTGAGAAAGAGAAAAACAAGAGCACTCCAGGCATGGCTATAACAAGGAAACCACAATGGGCCCAGGAAACTGTGAGGATAGCCATGGACATTTGATTGGGCATAAGTGTGAGAGTTTCATTTGCAGGTACAATGGAGCATGAAAGATAGCTTGTGATGTAAACCAAGTTCTCAGTTTGAACATCTTCAGGATAAAAAGGAAAAAATTAAAGCCACGGATAAGTACGTTGTTTTATTCTGCTTTTGTCTTTTTAGTCTATTTAACTCTATTTAAGGCAAGCATACAGGGAGGTTGGTTAGAAAAAAATATATTCTACTGACAAGATGATTCAAGGGACACTGTTATGACCCTGTTATGTGCTAGGTTCTGTTCATACTCAACCCATTCCTTAGTGGAATATGCATTCTGGAGTGTGATGAGGGTGGAGGGCAGACAAGGTGTCTCAAAAGTTGAAATGACAGAATTTTGGTGGTCCATAGGTAAGAAAGAAATATGTCAACATTCCCGCCTAAGTGATAGGGAGAGAAGTGAAGACACTCAAGGCTGGAATGGAGGGGAAAGACAAGCTTGAGAGGAGAGGAAACATGGATTTTGGAGTACAATCAGTAAATATGGCAAGAAATTTTGAAGCACAGATTCATCATCCACAAATTAACATTATAACAACTGTTTCTCTCACCACATGAAAATTCAGAACAGTTCTTATAAAAATTATTAATCAATAACCTGATCAAAAGATCCTGGAGCAGGAGAGCCCTAGAAAATAAGCCTCTAATTTTTCAGTGTAGCAGGCCTAGAAATCCCTGCATCAGAAACCCTTCACACCTCTTTCTTTGGCTAACTCCTGGTACTTAGTAGTCAACCAGCCTCACACCGTGGCATAGGCCTGTAACCTCAGTTGTTGTGGAGGCTGGCAGGAGGAACACATGTTTATGGCCTGCCTAAGCCACCAAATGAATTCTGGGCCAGCCCGGGCAATGCCATGAGGCCCTGGGTCAAAGTAGCAGGTAAGAAGAAAGCTGGAGATGGATCTCACACATACCTAGCACATGCACAGTCCCAAGTTTGAGTTTCATGCCCAGTCATCAAAACAAACAGCACATCCTACTTGCTGCAGTTATGAAAATTCTCCGAGCACACCAGCGACCAGCCACTCTTGCCCGTGTTTGTGCTGTAGTATCACCCTGTTCCCACTTAATGCTCATCTCTCATCTCTTATTGTAGTATTGCAATCTAAGCCAGTGCAGTGGAAAGTTTATGATTGGCCTTTAAAACACAGTGCAAAATTCTTTGATATCACTACTGCCAAAAGGTGGAACTCTTGGATAAGATTGTGACTGCTCGGAGAAACCAAATATGGTTGGTTGATGAAGTTACCATCAGCTACTTGGTGACTTCTGAGGCTAGAAAAGCCCTAGAACTTGTCTATGGCTTTCCAGGGGAGTGATTTTGAGTCTCTTTCTAAACCCAGTTGTGATAAAAAAAACAAAAAAACAAAACAAAACAAAACAAAAAAAAAAAACGTACACTGCAGGAAAAGGCCAAATGTAGAAATCCTTCTGACTGTTCATCAGAACTACAGGCTTTCAAGCATCCCAGCCCAAGCTGGGTGTGGGTGAAGAAGCCATTTTGTTACCTCTTGCCATTTTGTTTCCCATCTCTTTCCGGCTGAGGCTTCTGAAGGTCTGTGTTGAAATTCTGGTGCAAAGCACATGCATGAAAAATTGCATTATGCACACTACCATTCCCTGGAGTAAAGCGCTGGAAGCAGCCCTTCTCCAGGCAGAAGATAGGTGGTCCTGTGCAGCCCACGCCTGGGCCTACTGACTATGATCTGGGGTAAATGACCCTCGGATCTGATCTCTGCGGGGAGATAAATTTAATTTCTTATCTTCTGTAATTCTAACTTCCCACTATTCTTATTCTTCTTGTCATTGAGAGGATCATTCAATCACAGTAAAAGCATTCAAGGGCCATCAAGGAGGTTCAGCAAGTGAAAGTGCTTGTCGAAACAAGCCTGAGGACCTCAGGGTGATTCCTGGAAAGTCCTTCTCTGACCTCTGCAATTGTGGGGTGGGATGTACGGGCTGCGAGTGCAGGTGTGTGCATGAGGGCATGCACACCTAAGTACAGACACAGCAAACAGTTATTTTTAGAAAGGCGCTCATTTTGTATTGGCTAACCACTCATTGTGCTCTTTCCCGGAGAAGACTGCTCTCTGCATTCAGTTGCCTGTAGGTCCTTGTCTGGGGTTGAAGCCTCATGGGCTTTTTTATCTTCCATATTAGCATGTGTTTTGTTATCCTTGTTTTGCTCCTGTTAGGCAGTCATGTTGGTGAGCTTCTAACACTTCTAGGAAACACAATTTCATGACAAACTCCCTGGTGCTTTGAGTCGTAAAACCTTTTCACCGTCTCTTCTGCAATGATGACATGGTCAAACCTGAAAACATACATCCACGTAATATGATATAGACAAACAGCACATCCTACTAAGTGGGTTGTTCTATGTATTTAGTACACACACACTCACACCAAAAATTAATGGGAAAAAGACCATGGCCATGAATTTGAAAACATACAAGGAGCAGCATAGGAGAGGTTTTGGAGAAAGGGAAGAGGAAATGATGTAATTATATTATAAGGTAAAAAAATAAAACTGCTTAAAAATAAAAACAGCATTCAAATGATGTTGAAAAATAAGGTGAAATATAGATGATAACAGTAATTATAAAATATTCCTAAAATAGGCCCCCCGGAAGATTCAATACTGTTTACGATTTACATATTTCTGTGGGTTATTTCACTAGTGACTCTAATATGCAAAAATGATCACTTTGCTTTCTATGCTTTTTGCTTTTTTTATTTTTTTTTCCATTTTTTAAGGCAGGGTCTCACACTGTAGCCAGGCCAGCTTAGACTTAAAGATGAAATCTAGGCTGAGCTTGAACTAGTGAAAAATCCTCCTGCCTCAGCCTACCAAGAAGTTATAACTCTTACAATTGAAAATTCTAGTAACTGCTTATCAAATGCCTAGTATGTTCAAAAAATTCTTAGATTCCAGAGAGATGTCAGTGAATGTGGAAGCAGTGATCTCTATGATGATGTCATATCATTTATTGTAGTGAAGGGTGCTGAATGCCAAGAATTAGAAAGCACATAGAACAGGTTAAAGGGGTCTGAGATGCTAAAATGGAGTGAGCGCACTGAAAAGATGTTTTAGGAAATCACTGAAGGTGAATTAGTCCTTCATTGAGCCTGAGTTATGGGCTCAAAACCTCTCATGTATACAATTAAGATGGATGTCTGGAGAGGGCTTGAAATTTCATCCCAAAATGACTTGCTGACTGTGGTTACACCAGAATATTTTCTCCAATTGTAAACGTCATATTTTCCCAGATGCTACACGACCAGCAATGAAATACGAATGCCTGGTTCACAGAATACCCACCCACGCTCTTAATTCAGTGATTCTCAACCTGTGGGTTGTGACCCCTTTGGGGATAGAATGACCCTTTCACAGGGACCACCTAAGACCATCCTGCATGTCAAATATTTAGATTATAATTCACAACAGTAACAAAATTAGTGATGAAGTAGCAATGAACATAATTTCATGACTAGGGGGTCACCACAACCTGAGGAACTGTATTAAAGGGTCGCAGCACTCAAAAGGTTGAGAATCACTGCTTTATTTAATTCAACAAAGTTTCATTTTATATTTAGTCTTATTCAAGAAATGTTTGCCTAACTGACCTATATTTACAAAGATTTTCTCTATATTTTTGTTCTGTCAGTTTATTATTTTAGAATTTACATATTGGTTTGGAATACCTTTTGAATTAGATACATGTATACTTTTAAATTAATTTTGTAGTAATCTACAATGAGACATTATATATATGGTGAAATAACTTATTATTTTTAAACTGGCTGACTTTCAATCTTGAACTTTGGGGATGTCCCAGTTGGTTGCAAGATATTATAATTTTTATCTTTTTATACATGATTTTGCCTTTATGTATGTATGTATTTAATCACTGTACAGCCTGATCACAGGCTCCTCCCACCTCTCTTCCCAGTCCCACCCTCATGTCCCCTCCCCCTACTCCCCCTTTTCCTTCTCAGAGAAGGGGAGGCTCCAAGGGGTACCAACCCACCCTGGCATCTCAAGTCACAGCAGGACTAAATGCCTTGACCCACATTTGTCTTACCTACAAGAAGTGTAGGGATAAAGATGGAACAGAGATTGAGGGAGCGGCAAACAATTGACTGGCACAACTTAAGAACTACCCCATGGGAAAGAGTCATTTTTATTCTTATGTTTAGTTTGCTATTGGGAGAATACTGGCCTCGTAGAATGAAACAGGAAGATTCTCTATTTCCTGGAAGCATGTGCTTGGAATCTCGTCTATTTAATACTGTTGGTGGACTTCACCTATGTATTGAACTGGGTCTGGAGTTTTAAGTTATATTAAAAATTCAGTGTCTCTAATAGTGTTGTTCAAACCTGAGCTTTGTTAGTCTGTGTTTTAGTTCATTTTGTACTAATGGATCAAAAATAATATACTAAGTGCAGAGCAGAAGTTTTCAATTAAAAAAAAATGTGTGGGGTGATGGTTATGGGGCTACAAAGTCCAAGACAGAGACGCCACCACCTGGTGAGAACCTTTGTGTTGTGTCACCCATGTGGAAGAGAAGGGGAAAAAATGTGTTAAAATAGTGATAGAGAACAAAGGAGACCAAACTCAGCTTTTACAAGAAAATTACCACCCCCCAATAACCAATAACAAGACTGGAATTACTATAATCACGTCTCAGTATCGCCACTCTGCCGATCAAACTTCCATGCAGGAACTTTATGGACTACTTTCAAACAACAGCAGCTCCTGCTGAAGCCAGGCTCTTATTTCCCATCACGTTTTACCATAAAGTTTGAAATCATTTCTATTGCTGTGTCTTCAAGTTATGTGACTTTTCTTTTTCTGTCTAATCTACTTTTAATCCTTTATTGTTTTTAAATAAATTTCACAGTTTACCTCTCATATGTTGTTTCCTAATCCTCTTTCTATCTTCCATGTCTCTACTTAATTTCCTTTTTTTTTTTTTTTTCCTTTCAGTTGTATTGGGTTCTATCCCAGAGGCTCCCTCTTGTGGCATGGGTCTCAAGCTGGACCCGTCATTGCTTGGCCACTCCCCCAATTTCTTCCTCACCTTTACCCCAGCACATCTTGTAGGCAGAAAGAATTATAGGTTGAAGGTTTTGTGGCTGAGCTGGTGTCCCAATCCCTTCATTGGGATGACTCTGAGACTTTATCTTATACCTGTCAAAATGGTTAAGATAAAAAATACAAGTGATAGCTCAGACTGGTGAAAATGTGGAGCAAGGGGGACACTCTACCATTGTTGGTGGGACTGCAAACCTGTACAGACACTTTGGAAATCAATATAGAGGTTTCTCAGAAAACTGAAAATTGGTCTACCACAAAACTCAGCTATATGAGGAGGCATATACCCAAATGACATCCCATCTACCACAAGGACACTTGCTCAATGATGTTCATAGCAGCTTTATTCATAATAACGAGAAACTGGAAGCAATCTCTATGTCCCTCAACTGAAGATAGATTTTTAAAAAGTGGCACATATACATAATGGAGCATCACTTAGCTGTTAAAAAAAATAACATCATGGAATTTGCTGCCAAATGGATAGAACTAGAAAAAAAATCATATTGCGTGAGACTAAAAAAGACAAACAAAAAGTAGATACTAATTTATAAGTGGATATTAGCTGTAAAGACAAAAAAATTACCATGCTACAATCCACAGACCCAGAAAAGCTAGGCAACAAGAAGGGTTCAAGGGGGATACATGAATCTCCCTGGGAAGAGTAAATAGAATAGACATGAAGAGTGGATAGGGGAGGGGAGGTAGGAATGGGGACAGGAACAGGAAGGATCAGATGGGTAGGGGGAGTAGGGACAGATTACTGAGAGAGACAACTAGACTTGAGGAACATCTCAGGGACAAGTTAGAAAACTCATGCAATGGAAAGTCCCAGTAATCTACAAGGGTGACTCTAGCTAAGACTCCTAGCCATGACTGATATGGAGAACTAAATTGGTCATCTCCTGTAACTGGGAAAGATAACTGAATCTTTTACATTGGTTTCCTTCCTCTTCCCTTAAAAAAAAAAAAAAAAAAAAAAAAAAAAGGTTATTGGAAGAAACTCATTGTTAGAGACCAGCCTATTTGGTCAAGTGACTGGAACTGTTATTTTCTAAGATTGTATCACATAAGTAAAACTAAACAGCAATATGCTACCAAGAAGCCAAACACAAAGGGGAACTCCGGGAAAACTTCCTGTAAATTTTATTCCACAAAATCTGTTGGAAAGCCTTATGTCCTGCCATGTTTACTTCTGGTTTAGATTTGGCAGTTTCTAAGCAGGGGGCAGTCTAGAATTCCAACTCTATCAGGAAAAAGCAAACAACAGAAACTATGACAAATCATTTGTTCAAACCCAAAGCCAAACTGGCTTCAACTGCTGCTGGGATAATAGTAGAGGCCAATTTCCAGAATATTTACAAAACCATTTGTAAAGTTAATATTTTACAGACATTTATAGAAATGACTAGGGGTAGATATTTGGTCTGCAGACTCTGAAGTTTGCAGGCATGCAATAGGCAGCCGTTGAGAATACTACCTCCCATCCTAACCCACTTCCACACAGGGAATTAGATAGGCATTGACACGAGGCTAAATTAAATACATATGCCACAACTTAAAATGCAGGGGTGAAAAGAGCTTTTCAGAATCAAATGGATTCTGCTTTGTGGATGGTACAAACAACCTGCTGCAGGAAGACTGAGGTCAAAGGTTGCCAAGGGCTTGTTGCGGAAAGATAGCATGGTTAGCCTACGTGGTTAAGTGATCCAAACTAAATGTGTCTGGCTGCTGCCATGGGAGAACCCTTTCAGTGGGAATTGAAGCTGCAAATAGTATTAGCGTCCACGAAAAGCAGAAATTCACTCTGTATGACAGGTAGACAAATGACCAAATATATAAGTTTGGTACATACTGGTGTGGACTTTCAATGAAACGCCTGTGCAGAACCTAAAAACTAACTCGGTGATACTGCATTGTTTGCCAAGAAACCAATCCCACAGCCCAGCTGGAACAGGAAGTAGCCTGTGCAATGCAAGAACAGATCTATTCAAGTGGTGCTGGTCCATTCAGAGTTTTTGTTTTTCCAGCATGGCTGAATACATAGGCCTTATTTCGGTCAGATCTGTCCAGAAATGTTTCCATTGAAAACCACTGCAATGAAAATAACTGCATGAATTGAAAAACAGTCTCTGAGGAAAGATATAACAAGGATTTGGACTTTAAGATGTCATTCATAAGGACTCCAAGATGGTGGTGACCAGTGCCCACAGTTTCTGAAGGGCAGAGGATCCCAAACTCCAAAACAGGTGAGTGGATTGGTAGATGAAGCCAGAGAATCGACTTTGAGGCTTCCTGGGCTAGAGCAGACAATCCAGGAGCTGGGACAGATTGGATCCAGGCCACCTGTGACCGTCTCCGGGGTCCGAGAGTGGCAAATGATCAACCCCTGAACTTTTGGCTGTACCTTCTCTTGCTCCAGCAGCTGTCCAGAGGTTGTGGCAGTGGTAGGGAGTGCATAAGCCTAGGTACCAGGCCTCCTTACTCTAATGGCCAACAGGGGACCCAAATCTGAAAGAGAAAACTGTGGGCCATCTGAGCTTACTGCATACACCTGCCGGTGAGTGCAGCACATCTGTAAAGGTGTGATCCAGAGCCCCAGATCCGGGTTCCCTCTGCACTAGCTGCCAGACATCAGATCCCTCCCGTCCACACCCCCCACTGTGGGCAACCCCTGTTCTGTGGGTCTCCCAAAGAAGTGAAGTTCAGCCAAAAAATTCCTGGAGTCAAGATGGTGCAGCTCAGGCAGATCTGAGCACTTGGAGCCCAATACCAACACAGGCCTGTGGGCCCCTGAGCCATTCAGGGCACCTGCCCAAACACACTGCTCCCAGAAACACATCTGCACCACAGCCTGCACTTAAGCTCCTCCCTTCCACTCCACCCTTCCAGGCAGGCGCACACTCACGCACACGCCTCACCTGCACACATGCACCTATGACTGTCCTCTCTTAGCTGCATCTGAAACACCAACACCCACTCTCAAACCAGTGGACCTCCCTCATCTTGCTGAAGAATACTCCAGACTCCAGAAACAACAGACCCAATCTGTAGTTCAGGCTCCAGAAACAAACAGTGAAGGCTACAGACCGTCAGATGGTTAGAGGCAGGCATAAGAACACATCCAACAAAAATCAGGACATCACAGCTTCACCAGCTACCCCAAAATTAATGGATATTTTAATTAATTGAATACACAGGAAAATAATTTTAAATCTATGCTTATCCAGTTATTAGAGGAGATAAAGAGGAAACATACAAAAAAAATAGAGTCCATCATGGAAAGACAGGAATCCACATGCAAACAGATGAAGGAGATGGGGCAAGACATGAAAACAGAATTAGAATCAATAAAGAAAATACAAACAGAGAAAAGCCTGGAGCCAGAGAACTTAGAGAAGTGATCAGGAACCACAAAGGTAAGCATTACAAACAAAATACAAGAGATGGATGTGAGAAACTCAGGCAATAAAAATACAATTGCAGAAATTGAAACATCTCTCAAAGAAAATATAAAATCAGAAAAGTTCCAAACATAAAACATCCAAGAAATCAAGGACACCATGAAAAGATGAAATCTAAGAATAATAATAGACAAAAAAGAAGATTCCAGGCTCCAAAGTCCAGAAAATATTTTTAAGAAAATCATAGCAGAAATTTTTCCCAACTTAAATATACAAAGAGGCCTACAGAACACCAAATACACTAAACCAAAAAAGAATTTCTTCATGCCACATAATAGTCAAAACACTAAATCTACAGAACAAAGAAAAAAATGTTAAAAGCAGCAAGAGGAAAAAAAAACAAGTAACATACAAAGGTAGACCTATCAGAATCATACCAGACTTCTTAACAGAAACTATGAAAGCCAGCAGGGCCTGAGCAGATGTCATGCCAACTCTAAGAGAACACAATGTCAAACCAGACTACTATACCCCAGCAAAACTTTCATCAATATAGATGAAGAAAGCAAAATATTACATGACAAAACTAAACAATATCTACACAGCAACCCAGCCCTATAGAAGATACTAGGAGGAAAACTCCAATCTAATGAAATCAACTACAGCCAAGAAAACATAGGATATAGATAACCTCACAACAGCAACAACAACAACAACAAAAAAAAATCAAAAGAAAACAAGAACACAAACACACTATCACCACCAACTCCACAATTAAAGGAATTAACATTCATTGGTCACTATTATCTTTCAACTTCAATGGACTCAGCTCTCCAATAAAAAGACACAGACTAACAGAATGGTTGTGGAAACAGGATCCAACCTTCTGTTGCATCCAAGAAACACACCTCTGCAACAAAGATAGATACTACCTCAGAATAAAGGGCTGGAAAAACGCTTTTCAAGCAAACAGACCCAGAAAACAAGCTGGAATAGCTATCCTAATATCTAATAAAATAGATTTTCAACCAAAATTAATCAAAAAGGATGAGGAGGGATACTTCATTTTCATCAAAGGAAAAATCCACCACGAGGACATGACAATCCTGAACATCTATGCGCCAAATATAAGAGCTCCTGCATTCACAAATGAAACATTATTAAAGCTCAAATCACACATCGATCCCAAGACCTCAATAATGGGAGACTTCAACACTTCACTCTCACTAAGGGACAGATCATCTAGACAGAAGCTAAATAGAAAAATAATGACACTTTTACAGAGGTCCTAAATCAAATGAACTTAAAAGATGTCTACAGAACTTTTCACCCAAACTCAAAAGAGTATACCTTCTTCTTAGCACCCCATGGAAACCTTCTCCAAACTTGACCATATATCTGGACACAAAGCAAGCCTCAGCAGATACAAGAAGATTGAAATAATCCCTTGTATCCTATCAGATCCTTATGGCCCAAAACTAGACCTCAACAACAGAAATAACAAAAAGTGTACACATGCTTAGAAACTAAACATCTCTCCACTCAAAGACAACTGGATCAGGGAAGAAATAAAAAAGAAATTAGACAATTCCTAAAATTCAATGAAAATGAAGGCACAACTTACCCAAACTTATGAGACAGAATGAAAGCAATGCTAACAGGAAAGTCCATAGCACTAAGTGCCTTCAGAAAGAAGTTTGAGACATCTTATACAAGCATCTTAATGGCACCATGAAAGCCCTAGGGAAAAAAAAGAAGCAGACACATCCAAGAGGGTTAGAAGGTTGGAATAATAAAACTCAGAGCCGAAAGCAATAAATTAGAAACAAAGCAATTCAAAGGATCAATGGAACCAAGAGCTGGTTCTTTGAGAAAAATCAACAAGATAGACAAACCCTTAGCCACACTAGCTAAAAGGCAGAGAAAAACTATTCAAATCAGCAAACTCAGAAATGAAAAAAGAGACATAACGACAGACACTGAGGAAATCCAAACAATCACTAGGTCTTACTACAAAAGCCTATATGCACAAAATTTGAAAATCTAAATGAAATGGACAATTTTCTTCATAGATTCCATTTACCAAAGCTATTAAATAGTCCTATATCTCCCAAGAATATAGAAGATTTCATCAAAAGTCCCCCTGCCAAAAAAAGGCCAGGACTGATGGTTTCAGCACAGAATTCTACCAGACCTTCAAAGAGGCGCTAACACCAATACTCTTCAAACTGTTCATCAAAACAGAAACAGAAGGAACATTATCAAACTTATTCTATGAGGCTACAGTAACCTTGATTCCTAAACCACACAAAGACCCAACAAAAAAAGAGAACTTCAGACCTATATCTCATATGTACATTGATGCAAAAATACTCAATAAAACACTCCCAAACCAAATCCAAGAACACATAAAAGGCATCATCCACTATGACCAAGTAGGCTTCATCCTAGGCATGCAGGGGTGGTTCAATATACAGAAATCTATTAATGTAATCTACCATATAAACAAACAGAACCACATAATCATCTCCTTAGATGCTGCCCACTCTCTCCATATCTCTTCAACATAGTAATTGAAGTCCTAGCTAGAACAATAAGACAACTAAAGGAGATCAAGGAAATACAAATTGGAAAGAAAGAAGTATCACTAGTCGCAGATGATACGATAGTAAACATGAGTGACTCCAAAAATTCTACTAGAGAACTCCTTCAGCTGAAGAATGCCTTTAGCAAAGTGGCTGGATATAAAATTAACTCAAAAGAATCAGTAGCCCTCCTGTATACAAAAGACAAAAGGACTGAGAAAGAAATTAGAGAAACAACACCCTTAAAAACAGCCACAAATAACATAAAGTACCATGGTGTGACTCTAACCAAGAAAGTGAAAGACCTGTATGAAAAAAAAAAAAAATTCAAGTCCCTGAAGAAAGAAATTGAAGAAGATATCAGAAGATAGAAAGATCTCCCATGATCAGGCTCAATAAAATTAACATAGTGAAAATGGCCATCCTGCCAAAAGCAGTCTAGAGATTCAGTGCAATTCTGATTAAAATATCAACATAATTCTTTACAGAACTTCAAAGAAAAATTCTCAATCTCATATGGAAAAACAAAAAACCCAGAATTGCTAAAACAATCCTGTACAATAACAGATCTTCTGGAGATATTTCCAAACCTGATCTCAACCTGTGCTATACAGTAACAGTAATAAAAACTACATGGTACTGGCATAGAAACAGAATGGTGGATCAAGGGAATCGAATAGAAGACTCATAAATAAACCCACATACCTACAGATACTTGATTTTTGACAAAGAAGCTAAAACAATAGGGTGGAAAAAAAAGATATCATCTTTAATAAATGGTACTGGTCTAACTGGATGTCTACATGAAGATAAATGAAAATAGATCTATATATGTCACCCTGCACAAAACTAAAGTCCAAGTGGATCAAAGACCTCAATATAAAACCAGACACACTAAACCTGTTAGAAGAAAAAGTGGGGAAGAACTTGGAACTCATTGGCACAGGAGACAACTTTCTGAACAGAATACCAACAGCACACAATATTAACAATCAATAAATGGAACCTCATGAAACTGAAAATCTTCTGTAAAGCAAAGCACACTGTCATCAGAACAAAATGACAGCTTACAGATTGGGAAAGGATCTTCAGCAAACCTATACCTAACAGAGGGCTAATATCCAGGATACATGAAGAACTTAAGAAGTTAAACACCAACAAACCAAGTAATACAATTAAAAAATGGGGTACTGAGCTAAAAAGAAAATTCTCAATACAGGAATATATAATGGCAGAGAAAACCCAAAGAAATATACAATGTCCTTAGTCATCAGGAAGATGCAAACCAAAATGATCCTGAGATTTCACCTTACACCCATCAGAATGGCTAAGATCAAAAACTCAATTGACAACACATGGTGGAGAGGATGTGGAGAAAGGGGACCCCCTCCTCCATTGCTGGTGGAATGTAATATTGTACAACCACCTTGGAAATCAATGTGGCACTTTCTCAGAAAATTAGGAATAGAGTTACCTCAAAATCCAGCTATACCACTCCTAGGCATATATCTGAAAGATGTTCAACTATACAACAAAGACATTTGCTCAACCATGCTCATAGAAGCTCTATTTGTAATAGCCAGAATCGGGAAACAACCCAGATGTCCCTCAATAGAGGAATGGATACAGAAATTGTGGTACATTTTACACAATGGAATACTACTCACCTATTAAAAACAAGGAAATCATGAAAATTTTCAGGGAAATGGTGGGAACTGGAAAAGATCATCTTGAGCAAGCTATCCCAGAAGCAGAAAGACACACATGATATATACTCACTCATAAGTGGTTATTAAACATATAATATAGGATAAACATACTAAAATCTATACTCCTAAAGAAGTTAAACAAGGAAGACCCTAGGGAAGATGCTCAATCCACATTCAGACGGGCAAATGCAAAAGACATTGGAATCAGGATAAGACAGGGAATATACAGGAGCCTACCACAGAGGGCCTCTGAAAGACTACTGAACAAGGTATCAAGGCAGAGGCTGAGACTCAGCTAAACTTTAGGCAGAATGCATGGAATTTTATGAAAGAAGGGGGAGATAGAAAGACCTGGAGGGGACAGAAACTCCAAAATGAAACCAACAGAACCAAAATAAAAAATAAAAAAACTGGGCCCTGGGATCCCTGCAGAGACTGATACCCCAAACAAGGACCATGCATGGAAAGGACCTAGAGATCCTCTGCTCAGATATAGCCCAAAGACTCAATATCCAAGTGGTTTCCCTAGTAAGGGGAGCAGGTGTTATCTTTGGCATGAACTCAGTGCAGGCTCTCTGATCACCTCCCTCTGGGGGTGGGGGTGGAGGTGCAGCCTTGCCAGGTTACAAAGGAAGACATGCAGCCAGTCCTGATGAGACCTGATAGACTAGGGTCAGAGAGAAGAGGAGGAGGTCTTCCTCTATCAGTGAACTAGAGAAGGGGCATGGGGGAGAAAGGAGAGGAAGGATGGGATTGGGTGGAGAGGAGGGAGGGGACTACAGGGAGGATACAAATTGAATAGATTGTAACAAATAAGAATAATTAAAATTAAAAATACATATAGATGTCCATTCACATAGCCAGCTTAATTGAAAAGAATTAAATTGCCAAGAGCAAATCACTGGAAAGAACAACTCAGTGGTTAAAAGCACTTGCTACACAATTGTTAGGATGAGAGTCTGGGTCCCTGCACCCACAGAATATGCCAGGTATTCTGGCTCCATCTTTAATCTTAGCTCCGATTAGAGACAAGAGGATCTCAGAGGCTTACTGAAATATTAGCCCCAGGTTCGGGGAGAGACTGGACCTCACAAGAATGGGTGGAGAATAAAGGACATCTGATGTTCTCTTCTGGCCTCCGTACATTTACCCAATATACACAACCCCTCACACACAGGTGAGCAAATCAATAACTCCTAAAAATAAAAGCACAAATGACAGAAGACAGCATAGAGGATATGCCTATGAAGGCAGCTGGAATGGAGAGACTGACTTCAACTGAACACAAGTATTATTTGGCTGTTAGAGTATGACAATAAAGTGACTGCAAAATCCAGAATTTCTGGTGTTGTCTAAATAGTCTCAATGTGTTTTAATGTGTAGGCTTATTGCATAATTATTTCTATATGCCTTCTTGGGCTGCTGTGCTTAAAGTGGCATTATTAAATCATGATTAGCATTCTATGTTCAGAAGCAAAAGATGGAAAGAAAATTCCAAGGCACTATAAGGAAGGACATTAATGAGAAATGAAACAGGTGTGATATATATTGGGGTGGAATGTATCAGAAACATTTTAGATCAAAAGTTATGGAATTCTTGACTAATGGAACTAGAAATGATCCATGTTAGTTCTGTCAAAATGCTCAGAAATGTGGTCACTGGCATCAAGTCACTGGCTTAAGAACATCATCCAGAAAGTAAGCTCTTTCCACTCCTCTTCCCTGACATGTTCAATCTGGTGTTGGTACCTCTCACCTAATGCTGAGATTTCCACTACCGTCTAGAGACCATTAATTGCCACACATCTGGAACAGGAGAAAAAAAACTGTTAAAATGGGCTTTCCTAGAATTTTTTTTCCTTTAAAATATCCCAAATGTTCCATTACATCTTTCTAGCCTAAATGGGGCTACACAGTCACTCTGAGGAAAAGCTAATTAGGAAAGTTATGGACAAGATTAGAGAGTGTTTTAGAACAGTCTCCACCTACTCCCAGAGGCTGGGATTGGTGCTGCCCCTGCCATGAAAGGAGGGAGGGAGGGAGGAAGGGAGGAAGGGAGGGAGGGAGCAAGGGGAGGGAGGGAGGGGATGGAGGAGAGAAAGGGAGGGAGGAAGGGAGGGAGGGAGGAAGGGAGGGAGGGAGGAAGAAAGGAAGGAAGGAAGGAAGGAAGGAAGGAAGGAAGGAAGGAAGGAAGGAAGGAAGGAAGGAAGGAGTAAAACATCAGGTGAGAACTGGTAGTGACTGCAGTCCTGTTATTATAGGAATTTGGGGCTAAGAGATGGTTAATGACTTAGTTACACCTTCCATTTCCTACTTTCATTTATCTGCTACTACTGAGGCCCTGAGAGTCTTTCTGCCAGTGGGCAACAATGACTATCTTTAAAAGTCTGCCCACTCAGGTTTTTATGTAACTGTATTTCTGCCTGTAGTTTCACAGATTTTTATCCATATCACAAATTAAATTTCAAATGTAGGATATTTAAAACTACTCATATTTCCATACAGGGTCCTTGGTTGGAGAAACAGTCTCAGAAAAGACCCCTGTGCCCAGATATATTTGGTCCTTGTGGAGCTCCTGTCCTCTCCAGGTCGTACTATCTCCCCCTTCTTTCATATGATTCCCTATACTCTATGTAAGGTTTGGTTATGAGTCTCAGTATCTCTTTTGATATACTGCTAGGTACAGACTTTCAGAGGCCCTCAGTGGTAGGCTCCTGTCCTGTTACTTGTTTTCTCCTACATCCAATGTCCATCCCATTTGACTTTCTAAGTGAGGATTGATCATCTTACCCCAGGTCCTCTTTCTTGTTTATCTTCTTTAGGTGTACAGATTTCAGTATGTTTATCCTATCTTATAGGTCCAGTATCCACTTATAAATGAGTATATGCCATGTGTGTATTTCTGCTTCTGGGATACCTCACTCAGGATGATCTTTTCTAGATTCCACCATTTGCCTGCATATTTCATGATTTCCTTGTTTTTAATTGCTGAGTAGTATTCCATTGTGTAAAAGTACCACACTTTCTGTATCCTTTCCTACATTGATGGACATCTGGGTTGTTTCCAGCTTCTGGCTATTACAAATAAAGCTGCTACAAACATGGTTGAGCAAATGTCCTTGTTGTGTGCTTGAGCATCTTTCAGATATATGCCTAGGAGTGGTATAGCTGGATCTTGAGGAAGCGCTATTCCTAATTGTCTGAGAAAGCGCCAGATTGATTTCCAAAGTATTCTTGGAACTAGAATAGTGACAAAGACACCTGTACTGCATGTTTCAGATGGTATGAGATATTCAAAATTAAGAAAATTATACTTTTAAAAGAAACCACTTAATTCCAGAAATGTGTTTTCTTAACTTTGATGCCTTTATGATAGGTCTTTACTAGCACACACTCATTAATCTATAATGCAACCTTTACAGAGATAAATGTCTACATAAATGAAAAGATGTTAGGCGGTATATAAAATATGAATTATGGTTTTTGAACTCACTGATATATTTTAGTTCATTTGAGTAAAGTCAGAAAAGACTTGGAGGAAAAAAATATAGCAACATGAACAAATGGGCTTATGCTGTGGGCGGACCACCACCAGGACTGTTGGTAGAGGCTTTGTGAGACAGCCTGTGATGGTTTTATTTGCAGCTTCTCTCATAGAATACTGTATGGCATCTCAAAAATATCACATGCAAGCGGGATTAGAATATAAACTGTAATATACATTACCAAATATGCTGGCTTGAATTTGAAAGCAGAGTTCAAGGACAGTCTTCCGTATTATTGAAAATCAGCTGAAATTCAGGCAAATATCATATCTTTATGATTTATATATTTATATGATATTGAAAAGTAATGTCTACCTATAGAATATAAATGTTAACAAAATATACTTTTCATATATTTAAAAAAATAACAAAATTACTCATATAAAATGCCCTAAATACATTTACTTGCTTTCACCTTAATGAGGAAATAGCAGCTTTCCTTAAGCATCTAGGGATGACTCATTCATGCCACACACACACACACACACACACACACACTGAAGATACTGAAGCAGCAAGGTACCTTGATAGTCAACTCAGTTTGATCATTGTAAGTGATGAGTATTACATTTGCAATTACTGCTTGTGGACATGGGTCCTAATTTAATGATTCTATAAAAATGTCCCCTTTCCCATCACAGGCTGTCTAGTCAGCAGGCCTAGTCTGGTAGTGGGTATCATCTGCCTCAGATGTCACAGGAACACGAAACATTTATACTTTCACAGCATTCAACTCACCTCTAATGAGTGATGGAAATAGAAAATACCTGCTTTCCTCCTCCTTCCCTTTTTCTTTAATGAAGACAGGGTCTCACTTTGTAGTCCAGGCCGCCCTTAAATTCATGATTCTCTTGTCTACTCCTCTGGAGTGCTGGGATTACAGGCACCCACCCTATGTCCCTATCAACCCAACAACACAGCCGCAGGCTCCAACCGGACCAAGGAAGATAAGACTGAGCGTTGTTCCTAAGGACCTAAAATTCTCAGTAAGCCACAGATAACACATAACTAATGAGCAACTATTCATCTTCAATCTAAAATTAACAGGCAAAAAGTGCTCTTGTTTTTCCTTTAAGAACCTAATCTGCAAAAAAAAAAAAAAAAAAAAAAAAAAAACGTCAAGGTAAGAAGCAAAGCACATTTTGGGGAAGGGAAAGAACAGGAAAAAAGGAGTTAAGGCTTGAGTTGTGTGTTGAATAATGGGGCAGCGGAAGCACCATGACAAGTTATGCCAAGGCATACCCCCCCACTGAGGAATTACACACTATTGAACAGATCTGGCATAAAGGAGGTTTACTGTGGGAAAGAGTGAGGGGTGCTGGGGAAGGGATAGTGAGTGAGCCATGAGGGCAGAGAGAAAGAGGGCATGGAGGGAGAGAAAGGGTTCAACCATGACAGAGAGAGAGCTTGGGGACAGAGAGAGAATGGAAGAGATCAGAAAAGCCGTGGTGGCAGGTGGTTCCTTTTCTCCCTGCACATGCCTGATGCTTCTGGCAGTGGTGGCAGGTGATGACGTAAGACGTTGCCAGGGATACTTTGACTTCTATTACAATTTGTATCCCCTTGATCTCTTACTTGTCTTACTGCTCTAGCTAGAACTTCAAGTACTATATTCAAGAGATATGGTGAGAGTGGACAGCCTTGTCTTGTACCTGATTTTAGTAGGAACACTAAGTTTGTCTCCATTTAACATGATGTTGGTTATAGCTTACAGTATATTGTCTTTATTGTGTTTAGGTATGTGCCTTGCAACCCTGATCTCTCCAAGACTTTAAATATGAATGGGTGTTGGATTTTGTCAGAGGCTTTTTCGGCATCTAAGGAGATGATCGTGTGTTTTTTCTCCTTCAGTTTGTTTATATGGTGGATTACACTGACGGATTTCCATATACTGAACCACCCCTGCATGCCTGGGATGAAGCCTATTTGGTCATGATGAATGATATTTTTTATGTGTTCTTGTATTCAGTTTGCAAGTATTTTATTGAGCACTTTTGCAGCAATGTTCATAAGAGATTGGTCTGAAATTCTCTTTCTTTTTTGGGCCTTTGTATGGTTTAGTTATCAGGGTGACTGTGGCTTCAAAGAATGAGTTTGGCAATATTCTTTCTGTTTCTATTTTGTGCAATAGTTTGAGAAGTATTGGTACTAGTTCTTCTTTGAAAGTCTGATAGAATTCTGTGCTAAAACCACCTGGCCCAGAGCTCTTTTTCATAATAGCCAGAAACTGGAAACAACTTAGATGTCCCTCAATTGAAGAATGGATACAGAAATTGTGGTACTTTTATAAAACAAAATACTACTCAGCTGTTAAAAACAAAGAATCGTGAAATTTGTAGGCAAATGGAAGTCATTAGAAAAGTTAGGTAACCCGGGCCCAGAAAGACACACATGGCATGTACTCACTTTTAAGTGGATATTAGACATTTAGTACAGGATAACCATGCTACGATCCACAGACCCAAAGAAGATAAGTAACAAGGAGAGCCCAAGGGAAGATGCTGGAATGTCACTCAGAAGGGGAACTAGAATAGACAGCAGAGTGGATTTTGAGAAGGAACATGACAGGAGATAGAATGGGAAGGGAAGGAATGGTGGGGCTCAGATGTGGGGAGAATGGGGGTGGGAGGTGAGAGGGCTGGGAACAAGAAGAAAAACTGAGGGTGACATCCCTTGGTCAAGCTGGAGGCCTGTGACACGGTAGGCTCCTGGAAGGATATGGGGTGACTCTAGCTGAGACTCCTAAAGGAGAGTAGGGGTAGGGTTGGAACATGATGACTGAAGTGATCACCTCCTCGGCGGGCAGGACTAGTGAAAGGAGGGGAACAACAACCCACCAACAAAACCTTTCATCCAAAATTTATCCTGTCTACAAAAAGTTCAGGTATAAAGAGGGAACAAAGATTGAGGGAATGTCCAGCCGATAATTCGCCCAACCTGAGGCCTACCCCCCAGTAGAAAGCCAGCCCCTGACACTATTAATGATGCTCTGTTATGCTTACAGACAGGGGCCTAAGTTGTCATCTGGGAGGCTCTAGCCAGCAGTGGATCATGACAGATGCTAGGACTTGCAGCCAAACATGAGGCAGAGCTCAGGGAGTCCTGTAAAAGTGTTAGGAGAAAGATGGAAAGGCTGGAGGGGACAGAAACCTCACAAGAAGACCAACAAAGACAACTAATCCAGTCCTATGGGAGCTTACAGAGACTAAAACATCAACTAGTGAACATGCGTGGTCTGGACCGAGGGCCCCGCACATATGTGGTTGATAGGAGGCTTGGTCTTCATGTGGGGACAAGTGGAGGTGGAGGCCTGTTTCTAACATGGACTCTATTGCCTGCTTTTGGATCACTTCTCCCTGGCAGGGCTGCCTTGCCTGGCCTCAGTAGATGAGGATATGTTCAGCCCTGATGTGGCTGGATGTGATACAGGGGGAGGGGGCTCCCCTTTTCTGGAAGGGAAAGAGAAAAAGGGAAAGGCGGAGGGCTGGGAAGAGAGTAGGGAGGGGACACCCTTGGGACGTAAAGTAAACTGAAACAAAAGTATATATATATGTATAACATATTACATAATGTATTATATATTATATTAATATAATATATATGTTGCTAGGACCCTGAAGGTAGGCCAGCTGAATTGCCTGTACGTTATAACACTGTGTGCTTATACTCTCCTCCTTGCCCTATAATGAGCTTGCACATGTCACACGTAATGCCTCAATCTTCTTTGTACTAAGTCTTTCCCGTAGTTACCGAACAATCTGAAAAGAAAATTCCCTTAAGTGTTGGTGAATGATTAGGAAGGCCTCAGAAATTAAGGGGTTCATATTTCGGACAACACAGCTTCACAGGTGCACTACGAAGGGTGCCACAGTGGAACAGTGACTCTCGAAGCACAGGTAAAGACATGTTGAGTGCCCACAGTCTGCACACCAAGACTTGGGCAACCCCCCCCCCCAGTCCACCAGGCAGAAGGTTCTGTTCTATCTCGCACTTGGCCTGGTGCTCCCGCTAGAGTGTCTGTGTCTTACTGGGGAGTTAGGTCTTTAGGAAAAAAAGATAAAGTCCAGTACATTATCTCACTTAAGGCACACAGCTGCAGACTTACAGGAAAAGAACAAGAAAGCAAAAGAAGTAAAACATAATTCTGGCCACTTTTTTTGTAGCTACAAAACATTCCAGAGTCAAGCAATGTCAGGAGGTTGTCAAAAAGAGACTGTTCTGGACCAAAAGCCTGGGTACAGAGAAACATCTCATTTTATTTGTGTAGTTGCCTCTCATAGCATCCTACCCAAAAAGTACAATATCATTTAAAAAACAATCAGTGTGTCCAGAAATGTGTATTCCCAACTGGACCAGCTGAACATCAAAGGTCTCACTGCAGTCCTTGAGCCCAAGAAGGAAAGAGTAACATCAGCAAGCAGAGAAAAAGCAGAAGGGAGGCAGATGTCAGGGCTAATGATTCTAAGGCTCCACGGCAAAGCACCTGCATAGCACACAAAAACCCAGGCTTCAGTCCTCAGCACCTCACACACACACACACACACACACACAAAGCGTACTAAGTGGGGGAAGAAATGAAAGGAGTAGGATGGGGGGGGAGGGAGGAAGAGAGAGAGAGAGAAAGGAGGAAAAAGGGACATAGAAACAGAAGTGATAAGAGGCAAAAAGCAATGAAACAGAGACAGAAAGAACACATAAAAGGACCAGGAGAGAACTTGAGACCAGATCAGAATTCTTTCCTCCAGCTATGGCTTTCTGTCAGTGTTGAGGATCACCTTTCACATCCACAGCAGCTACATAGGAAATGTCCTCTGCCTTGCTAAAGTCCTAGTACTTTGCCATATCAAGGCCAAGATCCTGTCCACCCCTGCTTTCAGAAGTCACATGTAGGCATCAGCAGCATTTACTCCTTGCGCCTATACCTCTTTCTGTCTGTGGAGCAAACACAGTCACCACAGGCTCCAATGGGAAAGAGAAGCAAAGCCTTGTAAAGGTCACTTTAGTCCCTGACGCTTCTTCTGTTGTTAACTCCACAAGAAGACGTTTCAGAGGTGGCACCGAACAGTGACGGGCTATCACATGAAAGGCTGATGTTCAAGTAAATATAAGAATACCCTCCTATTCTCTACATTGTTGCTCATCACTTTTTTTTTTAAATTTTTCTTTTTCTTTTTAGTTACAATTTGTTAACTCTGTGTCCCAGCTGTATCCTGCTCCCTCATTCCCTCCCCCTCCCCAACTCCCTCCCTGCCCCTATCCAAGTCCACTGATTGGGGAGGGAGGACCTCCTCCCCTTTCATTTGACCCTGTTTTATCAGGTATCTTCAAGGCTGGCTGCAAAGTCCTCCTCTGTGGCCTAACAGGAATGCTCCTCCCCTGGGGGGTGGGGGGGAGGTCAAAGAGCCTGCCCTTGAGATCCTGTTAGAAATAGTCCTTGTTCCGCTTACTTTGGAAAACTACCTTGGTTACTGAGCTACCACGGGCCACATCCGAGCAGAAGTTCTAGGTTATATCCATAGATGGTCCTTGGTTGAGTGTCAGTCTCAGAAAAGACCCTGTGCCCGGATATATTTGGTACTTGTAGAGTTCCTATCCTTTCCATATCATACTAACTCCCCTTCTTTCATATGATTCCCTGCACTCTGCCGAGGGTTTGGTTATGAGTCTTAGTGTCTGCTTTGACACACTGCTAGGTAGAGTCTTTCAGATGCCTTTTGTGGTAGACTCCTATCATACATTCAATGCACATCCCATTTGTCTTTCTAAATGAGGATTGATCATCTTCACCCATGTCCACTTTCTTGATTATCTTCTTTAGGTGTGTAGATTTCATTATGTTTATCATATCTTGTAGGTCTATATAAGCGAGTATATACCAAGTTTGTCTTTCTCCTTCTGGGATACTTCACTCAGAATGATCTTTTCTAGATCCCACCATTTGCCTGCAAATTTCATGATTTCCTCCCTTTTGATTGCTGAGTAGTATTCCATTGTGTAAAAATACCACAATTTCTGTACCCATTCCTCTGTTGATGGACATCTGGGTTGTTTCCAAGTTCTGGCTATTACAAATAAAGCTGCTACAAACATGGTTGAGCAAATGTCCTTGTTGTGTACTTGAGCAAATTTTGGGTATATACCTAGGAGTGGTATAGCTGGGTCTTGAGGTAGCACTACTCCTAGTTGTCTGAGAAAGCGCCAGATTGACTTCCAGAGTGGTTGAACCAGTTTACATTCCCACCAGCAATGGAGGAGGGTTCCCTTTTCTCCACAACCTCTCCAGCATGTGCTATCACTTGAGTTTTTCATCTTGGCCATTCTGATGGGTGTAAGGTGAAATCTCAGGGTCGTTTTGATTTGCATTTCCCTAATGGCTAATGAGGTTGAGCAATTCTTTAAGTGTTTCTCTGCCATTCGATGTTCCTCTTTCGAGAATTCTCTGTTTAGCTCTGTTCCCCATTTTTTAAGTGGATTACTTGGTTTGTTGCTTTTCTGCTTCTTTAGTTCTTCATATATACTGGATATTAGCCCTCTGTCAGATAAAGGGTTGGTGAAGATTCTTTCCCAATCTGTAGGCAGTCGTTTTGTTTTGATGAATGTGTCTTTTGCTTTACAGAAGCTTTTCAGTTTCATGAGGTCCCATTTATTGATTGTTGCTCTTAGAGCCTGTGCTGTTGGTGTTCTGTTCAGGAAGTTGTCTCCTGTGCCAATGAGTTCTAGGCTGTTCCCCACTTTTTTTTCCAACTGATTTAGAGTATCTGGTTTTATGTTGAGGTCCTTGATCCACTTGGACTTTAGTTTTGTGCAGGGTGATAAATATGGATCTATTTTCATTTTTCTGCATGTAGACATCCAGTTGGACCAGCACCATTTATTGAATATACTGTCTTTTTTCCATTGAATGGATTTGGCTTCTTTGTCAAATACCGAGTATTCATAGGTGTGTGGGTTTATTTCTGGGTCTTCTATGCGGTTCCATTGATCCTCCTTTCTGTTTCTATGCCAATACCATGCAGTTTTTATTACTGTTGCCCTGTAGTACAGCTTGAGATCGGGGATGGAGTTGAAGTCCTAGCCAGAGCAATAAGACAACTAAAGGAGATCAAAGGGATACAAATCGGAAAGGAAGAGGTCAAAGTGTCACTATTTGCAGATGATATGATAGTATACATGAGCGACCCCAAAAATTCAACCAGAGAACTCCTTCAGCTGATAAACACCTTCAGCAAAGTGGCAAGATACAAAATCAACTCAAAAAAATCAGAAGCCCTCCTGTACACCAAAGACAAAAAGGCTGAGAAAGAAATTAGGGAAACAACACCCTTCACAATAGCCACTAATAACATAAAGTACCTTGATGTGACTCTAACCAAACAAGTGAAAGACCTGTTTGAGAAAAACTTCAAGTCTCTGAAGAAAGAAATCGAAGAAGATCTCAGAAGATGGAAAGATCTCCCGTGCTCATGGATTGGTAGGATTAACATTGTGAAAATGGCCATCCTGCCAAAAGCAATCTACAGATTCAATGCAATTCCCATCAAAATACCAACTCAATTCTTTACAGAACTTGAAAAAAAAGATTCTCAGCTTCATATGGAGAAACAAAAAAACCCAGAATCTCCAAAACGATCCTGTACAACAACAGATCATCTGGAGTTATCTCCATCCCCGATCTCATGCTCATCACTTTCAAAGCCTCACACTAACTGCTCATTTCTTATCCCCGTTTCTTATTTGTTCTCTTAGTTACTCATCTTTAGTTTTTGAAATTCTCCATGAAATGAAAACGAATGTCGTGGTAAGCAACAGATCTAAATGTTAGGGGGAACAAAACTTATAAAGAGAGTTAGGTTCCAATTCAGAAATGAAAACTTTACCCTTTTTGAAGCAAAGAAACAACTTCATACCTGCACAAACTCAGTGCTGTTTAGATAAATAAGAAGCTACAGGAAGAATTCACTGAATCCTGGAGCTAGTGGCTTTACTGTTCCAAAGGCAGCAAGAACAGCTGGGTTTCTGGATACCAGGAACAATTCTCTTCGGGCCACTAAACTACCACCAGCCAGGGAAGACCATGGCATAGACCAGTAGGCAATTCTTGTGAATTAAGGGTAGCAATGTCAGGACTCACACACTATCACAGGCTCTAGCCACTTGGGGATATTATAAATCCCAAGCAGAAACCTGCTTCTGGTACATGGTCAACTAAATGAAACGTTAGCCGGGACACAGTCTCCGGGGATCACATCTAAGTGTGAGAACAGCTGCATGACAGCACCCAGTCCAAGTTCTAACAGATAAGAAGGCCACATCCTAGTTAAAGGTGGGTTAGAGCTTCTGAGTGCACAGAAAAGGATGACACTGCGAGTTAACTACAGTAATCTAAACAAGGGGTAAAACGAAAAGAAGACAGCTGCTGAATGACATCTATGTTTAGAGATCACCTTCCAAAATACAGAACGAAAGAAAGCATTTCGAAGGAAAGAAAGAAATGGGAACAGGGATGGTTAGGAAATGAGGATCAGAATGGACTACATGCCAAAAAAGTGGTAAGAAACAAAGAGATCCAAGATAATTTCTCCATGTGCAATCTCAACTTCCCAGCCCAGTTCTAGAGTTTTACTAACATATGAAATGACCATTACATGGATGCTCCAAACGCACTGCTTTTCACTCTGCACAAAGACACTGGGAAGACGAAAAGAGTATCATTTATGATAATCCGTTCTGGTAGAAGCTGGCTGAGGACATCTGTTCAGAATCGAAATGAATTAAAAATCAAAATGGAAATAAAAACATGTTTTGGAATGGAGAGATCTATTTGCCTTTATTTACAATGACAGGGGGTTGTCCGTCAATACCTGATTAGAGGTAGAAAGGTATTCATCTTCACTGTCTTTAGAAACACTAAGTTTTCTTCCTGTTTGCTTGAACAAGTACACTGTTCTCATGAGTTCAAATAGTACTTCTCAATCTGTCTCTATAATAGGTGAGCTATCCTTCCAATGCATTCTGCTTATTGGCGGTGCTTCTTACTATATTTTACATGAAATAAAAACGTGAGTGTAATTTGTTAAAAATATATCTCGTAGGAATGCATCTTTTTGACCAGCAAGATTTTACTAAACATTTTTGCACATTTCAATAGGCTTAATCATTATCACAGTCTCTTAATGTCAATGATAATAATAGCTTATGGCTTAACATAGATTTTTTAACCTGACAGGAAAAAATGCAATAGACATAAAATTGGAGAGGAGAAAATGAAGTATGGGTGGCCAGGCATTCTCAGTGCTTTAATACCTCATTTTCAAAAGTAAACACAGCACTAATAATCAGTTCAATTCCAGTGAATAAACACCTAAAACTGCATTAATTAATAAGTGCTGAAGTCCAAAATCAAAAAGACCTTTCAGCAATATTACCAAATAGGTAAGCCCACTCTAGAAAACAAAATACAATGCAAAATTCTGACCAAACTACAGTGAGACTTTTATATAATGGCACTAGACTTTCTCTTTGTAGGAAATCAATTTACCATAGCAACCAAGTATAGGATTACACAGAAACAGAATTATACGAGGTTTGATGCAATTGAATATGGGAGATTAAGTATTTTTAATGTCTTGATTACAATTCCTGTCATAACACAAGTTCTACTGCATAACTTACAATGACCTGAAATCTTTTTAGCAACAAAATTATATATTTAGCCACAATTCCTATATGTTACATTAACTGCAGACATCATGGCCACCTTAGCCTTTTACAAACTTAGAAAAGTCCAACTTTCCCCAGAAAAACCAAGTGATCATATCTCAGTTAGCTGTCCAGGACTGCTTCCACAATCAGCACCAACTAGCCATTTGTCCCTTAACTCCAGAGTGAACTGGCTAACGAACAGGAAGCAGGGGAACAAGAATCCACTTAGTGAGACACAAACTCCCAGAAATTACTAAATTTTCACATTTTCAGTTGTAAAACATCCCATTTAGGTGAGACATTCGAGAGGGTACCACCTGTCAAAACTGGCCCCAAACTCTTTCATTCTATAGGATCTTAACCCTTCCAAAACACCAATGGCATTCAAACTGAGCTACAAAGAGTTTGGTCATTATATATGAAAATAAACGCAATATGCCTTAGGAAGTGTACAGATTGACTTTTAAGTGTCTGCTTGACAATATTCAAGTGTAACACTTCTGTGAACACTGAAACATATTCTTGACTGCGGCACATGTTGGTTTCCATGTGTTCCTAATGTGTTAATATCATTTAAGGTCACTAGGGTGCCAAACAGCCCATCTGTTCACAAAGAGAAACAGGACTACCAGCTGAACAAAAGCGCATGGATACCACGTGACACTGGCCCAAATGGTATAAAACCCATGTTTATATCCCTGAAATAAGAATGGCCACTTTCTCCACATTGCTTGAAACTAAAGCAGCAATGCCCATGGAGGTTTTTCCACATCCCCAACACCCATAGCTAAAGAAATCCATTCAAAAGCTTAAAAATCACAGATCGAATCCAAGTACCCGTGATCCTTTGTAAATCCTAAAGGGTAGAAATATTCTTACTTTGAACAAGAATTCTATTGGAATGAACTAAAGACATCTTTTTAAAGTAATTTTAAGTATACTCTTATTATATTTCTACATAAATTATTCAATATTCTTTGTGGACATAATTTAATCAACAATATATCATAATGTCAACACTACATGATCCAGAATGAGATTCTGGCTACAGAGGAAGCTTAATTATTAAGCAACACCTTTCTAAAAAGCTTCTGTATTTCTGATTGGTACGGAAAGAAAGAAAAAGCATCTCTTGTTGAAGTAACACTGAGGTTCAGCTTGGGCCCCTTCTGTGTTGAACATAACTCTTCAGGAGAAAATGGTGAGACACAGTCAATAAGTTATAGTCATCTTCAGGAAAAGTCTATGGGCAGCTCCGGTGTGACAATTGTGTATCGTGGGTCTAGTCTGGGGATGAAATTGTGAAACTCTCTAGATGCACCAGTACCAAACACATCCAGGGCTTTCCGGTTCATGAGCGCAAACCTGTGAAAGAGAACATAGTACAAAAGCCAGTACATCTGTGAAGTAAATTAATCACTTCCTCTTACTTACTTCTCATGAAATGAAAGACAGGTTGCAAGGCAAAACTCTGAAACTCAGAGGCAGTTTCTAACACTGCACAGGCACCTCAACGCTCAGGAGTCACTGTCACAGATTTAATTTAAAAAGGTAACCTCCAGGGCTGAAATACAGCCCTTAATAGTAATTTCAAACTCTTTACATCAGATGGTTTCAGATACAAAACTTGACTAATCAATACTTTTCTGATAAGCAAAATCATAGGATACAGTATAAATAATCAACCATTTTACATTTACCAGTGAGCCAAGGGTGCTAAGTGTAAATCCTCTAAATAACTAAGTCCTGAATGTCTCACAGTGAAAATACAATCCAAACGTGCAAATATTTAATGATTAAAAATCAAACAGTAGACAGGTTCCACAGTTTCTAATAAAAAAGAATAAACATACACCCTCATGAATGCTCAAAAGGACTCAGTAGGTAAAGGCTCTTGCTGCCAAGTCTCACAAGACTTCCATCCCTAAAACCCACATGGTGGCAAAAGAGAACTGACTGACTCCCACAAGTTGTTCTATAACTTCCATTGAGCACACATGGACACACACACTAATTAAAGAAATATACAGCCTCATGCTGACCATCATCCAAGCCCAGAGATAAAGCAATGTTAAGAACAGTTTTAGCTGATGCATAGGATAGACCTTTTAGGTCTCCCTTCTTTCTCACAATCACTTATTTCTAGAGAAGATAAAGGAATGAAATTAATTCTGAATCACTGGTCAAAGCTTATATACCAAAATCCAATAAATACGACCTTTAGTTCTTTACCAAAGTAAGGTCCTTTCCAAATTAATCAACTGGTGAAACTTGCATACAAAACATAAATTAAAAAAGATGAACCTACAATAATATGGAAGCCACACTGTGTCAGAGATAAGAGCAAGCCTTCTGAAGGCACACTGCTGATTCACAGCCCATCTCCTTCACTGACTCTGTGGCATGGCCAGCTTGCTAAGCTCTGTATGAGTCTCGGTTTCTCCATATTTCCATATGAGAATAACCATCTACCATTTCAAGAATTAAATGTGTACATACCTACCATGTGTATCTTAGAACTAATCTGGGACAGGCAGGGCACTATGTAATCATTTTGCTATGTGAGCTAGTAATAATGATGGCAATGACCAACTATATGGTCTATTTTGGAGAAGGTTCCATGCGGTGCTGAAAAGAAGGTATACTCTTTTGAGTTTGGGTGAAAAGTGCTGTAGACGTCTATTAGGTCCATTTGATTTAGGGTCTCTGTAAGTGTTTTTATTTCCCTATGTGGTTTCTGTCTAGTTGATCTGTGCCTTGGTGAGAGTGGGGTGTTGAAGTCTCCCAATATTAAGGTATTAGGATCAATGTGTGATTTAAGCTCTAATAATGTTTCATTTATGAATGTAGGTGCTCTTGTATTTGGGGCACAGATGTTCAAAACTGTGATGTCCTCTTGGTGGATTTTTCCTTTGATGAGAATATAGTGCCCTCCTTATCCTTTTTGATTAATTTTGGTTGAAAGTCTATTTTATTAGATATTAGGATGGCTACTCCAGCTTGTTTTCTGGATCCATTTGCTTGAAAAACATTTTTCCAGCCCTATACTCTGAGGTAGTGTTTGTCTTTGTTACCAAATATATCTGGGCACAGGAGTCTTTTATGAGACTGTTTCTCCAACCAAGGACCATGTATGGATGCAACCTAGAACCTCTGCTCAGATGTATCCCTTGGTATCTCAGTGGGTACCCTAATAAGGGTAACAGGGACTGTTTCTGACATGAACTCAATGGCGGGCTCTTTGACCTTCCCCCCACCCCAAGGGAGGAGCAGCCTTGTTAGGCCACAGAGGAGGACACTGCAGCCAGTCCTGATGAGACCTGATAAGCTAGGCTCAGATGGAAGGGGAGGAGGACCTCCCCTATCAGTGGACTTGGAAAGGGACAGGGAGGAGATGAGGGTAGGAGGGTAGGATTGAGAGGGAAAGAGGGAGCAGGATACAGCAGGGATACAAAGTTAACAAACTGTAACTAACATTAAAAAAATAAAAATTAAAAAAAATAATGATGGCAGTGGTGATAGCTGTGATTTAATGAGTGTCCACCTAGTACCGAGCACTACTACAAACCTGAACAACTAACAGTGTATGTGCTACAGTATGGCATAGGTTTTTCCTCAAACGCTGACCTTCTGACACAGTGGAAGCTTTATGAAATCAGACAAAGTAAGTCAGAGAGGACTTGATGCTCACAAAAGGACTAAGCTAGATTAAGGATTAATTATAGATGTATGGGTCCTGTAGCCACGGGTCAGGTCCCATATGAGAAGACTGCTACAAAGCACCGCTGTGATGTGTGCTTGGCCCTTTCCCATTCTGTTTTCCTGCTATACTGTGACACAGCCTGTGGATCGTTACCATGGCACCAGGGATGTGCTGCTTGTACCTTCAAATTACAAAGAAACATGGGTCAAATGAACCTTTTCCTATAGGCATTACCCAGTATAGGTAACCTCTCATAGCAACACAGAACAAACTACAGTATATAAATTATTATTTCATTAAAGAATAAAAAGAGCCTAAGATTGTGAGAGTAAAAACATGTCCCTCAGTAAAAGATACCAGAGTTTAAGTCCAAGTCTGTCAGCCTATTTTTTTCTATTAGGTCAAACTCTGTCCAAAAGAAATTAATTAAAATTAAGGGGAGGGGGAGAGGCTGGGAGGAGAAAAGGAAAAGCAGAGAAAGAATAATTAATGCAATATGAGGTCACAGAAAATAGGAATTTTCCAAAATTAAAATCAGTTGATCCTATAGAGATGAGTCATTTAAATGAATCTAAGGGGTGTGTGTGTGTGTGTGTGTGTGTGTGTGTGTGTGTGTGTGTGTGTG
>NW_026596046.1:24650003-24652806 GCF_907164565.1 Psammomys obesus
TGTGTGTGTGTGTGTGTGTGTGTGTGTGTGTGTGTGTGTGTGTGTGTATGTGCTGGACAGGCTTTGAACATATTACACAACTCTACCACTGAGCTACATTCCCAGTTTGTACTTGTTTAATATTTTAAATAAAAAATATTTTAAAGATTCACAGATTGATAAGATTAAATGATGATCATCTAATTTGTGACTAACTAGTAGTTAGGAAGTGAGCATATTAATCTAGAATATTTAAAATATTCTAACAGTATGAGGAAAATCAGTCAAAGATTTAATTTTCACTCAGAAGACATCTATTTCTTATTAAGTTGGTCATATTTGATTTACATATAAATAACTAAACACTGAAAGAATATTTCCTCGGGAGACAAAGATATTTGTAATCTCTTTACTGAAGTTATTCATTTGTCATAAGCACTGAAAACATCTTCATCACTTACCTGCCCTTGGTGAGTCTTAAAAGGAACTTCCAGTAAGATGGTCGCAAGTTCTGAACTTCCATAACGGCCTAAGATTATTCAATTTGAGATTTATTTCAGTAAATTAGAACACTGAACTCGCAGGCAATAGGGCAGTTCTTATTTCTCTCTTTGTTGCTTATTGCATTTTAAAAGTTTCAGTGACAATGATAGCAAGATGCTTTTATGTTTAAGTCACTCTCAAAAATATCTGTTAATATGCTTTAAAGTAGACATGTTGCTTTTGAGATGTTAACAGGAAACAGCCATCTTTATCAGGAAGCACACATGCCCATTAGAGAGTGGATAGTTTGACTCTACTAAGCTTAAAGCTGGCAAGATCACTGTGGCAAGTAACCCCTCTCCCTGACCGCCCCCGACCCCCATCCCCACAAACTCTGCAATGGCCTTTAACACAGCAACAGCAATAATGATGACACAAAAGCAAACGACATCAATCTCAAACTTGCTGCTGCCCTCCTTCCTCAGGGATGTCAGGGGGTGGCTAGGGCAGCGCCTTTATGCTTAGGGTCGCCTTTTCTCCAGAAAGAATAATTGCATCAGGGTGTTCTACCTGTGACACAGGGCTATGAATTCACCTGTCCTTGTAGTCTACTGAAACATAAATATTGGTCTGTTCTTCAAACAGGGCCTGTGCCATTAACATGTGCAGTGCTGTGAGACACGCAAGCTCTCCTGCTGAGAAAACCAACCAACAAGAAGGAAGTATGACAAAAAAGGTGTTCCTAGAGATTTTCCTTCTGGCTTAATGCAAATCAGAAAGACCAACTTCTGTTGTCATTTCAAGAAGCAGTACTTACTGCATGGAAACAGATTGCTGTAGAGATGGAATAGATGATAGTATCTGCTTGAGGAAAATAGGGAACTTTTCCGGCTTCAATGCCTTTGAAATACATGGTCTGCAGATCAAGCACAGGCAACAAACAGTTTAGATCTTATTTAAAAATTAAGCAGCATTAAAAGAGAACTGAGAAGTGAGTTCTCAAGTACATTTTCCACCTTTCCAAATTCTTCTATTTCTTCTAGGAGCTTGATTATTCACATCTTCATGACAGTGTTATATGTTAGACTTTCCTGTCCTTCATTGCTTCACTCCTCCCTCCAGCTTTGAGCAGCAATGCTTTCGTGTGTGAAACTGAATAGTACTTTATTTCTGTTTCGTGAAAGCCACTTATTCTCGGATGTTCTTGTAAATACTTAAGTGCTCCTTTTATTAGATGCATTTATTCCTTCACCCACTAAGGATCTGGTGCTGTGAACTATGTGATGCGCACAACGCTAGGAGCAAGGAACGTATAAGTGAATAACATAAGCCTAGCAACACAACCCCCACACTCTGGACAAAACTGTGAGAGGCAGAACTACATATAATATACAAATATATGTAAATTATATATTATGAATTATTCAGCTTTCCCAGGGAACAAAAAAATATATATATATAACGAAGGAGAACTTTTAAAATTGCTAACAGAAGAATCCCTAATGGTTGAGAAGCAGTAAAGAGATGTTCAACGTCCTTAGTCATCAGGGAAATGCAAATCAAAATGACTATATGATTCCACACCTGACAGAACGGCCAAGATCAAAAACTCAAGCAACAGCACATACTGGAAAGAATATCAAGCAAGAAAAACACTTCTCCATTGCTGGTGGGAATGCAAACTTATACAACCACTTTAGAAATCAACTTGGTAGTTTCTTAGAAAAACTGGGAATAGTTCTACCTCAAGACCTAGCTGTAATACTCCTGGACATATTCCCAAAATATACTCCACCATAACACAAGGACACTTGCTCAACTATGTTCATAGCAGCTTCATTCATAATAGCCAGAAACTAGAAACAACCTGGATGTCCCTTAACCAAAGAATGGATGAAGAAAATATGATACATTTATACAATGGAATACTACTCAGATATTAAAAACAATGGCATCATGCAATCTGCAGGCAAATGGATGGAACTAGAAAATATTATCCTGAGTGAGGTAACCCAGACCCCGAAAGATAAACATGGTATCTACCCATGTAAGTGGGTAGTAGCTAGAAAGTACAGGATAACCACTCTAAAAACCACAGACCAAACTAAGTAACAAGGAGGGTTCAAGAAGTGGAGGTACTGCATGGTATTGGCATAGAAACAGAAAGGAGGATCAATGGAATCGCATAGAAGACCCAGAAATAAACCCACACACCTATGAATACTCAATATTTGACAAAGAAGCCAAATCCATTCAATGGAAAAAAGACAGCATCTTCAACAAATGGTGCTGGACCAACTGGATGTCTACATGCAGAAAAATGAAAATAGATCCATATTTA
>NW_026596046.1:24653206-24658145 GCF_907164565.1 Psammomys obesus
CATAATGAAATCTACACACCTAAAGAAGATAATCAAGAAAGTGGACACAGGCGAAGGTGATTAATCCTCATTTAGAAAGACAAATGGGATGTGCATTGAACTTATGACAGGAGTCTACCACAAAAGGCATCTGAAAGACTCTACCTAGCAGTGTTTCAAAGCAGACACTAAGACTCATAACCAAACCCTCGGCAGAGTGCAGGGAATCATATGAAAGAAGGGAAGTTAGTATGATATGGAAAGGATAGGAGTTCTACAAGGACCAAATATATCTGGGCACAGGGTCTTTTCTGAGACTGACACTCAACCAAGGACCATCTATGGATATAACCTAGAACTTCTGCTTGGATGTGGCCTGTGGTAGCTCAGTAACCAAGTAGTTTTCCAAAGTAAGGGGAACACGGACTATTTCTAACAGGATCTCAAGGGCAGGCCGTTTGACCCCCCCACCCCCCAGGGGAGGAGCAGTCTGTTAGGCCACAGAGGAGAACTTTGCAGCCAGCCCTGAAGATACCTGATAAAACAGGGTCAGATGAAAGGGGAGGAGGTCCTCCCCTATCAGTGGACTTGGAAAGGGGCAGGGAGGAGACCAGGGAGGGAGTGTGGGGTTGGGGAGGGAATGAGGGAGCGGGATACAGCTGGGACACAGAGTTAACAAAATGTAACTAAAAAGAAAAATAAAATAAAAAAAAATGTAAAAAAAAAAAAAAAGAAGTGGAGGTAAGGGGACCACTGAATCACATTGAGACGAGGAACTAGAACAGACTTTGGGGTGGGTTGAGGGAGGGAACAGGAAGGATGGGTAGAGGAGCTGTAGGGATCAAGTGGAAGGATAGAAGGAGACAGTAGGGGAAAGAGAACTAGAATTGGTAAGGGGGGCCAATTATAGGATGAGCTAGAAGCCTACGGAAATGGAAACTCCTAGGAATCAGGGAGGGTGACCCCAATTAAGATTCCTACCAATGAGAGATATGCAGCCTGAACCAGCCATCTCCTGTAACCAGAAAATTCCAATGGAGGTATTGGGACACCAATCTAGCCACAAAACCTTCCACTCACAATTTCTCCTGCCAACAAGATATGCAAGAGTAAATATGGAGCAGAAATTAAGGGAGTGGCCAACCAATGACTGGCCTAGCTTTAGACTTATGCCATAAGAGAACGTCATGACACTATTAATGATATTCTGCTATATTTCCAGACAGGTGTCTAGCATAACTGCCACCTGAGAGGCTTCACCTAGCAACTGATGGAAAGAGAAGCAGAGACCCACAGCCAAACATTAGGAGTAGCTTGGGGAATTCAAAGGAAGAAGGGATGAAGGACTGAAGGAGCCAGTGAGGTCACGGACACAACAAGAAAACAAATAGAACCAACTAACCTGGGCACATAGGGGCCCACAGAGATTGAACCACCAAACAGAGCGTATACTCGGGACATTAGACTGCTTGGATGACATCTCAATACTAGTTTCATCTTATGTCAAAGGATGTATTTGGCCTTGAATCTAATCAATAGTTTACAGGAAAAACAGGAGTTAAACATCAAAGAAAGGAAACAGGGGAGGAAGAGGAAGAAGAAAAGGGAGCAACTATATAAATTAAAACAGGCTGTTCATGGCCCAAATAGAGGACTGTACAAACACATGAGATACTCAGGGAATCTGCCATAGGCTTTTCAAATGCATAAAATGATATGTGACCATACTTTGATAGTACTATTGATTTTCTTTAAAGAAGTATTAATCCTGAGTTTATACAGTAAAAGGACACAGTATGATATGTAGGATGGTAGAGTACAGATGAAAAGATACTGTCTAGATGTTGACGAGCACTGACGTACATGGTGGACTGTCATGTGTCAATATCAGACATACGAAAGAAAAGAACGAACAGCAAACCGACTGTCAGTACCTGGCTAGAACCAGAGCTTGGCAGCAGTTTCTGTTTGCGGCCAAAGCAGTTACACAGCACCTCCAGAAGCTGTGTATCCTTGGGAACTTCTCATGCATAACATCTGTGCTTACCTCCACCAATTTGGAAGCTAGGTACATGGAAATAGTTGTGCTTTTGTAAAACATCATTGATACACCTGCCAAAAACCCTGAAACAAAAAGGAAAAACTGATCAGATTGCAAATTATTTCTTTGTGGGTAAGTCACCAGAAATGTTAATTCACTTAAAAGGGGGAAAAAGGTTTTAGCATTGCCTTTCTTTAGTTGGACAAAACATAAGGACAGTATAAGCCCAATGACACTAAAGTGGAATAAGACATTCATCCATGTTTTTAAATTAAAAAGAAAGCTCTTCAGGGTTCAGAGCAAATAGTGTGAGTTACACATAACAAGAAGGCCTAACTTAAAGAACTATAGTAGGCTTGCCAGACACTACTTTTAAAAATAAATTTGAACACTACTGGTATCATCAACTACTCATTTATCTATCTTCATAACAGCTCAGGCTACTGTCAGTGTGGTCACTATGCTATTGTCCACAGAATCACCTTCATTGTACTAGTGGGAAATTAAGAGGCTGGGGCTGGAATCCTAGAGACTTGGTTAACTTTAGTACATACACTATACCTTAGAAAACAATCTTTCATTTTCACATTATTCATTTATTTATTTTAATATCAATTACAGTTCATTCACTTTGTAGCCCAGCTATAGCCCATCCCTCATTCCCTCCAATCATGTTTACTTTTATAAAATAATTTATAAATATTATAAACTTTAAATAATTTAAGAGCCATTTTCCAGTGGTAAAAATAGGTCTTTGAAGAATTCTAACTGGGGTTCATGATAATAACTTTTATAACTGTTTAAGTCTTTGTGTTCTTTTATAACACATCCTCTAAGATTTCTGGCAATGATGACAACTTCAGTTATTACACTGCCAACTCAGAGTAGCAGACAGCAAGCCTGTCTCAACCCATTTAACTTCACACACTGGTGAGTGCCTCTACAGGGACTCAATTACCATGCAGAAGAAACAAAAACTGGACGCCTCTGCAGGCTCTCACTTCATCCCACTACCAATGCTACAACAATGGACATTCTTTTGATTACTAAATTACCAGCCACAATAGCATGCAGCTCATCATCCAGGTTCCTGATCCAGCGGAGGAAACAGCTTGTACCCTGTAGTAAGGAGATGATACAATGATCTTCGTTACATTATTTCTGAGGAGGAAATAATGAGAACAAAAGCTGCCCTGCCTCTCAGCAACTGGCTCCTGTGTGATACAAGCTGGAGCCCTGACTGGAAAGTCTACTTGCAGCCCTGGATACACTTAGAGATGCCATGCCACCTCACATTGTCACACTGCTCTTCAAAAGCCTGCCAGTGACTTTACCTCAGATACAGAACCAGAAGGACAGAGCCATTGCCATCTTAAAGCAAAAAAAGCCGGATAAATCATACATCTGTCAAGCCAGCATGCTGGACCCACAGACACCGGTTCTCAGCTGTGGCAATGAAAGAGTCAGACACAGACTGTGAGAAAGGTCATCCCTCAGCAAGAAAGAAGGTGACATGAGACAAAAGCTCAGGTCTATAAAAAGAAATAAAGAGTGCCGAAAAAGGAGAAAGGGGGTAAATTTAGAAGCTATGTTTCCCTTATCTTTAGTCAGCCAAAGCAAGATTCAACAAATTATGGCCTTTTAGCTAAAAATGGTCTGCTGGGTGGCTTCCTATGGCTTGGGAGGTAACCCTGGCTTTTGTTTCTTTGTTTGGGTTTGGTTTTGACAGCAAGCCTGGCTATGTTGCCAGGGTTTTCTAGAACTTCTAGGTTCACTCTTTCTGCCTAAGTCCCCAGAGTAGCTGCAACTAGAGGCATGTGTTATAGTGACAGCTTTTAAAGTTTTTTTAAATGGTTTTACATGGATCAAAATAAATCAAAATAATAATACTATTTTTATGATCTAAAAATTCTACAAAATTCTAACTATGATGTGGTAAGTTTTACTGGAACACAGCTATGCTCACTCCTGGACACCTTGCCAATGACTGCTTTCTCATCCCAAAAACAGAGCTGAGTGTTTGTGACAGAAATCACATGGTCCAAAGTCTAAAATATTTAGTCTGGCTTTTTAAAGAACAAGTTGACTCTGAAGCAAAATATTAATAATAATATTACTGAGGAGTTTTAATATTTTAAAGATAAATGCACAGCACAGGGGCTAGAAAGGTATTCAATGTACAGTGTAAAATTTTCACATTATACAGGAAGTCATTTAATTTGAAGTACTATTTAATGTTGAGCTGATAAAAACAAATATTCTAAATGCTAAGAAGAACACTAAGTTACAACAATAAGTACAATAAGTCAGCATGACTATGAATAGGAATGTGAATAATATGAAACAAATAAAATACATTCTAAAACAAGGAAGGTGTAACAAAGAATAAAATACATTCTAAAACAATGAGGGCACAACCAGGAATAAATGGAATACAAAACAACTAAAGATTATAGAGAACTTAGATAGACCACTGTATACATTTGTATACTATGTATACAAAATGTAAACAGTCTAACCCCTCACCCCAATAAAATCACAGAGACTATCAAATTAAGTTTAAGATAGAGGTACAGTGGTTCACATGTGTAATCTCAGAACTTGGGAGACCAATGGAGGAGGATTAGTGAGAGTTCAAGGCCAGCTTGGGTTACAGAGTAAGACTTTATTCTCAATGAGGGAGGGAACCAATTATATATAGTCTGAAAGAAGCCCAATGTTTAAAATGAAAATAAAGGGGGCTGGAGAGATGGCTCAGAGGTTAAGAGCACTGGCTGTTCTTCCAAAGGTCCTAAATTCAATTCCCAGCAGCCACATGGTGGTTCACAACCATCTACAATGAGATCTGGCATACATGCAGGCAGAATACCGCATAAATAAATAAATAAATAAATAAATAAATAAATAAATAAATAAATA
>NW_026596046.1:24658155-24661692 GCF_907164565.1 Psammomys obesus
ATAAATAAATAAATGAGTGGATAGATAGATAAGTAAATAAATAAATGGATAAATGGATAAATAAATAAATAAATAGATAAATGAATGAATAAGCGAGCACATGAATAAATAAATAAATAGATAAATCTTAAAAATGAAAATAGAAAGGTGAAATTTAAAAATTAGAAACATTTTTCATAAATTAATGTTAAATCAACAATTTATCACAGAATCCGAATTAAAGTACAAAAACTAACATTTAGATAGTAAAACATTTCAGTGTTCTGAGTAACACACTGGCGGTCTCCAATAAACAGTAGGTCATTACTCAATGTTGCAACGTACTGTGTCAAGGACGATGTCTACACGTGTGTTGGTGTGAGCTCTTGGACATACGGAGTCACTTACAGGCACAGACCAGAAGGGGTAGAAGAATAAAGTAATAAGGACTCACTGCTTTAGATAGCATGACAGAAACTGTGAATGGACAAAAAGTATTCAACCCACTGTTCATGTGTTACCAGAAAAGACCATTATAACTTTCAACAAATCCCGCCATCTGCTAGGTCAAAAGTATTCCAAAATAAGTAACTGAGCTATAAATGAGTTTCAGAAAATTGGACTGAGAATATTAACAGATTTTACTTAGGAAATACACATATTCTTAGAAGGCCTATGTATTGAAAACTAAAGTAAATAAGACTCTGAATATATATATATATATATCTCCAATTTATACCAAATGGGTATAAATTGAAGCATATTAAATAACATTTTAAACAAACCTCTCAAACCTGGCTGTACTGTACATTATATACTTGGTAATGTAAAGATAGTTATGAATACTCTAGAAAGCACCACCAATAAAATAGCTGAGTGAAGACACATCTTATTCTTACAACAGTCATGCCATTTATTTCTCTTCTTAAAAGATTTATTCATTATTTTATTTTATGTGTATGACTTTTGCCTACATATCTATATATGTATGTATTAATGTATGTATTCACGCAAGCATGCATATATGTGTGTGTGTGTGTGTGTGTGTACTACATGTGTTCCTGGTGTCCATGAAGGCCGGAAGAGGCACCAGGTCCCCTGGAAATGGAGTTACAGATGGCCCTGAGCCCCCCATGTGGTTGCTGGAAACCCAAGCTGGGCCTCTGGAAGAGGAACCAGTCAGTCCTCCTAACTGCTGAGCAATTTTTCCAGCCCTCCCTGTATTCATTATTTATTTCTCATTGTTTTCTTTTCTTTCCTTCTTTCATTTTTTTTTTTTTTTGATAAGCTTACCTTGTATATGCTAACAAAAGATCCAAGAAAAGCCCCCAGTTGGAAGTTTTCTTTGTTGTAGAAGAGAGAGAGGAGCCGGGATGGTTCTGTAAACAGATGCCTAAATGCAGAGGGTATCCGTAGACAGCACTGGATCAAGTAGCCCACGCTGAACATTCTGATGAAGCCCTAGAAACAATTCCATCTCTTGACATTCACAATAACCACAATGGGATTTAAAAACACGGCATGGAAATGCCAAAAAAAAAAAAAAAAAAGCAAAAAACAAAACAAAAAAAAACAAACAGTGAACAAAAGCAACTTCTTTGGGAAATTTTAATAGAAAACATGGATTTTTTTTTTTAAATAAAAGATAGTTTCATTGTTTGTTTTGAGTTCTGCTATATTTTTTAAATAACCAAGTTAAAGGAATTTCCTAGGAGATAGCAACTCTATCTATGTCTTTATTTCTATAATTTACTGTATGAAGCTAAAACAAGGAATGGTTGATCTGCAGTGAACCAAACAAGGGGAGAAAGAAAGACCTGGAAGGGACAGGTACTCCACAAGGAGAGCAACAGACCCAAAAAATGTAGACCATGGCAGCTTAGTCTCCAAGTGGGTTCCCTAGTAAGGAAAGTAAGGGGAACTGGAACTGTCTCTGACATGAACTCAGTGGCTGGCTCTTTGATCACCTCCCCCTGAGCGGGAAGCAGCCTTACCAGACCACAGAGGAAGACAATGCAGCCCACTCCTGATGAGGCCTGCTAGTCTAGGGTCAGATGGAAGGGGAGGAGGGTCTCCCCTATCATTGGACTGCGGGAGGGGCATGGGAGGAGAAGAGGGAGGGAGGATCTGATTGGGAGGGGACAAGGAGGGGGCTAGCTGGGATACAAAGTGAATAAACTGTAATTAATAAATAAATAATTAATTAATTTTTGAAAAAAGAAAACACTGAACACTGCCTTCCCATCCTTGTTGCTGCACCCATGGCAAGGGGGTAATAGCTGGGACCTTGGCCTGCTGGCTAAGTTTTTAAAAGTCAGGCTTGTATTTTTCAGATCACAATTTTGTTTTCTAGGAAAAGAAAAAAAAAAAACTGAATTGCTATGAGCAAGTATTGATTGATTTTTCCAAAGCCTAGTGAAAACATGGAAATTAAATAGGCCAGTCATTTGTGAATTCCCTTACTGGAACTGCCCAGCATTTGTTCAGTATTGAAAGAGTCCTTAACATTATGCTAGTGACTCAGGGGTGACAAGCAGGCTAATTTTTTCACCTGGTTTACAAAAGAGAAAATAAACAAATACATTTTCGAAAACAACTCATTTATACTTTCATGTATTCAGAAAATATATGCTGTCTGCCCATTATATAACAGGATTACATAGCTGTGGAGGACATGGCAGCCAAGACTAAGTTCTCTGTAGAGGTTTAGAAACTTATGTGTAAAGATAAAACAAATGAGTAAAGTAATATAACATAATTACAAATTACAATGTGTTTTAAGAAAATAATTAGCTACTATAGTAGCTTGTATTAGAATGGATAGTAAAGAAAAGCTACTGAAGATGTGACATTTAAGTAGATCCCAAAGAGAAGATGCTATTCTGAAAACATGTCACACGGTCTGGATAGAAAGCAGAGCCAGTAAGGAAGTGGGCAGGAAGAAGCTCCTAAGAAGAGCTGAGAGCAAAGCGAGAGGAGAAGAATGTGACTAATGTGACTATCTACTAGGGGTTGTAGCTTAACACAGTTTAGTTATGGCTTAGCCATAATGAGATACACCTTGTCAAAAACTTCAGTAGTTTAGTCTTTAATCCCAGTACTCGGGAAGCAGAGGCAGAGGCCAGCAGATCTCTGTGAGCTCAAAGTGTCAGGGCTACATAGAAAGACGATCCAATAACAAGCAAGGAGACTTCCAAGTATTTTCATATTTTCCTTTCCCATACATCTCCAAATAGTTTTACATATTTCATGAACTGCTAAGTCTTCTGGAACACGCTTCAAAGAATCACTAGGTTTATGACTGCTTGGCAATTCTCAGACTTTTTTTTTTTTTCCAGAAAATGTTCAGTATCACCTCCCCACACCCTGCCTGAATTCTTCCCTTGAATACACTTAGTAAGTTGTCAGAAAGAATTCTCTCTATGAGCCAGTAGATTCTGGTTTATTTGTTGTTGCCACTTTGAAAGTGAGGCAGGAAATCAAATCTGGACACCACACAAGGAAATGTATTCTACTGTGTTAACCCCAGACATGGCTCTGAGGATTCTGAGATGAGTA